>NW_027640702.1:600000-1090110 GCF_949752795.1 Hyperoodon ampullatus | reverse complement strand
GGCAGGGGTCATGGAGCATTGTTATGACAGGTGTAATGCAGCATTGTGATGACAAGGGCATGGAGCATTGGTCTGAAAAGTTTCATGGATTATTGTGATGAGAGTGAGCATGGAGCATTGTGATGACAAGGGCACGGAACACAGTGATACATGTGTCATGGAGGATTGCAATGACAAGGGCATGGAGCATTGTGATGACAAGCGTCATGGAGCTTTGTGATGACAACGGCATGGAGCAATGTGATGAGAGGTTTCATGGAGCTTTGTGATGACAATGGCATGGAGCATTGTGATTCCAAGGGTCATGGAGCTTTGTGATGACATAGGCCATGGAGCATTTTGATGACAAGGGCATGGTGCATTGTGATGAGAAAGGCAGGGAGCATTGTGATGACAGGGTCATGGAGCAATTGGATGAAAAGGGTCATGGAACATTTTGATGACAGTGTTTATGGAACATTGTGATGTTAGGGGTCATGGAGCATTGTGATGAAAAGGGTCATGGAGCATTGTGATGACAGGGGTTATGGAACATTGTGATGTCAGGGGTCATGGAGCATTGTGATGATAAGAGCATGTAGCATTGTTGTGACAAGGGTCATGGAACATTGGGATGACAGGGTGGAGGGAGTATTGTGTTGACTAGTGATGGGACATTGTGATATCAGTGGTGAGAGAGCATTTTGATGAGAGGTGCATGGAGCATTGTGATGACAAGGCTGTGGAGCATTGTGATGAGAAACGCAGGGCACATTGTGATGACATGGGTCATGGAACATTGTGCTGACAAACGCATGGAGCATTGTGATGACAAGGTTTATGGAGCATTGTAATGACAACGTTGTGGAGCATTGTGATGACAAGCGCATGGCACATTTGATGCCATGTGTCATGGAGTAATGTGCTGACAAAGGCATGGAGCATTCTGATGACAAGGGTCACCGAGCATTGTGATGAAATGTTCATGGAGTGTTGTGGTCACAAAGGTCACAGAGCCTTGTGATGACGAGGGCATGGACCATTGTGATGACAAAGGTCATGAAGCATTGTGATGACTGGAGTCACGGAGCGTTGTGATGACAGGGGTCATAGAGCATTGTGATGAAAGGGCATGGAGCATTGTGATGACAGGGTCATGGAGCATTTTTCTGACAATTTTCATGGATTATTGTGATGACAGTGGGCATGGCGCATTGTGATGACAAGGGCATGGAGCATTGTGATGAGAAGGTCATGGAGTATTGTGAAGAAGGGTGTCAGGGAGCATTGTGATGACATATGTCATGGTCTATTGCAATGACAATGGAATGTAGCATTGTGATGCCAAGTGTCATGGAGGATTGTGATGACAAAGGTAATGGAGCATTTTGATGACAAGGGCTTGGAGCATTGTGATGACAAGGGTCATGGAGCATTGTGATAACAAGGGCCATTGAGAATTTTGATGACATGTTCATGAAGCATTGTGATGACAATCACATGGAGCTTGCTATGACAGGGGTCATGGAGCATTGCGATGACAAGTGCATAGAGAATTGTGATGAGAAAACATGTAACACTGTGATGAGAAGTATCATGGAGCATAGTGATGCCAAGAACGTGGAGAATTGTGATGACAGGGGACATGGAGCATTGTGATGACCAGGGCATGGAGCATTGTGATGCAAGACCGTGGAGCACTGTGATGAGAAGACCATGGATAATTGTGATGACGAGCGTCATGGAGCACTGTAATGACAAGGGGTATAGAGCACTGTGATGACAGTGGTCATGGAGCATTGTGATGACCGAGGACATGGAGCATTGTGATGACTGGGGACATGGAGCATTGTGATGACCAGGGCATGGTGCCTTGTGATGGCAAGGTCGTGGAGCACTGTGATGAGAAGATCATGGATAATTGTGATGAGGAGCGTCATGGAGCACTGTAATGACAAGTGGTATGGAGCCTTGTGATGACAGGGTCATGGAGCATTGTTATGACAGTGGTCATGGAGCATTGTGATGACAAGGGTCATGGAGCATTTTGATGACAAGGGCGTGGAGCATTGTGATGAGAAGTCCATGGATAATTGTGATTATGAGTGTCATGGAGCACTGTAATGACAAGCGGTATGGAGCATTGAGATGACAGGGGTCATGGAGCATTGTGATGACTGGGGACATGGAGCATTGTGATGACCAGGGCATGGAGCATTGTGATGGCAAGACTGTGGAGCACTGTGATGAGAAGACCATGGATAATTGTGATGACGAGCTTCATGGAGCACTGTAATGACAACGGGTATGGGGCATTGTGATGACAGGGGTCATGGAGCATTGTGGTGACAGGGGACATGGAGCATCGTGATGACCAAGGCATGGAGCATTGTGATGGCAAGGTCGTGGAGAATTGTGATGAGAAGACCATGTATAATTGTGATGACGAGCGTCATGGAACACTGTAATGACAAGGGGTATGGAGCATTGTGATGACAGGGGTCATGGAGCATTCTGAAGACAATGATCATGGAGCATTCTGATGACAAGCTTGTGGAGTATTGTGATGACAATGACATGGAGCGTTGTGATGAAAAGGGCATGGAGCATTCTGATGAAAAAGGCATGGAGCCTTTTCATGACAGTGTTCAAGGAGTATTCTGACGACAAGTGTCAGGGAGCATTGTGATGACAAGTGTATTGAGAATTGTGATGACAAAGGTCATGGAGCATTGTGACGACAAGTGCATGGAGTATTGTCATGACTGTCATCATGGAGAGTTGTGATGACAAGTGTTATGGAACATTGTGATCACAAGGGGTTGGAGCCTTGTGATGACAGAGGTCATGGACCATTTTGATTTCAAGGAGCATGGAGCATTGTGATGATAAGGGCATGGAGCAATGTGATCCCAAGGTTCATGGAGGATTGTGATGGCAATGGTAATGGAGTATTGTGATGACAAGTGCATAGAACATTGTAATGACAAGGTCATGTAGCATTTTGCTGAAAAAGGCATGGAGCATTGTGATGACAGGTGTCATGGAGCACTGTGATGACAAGCGTCACGGAGCATTGTGATTACAGGGGTCATGGAGCATTGGGATGACAAGGGCATGCATCATTGTGATGACAAGTGTCATGGAGCATTGGGCTGAAAATGTTCATGGAGTATTGTGATGACAAGGTACTGGAGCACTGTGATGAGAAGACCATGGAGCCTTGTGATGACAATTCTCATGGAACATTCTGATGAAAAGGGGCATGGAGCATTGTGATTACAGGGGTCTTGGAGCATTGTGCTGACAAGTGCATGGAGTATTGTGATGAAAATGGCATGGATCATTGTTATGCAAAAGGCATGGAGCCTTTTCATGACAGGGTTCAAGGAGCATACTGACGACAAGTGTCACGGAGCATTGTGATGACAAGTGTATTGAGCATTGTGATGACAAAGTTCATGGAGCATTGTGATGAGAAGACCATGGATAATTTTGATGATGAGCATCATGGGGTGTTGTGATGATAAGTTTTATGGAACATTGTGATCACAAGGGTTTGGAGCATTGTGATGACAGAGGTCATGGAGCATTTTGATTTCATTGTGATGACAATAGCCTGAAGCATTATGGTGATGGGCATGGTGCATTGTGATGACAGTGTTCATGGAGCATTGAGATGAAAAGTGGCATGGAGCATTGTGATTACAGGGGTCTTGGAGCATTGTGATGACAAGGGCAAGGAGCATTGTGATGAGAAGGCCATGGAGCATTCTGATGACATGCGTCATTGAGCTTTGTGATGACAAGGGCATGGAGCCTTGTGACTACAGGGGTCTTGGAGCATTGTGATGACAAGTGGCATGGAGCCTTGTGATGACAATGGTGTGGAACATTGTGATGGCAGGGGTCATGGAGCATTGTTATGACAGGGGTAATGGAGCATTGTGATGAGAAGGGCATGGAGCATTGGTCTGAAAAGTTTCATGGATTATTGTGATGAGAGTGGGCATGGAGCATTGTGATGACAAGGTCACGGAACACTGTGATCCATGGGTCATGGAGGATTGTAATGACAAGGGCATGGAGCATTGTGATGAGAAGGGCATCGAACATTGTTTTGACAAGCGTCATGGAGCTTTGTGATGACAAGGGCATGGAACAATGTGATGAGAGGGTTCATGGAACATTGTGATTCCAAGGGTTATGGAGCTTTGTGATGACAAAAGTCATGGAGCATTTTGATGTCAAGGGCGTGGTGCATTGTGATGAGAAGGGCAGGGAGCATTTTGATGACAGGGTCATGCAGCAATTTGATGAAAAGTGTAATGGAACATTTTGATGACAGGGGTTATAGAACATTGTGATGTCAGGGGTCATGGAGCTTTGGGATGAAAAGGGTCATGGAGCATTTTGATGACAGGGTTTATGGAACATTGTGATGTCAGGGGTCATGGAACATTGTGATGATAAGGGGATGTAGCATTGTGATGACAGGGGTCATGGAACATTGTGATTACAGGGGTGAGGGAGTATTGTGATGACTAGTGATGGAACATGGTGATATCTCTGTTGAGAGATCATTTTGATGAGAAGTGCATGGAGCATTGTGATTACAAGGTTTATGGAACATTACGATGACACGGTTGTGGACTGTTGTGATGAAAATCACGTGGCACATTGTGATGACAAGGGTCATGGAGCATTGTTCTGACAAAGGCATGGAGCATTGTGATGACAAGGGTCACGGAGCATTGTGATGAAAAGTTCATGGAGTATTGTGGTTACAAAGGTCACAGAGCCTTGTGATGATGTGGGCATGGACCACTGTGATGACAAATGTTATGAAGCATTGTGATGACTGGAGTCACAGAGCATTGTGATGACAGGGGTCATGGAGCATTGTGATGACAAGGGCATGGAGCATTGTGATGACAGGGGCATGGAGCATTGGTCTGACAAGTTTAATAGATTATTGTGATGACAGTGGGCATGGGGCATTGTGATGACAAGGGCATGGGGCATTGTGATGAGAAGGTCATGGACTATTGTGAAGACAGGTGTCAGGGAGCATTGTGATGACATATGTCATTGTCCATTGCGATGACAATGGCATGGAGCATTGTGATGCCAAATGTAATGGAGGATTGTGATGACAAATATAATGGAGCATTGTGATGACTAGGGCTTGGAGCATTATGATGACAAGGGCCATTGAAAATTTTCATGACAAGGTCGTGAAGCATTGTGATGACAAGGTGCTGGAGCATTGTGATGAGAAAACCATGGAGCCTTGTGAGACAAGTCTCATGGAGCATACTGATGAAAAGGGGCATGGAGCATTGTGATTAGAGTGTCTTGGAAAATTGTGATGACAAGGGCATGGAGCATTGTGATGAGAAGGCCAAGGAGCAGTCTGATGACATGCATCATTGAGCTTTGTGATGACAAGGGCATGGAGCATTGTAATTACAGGCGTCTTGGAGCATTGTGATGAAAAAGGCATGGAGCCTTGTCATGACAGGGTTCAAGGAGCATACAGAGAAAAAGTGTCAGGGAGCATTTTGATGACAAGTGTATTGAGGATTGTGATGACAAAGGTCATGGAGCATTGTGAAGAGAAGACTATAGATAATTGTGATGATGAGCGTCATGGGGCATTGTGATGACAAGTGTTATGGAATATTGTGATCACAAGGGTTTGGAGCAGTGTTATGACAGAGGTCATGGAGCATTTTGATTTCATTGTGATGGCAATAGCCTGAAGCATTATGATGATGGGCATGGTGCATTGTGATGACAGGGTTCATGGATCATTGAGATAAAAAGGGACATGGAGCATTGTGATTACAGGGGTCTTGGAGCATTGTGATGAGAAGGGTCATGGAGCCTTGTGATGACAAGGCCATGGAACATCGTGATGGCAGGGGTCATGGAGCATTGTTATCACAGGGTTAATGGAGCATTGTGATGGCAAGGGCATGGAGCATTCTGATGACATGCATCATGGAGCTTTGTGATGACAAGGGCATGGAGCACTGTGATTACAGGGGTCTTGGAGCATTGTGATGACAAGGGTCATGGAGCCTTGTGATGACAAGGCCGTGGAACGTTGTGATGGCAGGGGTCATGGAGCATTGTTATGACAGGGGTAATGGAGCATTGTGATGACAAGGGAACGGAACACAGTGATACATGGGTCATGGAGGATTGTAATGACAAGGGCATGCAGCATTGTGATGAGAAGGGCATCGAGCAGTGTGATGACAAGCACCATGGAGCTTTTTGATGACAATTGCATGGAACAATGTGATGAGAGGTTTCATGGAGTATTGTGATGACAATGGCATGGAGCATTGTGATGCCAAGGGTCATGGAGCATTTTGATGACAAGGGCGTGGTGCATTGTGATGAGAAGGGCAGGGAGCATTGTGATGACATTGTCATGGACCAATTTGATGAAAAGTGTCATGGAACATTTTGATGAGAGGCGTTATGTAACATTGTGATGTTAGGGGTCATGGAGCATTTTGATGAAAAGGGTCATGGAGCATTTTGATGACAGGGGTTATGGAACATTGTGATGTCAGGGATCATCAAACATTGTGATGATAAGTGCATGTCTCATTGTGATGACAGGAGTCATGGAACATTGTGATGACAGGGTTGAGGGAGTATTGTGATGAATAGTGATGTAACATTGTGATATCAGTGGTGAGAGAGCATTTTGATTTGAAGTGCATGGAGCATTGTGATGACAAGGTTTATGGAGCATTGTGATGACAAGATTGTGGAGCACTGTGACGACAAGCGCATGGTGCATTGTGATGACATGGGTCATGGAGCATTGTGCTGACAAGCGCATGGAGCATTGTGCTGAGAAAGGCATAGAGCATTGTGATGACAAGGGTCAAAGAGCATTGTGATGAAAAGTTCATGAAGCATTGTGGTTAAAAAGGTCACAGAGACTGTTGATGACAAGGGCATGGACCACTGTGATGACAAAGGTCATGAAGCCTTGTGATGACTGGAGTCACGGAGCATTGTGATGACAGGGGTCTTGGAGCATTGTGATAACAAGGGCATGGGGCATTGTGATGACAAGGGCATGGAGCATTGGTCTAATAAGTTTCATGGCTTATTGCGATGACAGTTGGAATGGTGCATTGTGATGACAAGGGCATGGAGCATTGTGATGACCAGGTCATTCATTATTGTGAAGACAGGTGTCAGGGAACATTGTGATGACATATGTAATGGCCCATTGTGATGACAATGCCATGGAGCATTGTGATGCCAAGTGTCATGGAGGATTCTGATGACAAAGGTAATGGAGCATTGTGATGACAATGTCTTGGAGCATTGTGATGACAAGGGTCAGGGAGCATTGTGCTGACAAGTGCATGGAAAATTGTGATGACAAGGGACATGGAGCATTCTGATGACAAGCTTGTGGAGTATTTTGATGACAATGGCATGGAGCATTGGGATGAAAACGGCATGGTGCATTTTGATGAAAAAGGCATGGAGCCTTTTTGTGACAGGGTTCAAGGAGCATTCTGATGACAAGTGTCAGGGAGCATTGTGATGACAAGTGTATCGAGAATTGTGATGACAAAGGTCATGGAGCATTGTGATGAAAAGGGCATGGAGTATTGTGATGACAGGCATCATGGAGCATTGTGATGACAAGTGTTATGGAACATTGTGATCACAAGGGTTTGGAGCATTGTGATGACAGAGGTCATGGATCATTTTGATTTCAAGGAGCATGGAGCATTGTGATGACAAGGGCATGGAGCAATGTGATCCCAAGGTTCATGGAGGATTGTGATGGCAATGGTAATGGAGTATTGTGATGACAAGTGCATAGAACATTGTAATGACAAGGTCATGTAGCATTTTGCTGACAAAGGCATGGAGCATTGTGATGACAGGTGTCATGGAGCACTGTGATGACAAGCGTCACGGAGCATTGTGATTACAGGGGTCATGGAGCATTGGGATGACAAGGGCATGCATCATTGTGATGACAAGTGTCATGGAGCATTGGGCTGAAAATGTTCATGGAGTATTGTGATGACAGGGGTTATGGAGCATTGTGATGACTAGAGAATGGAGCATTGTGATGACAAGAGTCCCGGATCATTGTGTTGTCAGGTGATATTGAGCATTGTGATGACTGCGGTCATGGAGAATTGTGATGATATTGGTCATGGAACATTGTGATGAGAAGGTCATGGAGCATTGGGCTGAAAATATTCATGGAGTATTGTGATGACAGGGGTCATGGAGCATCGTGATGATAAGGGAATGGGGCATTTTGATGACAATGTCCTGGAGCATTGAGATGAGAAGACCATGGAGCCTTGTGATGACAAGTCTCATGGAGCATTCTGATGAAAAGGGGCATGGACCATTGTGATTACAGGGGTCTTGGAGCATTGTGATGACAAGGGCATGGAGCATTGTGATGAGAAGGCCATGGAGCATTCTGATGACATGCATCATGGAGCTTTGTGATGACAAGGGCATGGAGCATTGTGATTACAGGGGTCTTGGAGCATTGTGATGAAAATGGCATGGATCATTGTGATGAAAAAGGCATGGAGCCTTGTCATGAAAGGGTTCAGGGAGCATACTGATGGCAAGAGTCAGGGAGCATTGTGATGACATGTGTATTGCGCATTGTGATGACAAATGTCATGGGGCATTGTGATGAGAAGTCCATGGATAATTGTGATGACTAGCGTCATGGGGTATTGTGATGACAAGTGTTATGGAACATTGTGATCACAAGTGTTTGGAGCATTGTGATGACAGAGGTCATAGAGCATTTTGATTTCATTGTGATGACAAGAGCATGAAGCATTATGATGATGGGCATGGTGCATTGTGATGACAGGGTTCATGGAGCATTGTGATGAAAGGTGGCATGGAGCGTTGGTCTGACAAGTTTCATGGATTATTTTGATGACAGTGGGCATGGCACATTGTGATGACAAGGGCATGGAGCATTGTGATGACAAGGTCATGGAGTATTGTGAAGACAGGTGTCAGGGAGCATTGTGATGACATATGTCATGTTCCATTGTGATGACAATAGCACGGAGCATTGTGATGCCAAGTGTCATGGAGGATTGTTGTGACAAAGGTAAAGGAGCATTGTGATGATAAGCGCATGGAGCATTGAGATGACAAGGGCCATTGATAATTTTAATGTCCATGTCGTGAAACATTGTGATGACAAGCGCATGGAGCTTCCTATGACAGGGGTCATGGAGCATTGTGATGACAAGTGCATGGAGTATTGTTATGACAAGAGCATATAACATTGTGATGAGAAGTGCCATGGAGCATTGTGATGACAAGGACGTGGAGAAGTGTGAGGACAAGGGACATTGAGCTTTGAGATGACCAGGGCATGGAGCATTGTGATGGCAAAAACGTGGAGCATTGTGATGAGAAGACCTTGGGTAACTGTGATGATGAGCATCATGGAGCACTGTAATGACAAGGGGCATGAAGCATTGTGATGACAGGTTTCAGGGAGCACTGTGATGACAGGGGTCATGGAGCATTGTGATGACAAGGGCATGGAGCATTGTGATGACAAGTGTACGGAACATTGTGATGAAAAGTGCCATTGAGAATTTTGATGATAAAGTCGTGAAGCATTGTGATGACAAACACTTGGAGCTTGCTATGACAGGGGTCATGGAACATTGCAATGACAAGTGCATGGAGAATTGTGATGAAACGAGCATGTAACTTTGTGATGAGAAGTGTCATGTAGCATTGTGATGACAAGTACGTGCAGAATTGTTATGACAAGGGACATGGAGCATTGTGATAACCAGGGAATGGAACATTGTGATGACAGGGGTCATGGAGCATTATTATGACAAGGGCCATGGTGCATTCTGATATAAGATATCACTTATGAAGGGAATGTAAACCTGGCTACATATGAACTGAATTAGGAAAGAGAACAGAGTCTCAGATTTAGAAAACACTCTTATGCTTGCTTAAGGGTGAAGGAGAGGTGGCGAGACACACAAAACCAGAGTTTGATGTTAACACAGGTACCGTTCCATAATCCAAATACAGAAGAGACAAGCCCGACTCCTTCCTCAGTGAATGGGACTCAACACCCCTATTCCCCACAGAGAAATATATCTGACTAGTAAGGATCTTAAAACCTATGTATTGATATGTCTCCATAAGGGAACCAAGTGTGTCTAGAATGACATAAACACGGCAGTGAGAATCAGCTCAAACCCACTATAAAAAGGAATTTCAAAAGAAAAAAAAAAACACAGTGAAATTCTTACACAATACCTTCAGGGGTTCTGATGAAACTTGGAATGACCCTATCTACAACAACAGCTGGATGTGGCATAAGGCTGTTCACTTGAGACTGAGAGGATTGGTGAGATTGGGTGAGAAAATGCAGATGCTTTAAAGCAATAATGCCTGCCACTGATTCCATGGTTCCCAACTCTCCAGGTAGAAGGGAATATCACTACAGTTATAACATGTATGGGAAACTTAGAGAATGGACACCCTCTGATGGTGAAAGGTTTCTAAAACTCTACTAATTTTTTTCTCTCCATGTGCTCCAGGTTGACATTCCAACTGCTTTAATATCAATCTCCCAACTTGGAGAGTCAGCCCCTATAACCTCCTGTTTCGCACAGTTGGCCATTGTGCAGAGGATATAAGGGAAGATGGAGAACCAATGAGAGAATAGCTGTAGGCATTTGGACGGCCACATGTCACTCTAATTTCCCGTCACGAAGAAGAATTAACCAAACTCTCAGCCTGCCCCACCCCCATAACTAGTATAGGTCCTGAAGCAAAATTGTGGGTTTGCGGTCAGCTCACAAAAACACAAGTTGAAAAATGGAGCTCAGGGGCACAGCAATTCACTAACTTGCAGAGTTATACAGGACTACTCTCTTCCAAAAATCTGTTGAGGAAAAGCCATGAGGCGGACTTGAAAATGAGGGAGATTTGCACGAAACAGATTTCCAGAAGTACATTGGAATCGCCTTTAAACACAGGAAAAGCATCACAACTTCGACAATTATGGAATTGTCCATAAAGGGTGCATGCGTTTTCTCCTGAATATATTCAGGAGAAAACTCATACACCCATTTTTGCCAACCAAGCAACCGCACAATGCAAATCTGCACTACAAAGAAGTATCAATTCCCACCAGTCAAAAGGGATATCCGTAAAATGTGTAAAAACCAGAAAGGCAAGAGGGGCTCTGGAGAACAGGGAGCCTTGTTATGCTGATGGGTGGGATGCAGATTGCGAACAGCCATTCTGGAGGAGTGCATTGTGTTCCCTAAAATAATTAAACAACAGAGCTTCACAACCTAAGGCACTTCCAGTCATGGGAATATACCTTGGGGAAATTGAAAATCAATAAGACACAGCCAACCCAAAATATAGGGCAGCACTGCTTACAAGAACCTCGACTTCGGGACACCTTAAATATCCCAGGAAAGACAAAAATAGTAAAGAAATTGCGGTACATACGTACGATGTAATATCCCTCAGCCATGAAATCAATGTCATAAGGCCAGTAGCAGCATAATGAGTGGATTCATGTACGATGATTTTAACTGAAATAAGTCACACAGAAAAAGAAACTTATCATAAGATATCACTTATGAAGGTCTTGTAAACATAGCTACACATGAACTGAATTAGGAAAGAGAAGAGTCTCACATTTAGAAAACACTCTTATGCCTGCTTATGGGGGAAGGAGAGGTGGGGTGATGCATAAAACCAGAGTTTGATATAAGCACAGGTACCGTTCCGAAAACCAACTATGGAATAGACAAGACCTACACCTTCCTCAGTGTAAGGGACTCAAAACCCCATATATCCCGCAAGGGAATATATCTGACTAGTAAGAATCTTAAAACCTATGTATTGATATGTCTCCGTAATGGAATCAAGTGTGTCTAGACTGGCATAAACATGGCAGCGAGAATCAGCTCATACCCACTATAAAAAGGAATTTCAAAAAGAAAACAAAAAAACTAGGAAATTCTTTACAATTCCTTCAGGGTCTCTGAAGAAACCTGGAATGACCCTATCTACAATGAAAGCTGGAAGTGGCATAAGGAGGGTCACATGGGACTGAGAGGATTGGTGAGATTGCGTGAGCAAATGCAGACCCTTTAAAGCAATAATGCATGGCACCCATTCCATGGGTCCCAACTCTCCAGGTTGAAGGGAATATTACTACAGTTATAACATGTACGGGAAACCTAGAGAACGGACACACTGTGAATACGAAAGGTTTCTAAACCTCAACGAATAGTCCCTCTCCTGGTGCTCCGGTTTGACTTTCCATCTGCTTTACTATCAACCTCCCAACTTGGAGAGACAGCCCCTTTAACCTCCTCGTTCGCAAAGGTTTCCAATTTGGCAGAGGATGAAAGGGAAGAGGGAGAACCAATGAGAGAGTAGCTGTTAGGCATTTGGACGGGCACATATCACTCTAACTTCCCGGCAGGAAGAAGAATTAACCAAAGTCTCAGCCCCCCACCGGGAACCAGCATAGGTCCTGAACCAAAATTTTGGACTTGCGGTCAGCTCACCAAACACGAGTTGAAAAATGGAGCTCAGGGGCACAGCAATTCACAAACTGGCCGAGTAATAAAGGACAACTATCGTCCAAAAATCTGTTGAGGGAATGCAACGAGGCGGACTTGAAAGCGAGGCAGAATAGCAGGAAACAGATTTCAAGAGGTACGTTGGAATCGCCTTTAAAGCACAGGAAGAGGGTCTCAACTTCGACAATGATGCACTTGGCCAAAAAGGGCGTATGCGTTTTCTCCTGAATATATTCAGGAGAAAACGCATACGCCCTTTTTGGCCAAGCAAGCAAGCGGGCAATGCAAATCTGCACTACAAAGAAGTATCACTTCCCACCGGTCAAAACGGACATCCACAAAATGTGTAAAAACCAGAAAGGCAAGACAGGCCCTGGAGAACAGGCAGCCTTGTTATGCTGATGGGCGGGATGTAAATTGCCAACTGCCTCTCTGGAGGAGTGCATTGTGTTCCCTAAAACAAGTAAAGAACAGAGCTACAGAGCCAAGGGCACTTCCAGTCTAGGGAATATACCTTGGGAAAACTGAAAATCAATAATACAGAGCCACTCCAAAATTCAGGGCTGCACTGCTTACAAGGACCTCAACTTGGGTACAGCTTAAATATCCTAGGATATATAAAAATGGTTCAAAAAATTGTGGTACTTACGTACGATGGAATATCCCTCAGCCGTGAAATCAATGTCATAAGAACAGTAGCAGCAAAATGGGTGGATACTGGTACGATGAGTCTAAGTGAAATAAGTCACACAGAAAAAGAAACTTATCATAAGATATCACTTATGAAGATCCTGTAAACATGGCTACACTTGAACTGAGTTAGGAAAGAGAACAGTGTCTCACATTTAGAAAACACTCTTATGCCTGCTTAAGGGGGAAGGAGAGGTGGGGTGATGCATAAAACCAGAGTTTGATATAAGCACACGTACCGTTCCAAAAACTAACTATGGAATAGACAAGAGCTACACCTTCCTTAGTGAAAGGGACTCAAAACCCCATATTTCCCGCAGAGGAATATATCTGAGTAGTAAGACTCTTAAAACCTATGTATTAATATGTCTCCGTAAGGGAATCAAGTGTGTCTAGACTGGCATAAACATGGCAGCGAGAATCAGCTCAAACCCACTATAAAAAGGAATTTCAAAAACAAAACAAAAAAACTGGGAAATTCTTTACAATTCCTTCAGGGTCTCTGATGAAACCTGGAATGACACTATCTACAACGACAGCTGTATGTGGCATAAGGCTGGACACTTGGGAATGAGAGGATTGGTGAGATTGGGTGAGCAAATGCAGACCCTTTAAAGCAATAATGCATGGCACCCATTCCATGGGTCCCAACTCTCAGCGTTGAAGGGAATATTACTACAGCTATAACATGTACGGGAAACCTAGAGAACGGACACACTGTGAATATGAAAAGTTTCTAAAACTCAACGAATAGTCCCTCTCCTGGTGATTCGGTTTGACTTTCCATCTGCTTTACAGTCAACCTCCCAATTTGGAGAGACAGCCCCTTTAACCTCCTGGTTCGCACAGGTTTCCAATTTGGCCGAGGATGAAAGGGAAGAGGGAGAACCAATGAGAGAGTAGCTGTTAGGCATTTGGACGGGCACATATCACTGTAATTTCCCGGCAGGAAGAAGAATTAACCAAAGACTTAGCCCCCCACTGGGAACCAGTATAGGTCCTGAACCAAAATTTTGGACTTGCGGTCAGCTCACCAAAAACGAGTTGAAAAATGGAGCTCAGGGGCACAGCAATTCACAAACTGGCTGAGTAATAAAGGACAACTATCGTCCAAAAATCTGTTGAGGGAAGGCAACGACGCGGACTTGAAAGCGAGGCAGAATAGCAGGAAACAGATTTCAAGAGGTACGTTGGAATCGCCTTTAAAGCACAGGAAGAGGGTCTCAACTTCGACAATGATGCACTTGGCCAAAAAGGGCGTATGCGTTTTCTCCTGAACATATTCAGGAGAAAACGCATACGCCCTTTTTGGCCAAGCAAGCAAGCGGGCAATGCAAATCTGCACTACAAAGAAGTATCACTTCCCAGCGGTCAAAAGGGACATCCACAAAATGTGTAAAAACCAGAAAGGCAAGACAGGCCCTGGAGAACAGGGAGCATTGTTGTGCTGTTGGGCGGGATGTAAATTGCCAACTGCCTCTCCGGAGGAGTGCATTGTGTTCCCTAAAACAAGTAAACAACAGAGCTACAGAGCCAAGGGCACTTCCAGTCTAGGGAATATACCTTGGGAAAGCTGAAAATCAATAAGACAGTGCCACCCCAAAATTTAGGGCTGCACTGCTTACAAGGACCTCAACTTGGGTACACCTTAAATATCCCAGGAAATATAAAACTGGTTCAAAAAATTGTGGTACTTACATACGATGGAATATCCCTCAGGCATGAAATCAATGTCATAAGACCAGTAGCAGCAAAATGGGTGGATTCAGGTACGATGATTCTAAGTGAAATAAGTCACACAGAAAAAGAAACTTATCATAAGATATCACTTATGAAGATCCTATAAACATGGCTACACTTGAACTGAGTTAGGAAAGAGAACAGTGTCTCACATTTAGAAAACACTCTTATGCCTGCTTAAGGGGGAAGGAGAGGTGGGGTGATGCATAAAACCAGAGTTTGATATAAGCACAGGTACCGTTCCAAAAACCAACTATGGAATAGAAAAGACCTACACCTTCCTCAGTGAAAGGGACTCAAAACCCCATATTTCCCACAGAGGAATATATCTGACTAGTAAGATTCTTAAAACCTATGTATTGATATGTCTCCGTAAGGGAATCAAGTGTGTCTAGACTGGCATAAACATGGCAGCGAGAATCAGCTCAAACCCACTATAAAAAGGAATTTCAAAAACAAAACAAAAAAACTGGGAAATTCTTTACAGTTCCTTCAGGGTCTCTGATGAAACCTGGAATGACCCTATCTACAACGACAGCTGGATGTGGCATAAGGCTGGACACTTGGGACTTAGAGGATTGGTGAGATTGGGTGAGCAAATGCAGACCCTTTAAAGCAATAATGCAAGGCGCCCATTCCATGGGTCCCAACTCTCCAGGTTGAAGGGAATATTACTACAGTATAACATGTACGGGAAACCTAGAGAACGGACACACTGTGAATACGAAAGGTTTCTAAAACTCAACGAATAGTCCCTCTCCTGGTGCTCCGGTTTGACTTTCCATCTGCTTTACTATCAATCTCCCAACTTGGAGAGACAGCCCCTTTAACCTCCTGGTTTGCACAGGTTTCCAATTTGGCAGAGGATGAAAGGGAAGAGGGAGAACCAATGAGAGAGTAGTTGTTAGGCATTTGGACGGGCACATATCACTCTAACTTCCTGGCATGAAGAAGAATTAACCAAAGTCTCAGCCCCCCACCGGGAACCAGCATAGGTTCTGAACCAAAATTTTGGAATGGCGGTCAGCTCACAAAAAACGAGTTTAAAAATGGAGCTCAGGGGCACAGCAATTCACAAAATGGCCAAGTAATAAAGGACAAGTATCGTCCAAAAATCTGTTGAGGAAAGGCAACGAGGCGGACTTGAAAGCGAGGCAGAATAGCAGGAAACAGATTTCAAGAGGTACGTTGGAATCGCCTTTAAAGCACAGGAAGAGGGGCACAACATCGACAAAGATGCACTTGGCCAAAAAGGGCGTATGCGTTTTCTCCTGAATATATTCAGGAGAAAATGCATACGCCCTTTTTGGACAAGCAAGCAAGCGGGCAATGCAAATCTGCACTACAAAGAAGTATCACTTCCCACCAGTCAAAAGGGACATCCACAAAATGTGTAAAAACCAGAAAGGCAAGATAGGCCCTGCAGAACAGGGAGCCTTGTTATGCTGATGGAGGGATGTAAATTGCCACCTGCCTCTCTGGAGGAGTGCATTGTGTTCCCTAAAACAAGTAAACAACAGAGCTACAGAGCCAAGGGCACTTCCAGTCTAGGGAATATACCTTGGGAAAACTGAAAATCAATAAGACAGAGCCACCCCAAAATTTAGGGCTGCACTGCTTACAAGGACCTCAACGTGGGTACATCTTAAATATCCCAGGAAATATAAAAATGGTTCAAAAAATTGTGGTACTTAAGTATGGTGGAATATCCGTCAGCCATGAAATCAATGTGATAAGACAAGTAGCAGCAAAATGGGTGGATTCAGGTACGATGATAATAAGTGAAATACGTCACACAGAAAAACAAACATATCATAAGATATCACTTATGAAGATCCTGTAAACATGGCTACACTTGAACTGAGTTAGGAAAGAGAACAGTGTCTCACATTTAGAAAACAATCTTATGCCTGCTTAAGGGGGAAGGAGAGGTGGGGTGATGCATAAAACCAGAGTTTTATATAAGCACAGGTACCGTTCCAAAAACCAACTATGGAATAGACAAGACCTACACCTTCCTCAGTGAAAGGGACTCAAAACCCCATATTTACCGCAGAGCAATATATCTGACTAGAAAGAATCTTAAAACCTATGTACTGATATGTCTCCGTAAGGGAATCAAGTGTGTCTAGACTGGCATAAACATGGCAGCGAGAATCAGCTCAAACCCACTATAAAAAGGAATTTCAAAAACAAAACAAAAAAACTGGGAAATTCTTTACAATTCCTTCAGGGTCTCTGATGAAATCTGGAATGACCCTATCTACAATGACAGCTGGATGTGGCATAAGGCTGGACACTTGGGACTGAGAGGACTGGTGAGATTGGGTGAGCAAATGCAGACCCTTTAAAGAAATAATGCATGGCACCCATTCCATGGGTCCCAACTCTCCAGGTTGAAGGGAATATTACCTCAGTTATAACATGTACAGGATACCTAGAGAACGGACACACTGTGAATACGAAAGTTTTCTAAAACTCAATGAATAGTCCCTCGACTGGTGCTCCGGTTTGACTTTCCATCTGCTTTACTATCAATCTCCCAACTTGGAGAGACAGCCCCTTTAACCTCCTGGTTCGCACAGGTTGCCAATTTGGCAGAGGATGAAAGGGAAGAGGGAGAACCAATTAGAGAGTAGCTGTTAGGCATTTGGACGGGCACATATCACTCTAACTTCACGGCAGGAAGAAGAATTAACCAAAGTCTCAGCCCCCCACCGGGTACCAGCATAGGTCCTGAACCAAAATTTTGGACTTGCGGTCAGCTCACAAAAAACGAGTTGAAAAATGGAGCTCAGGGGCACAGCAATTCACAAACTGGCTGAGTAATAAAGGACAACTATCGTCCAAAAATCTGTTGAGGGAAGGCAACGAGGCAGACTTGAAAGCGAGGCAGAATAGCAGGAAACAGATTTCAAGAGGTACGTTGGAATCGCCTTTAAAGCACAGGAAGAGGGGCACAACTTCGACAATGATGCACTTGGCCAAAAAGGGCATATGCGTTTTCTCCTGAATATATTCAGGAGAAAATGCTTACGCCCTTTTTGGCCAAGCAAGCAAGCGGGCAATGCAAATCTGCACTACAAAGAAGTATCATTTCCCACCGGTCAAAAGGGACATCCACAAAATGTGTAAAAAACAGAAAGGCAAGACAGGCCCTGGAGAACAGGGAGCCTTGTTATGCTGATGGGCGGGATGTAAATTGCCAACTGCCCCTCTGGAGGAGTGCATTGTATTCCCTAAAACAATAAAGAACAGAGCTACAGAGCCAAGGGCACTTCCAGTCTAGGGAATATACCTTGGGAAAACTGAAAATCAATAAGACAGAGCCACCCCAAAATTTAGGGCTGCACTGCTTACAAGGACCTCAACTTGGGTACACCTTAAATATCCCAGGAAATATAAAACTGGTTCAAAAAATTGTGGTACTTACATACGATGGAATATCCCTCAGGCATGAAATCAATGTCATAAGACCAGTAGCAGCAAAATGGGTGGATTCAGGTACGATGATTCTAAGTGAAATAACTCACACAGAAAAAGAAACTTATCATAATATATCACTTATGAAGATCCTATAAACATGGCTACACTTGAACTGAGTTAGGAAAGAGAACAGTGTCTCACATTTAGAAAACACTCTTATGCCTGCTTAAGGGGGAAGGAGAGGTGGGGTGATGCATAAAACCAGAGTTTGATATAAGCACACGTACCGTTCCAAAAACCAACTATGGAATAGAAAAGACCTACACCTTCCTCAGTGAAAGGGACTCAAAACCCCATATTTCCCACAGAGGAATATATCTGACTAGTAAGAATCTTAAAACCTATGTATTGATATGTCTCCGTAAGGGAATCAAGTGTGTCTAGACTGGCATAAACATGGCAGCGAGAATCAGCTCAAACCCACTATAAAAAGGAATTTCAAAAACAAAACAAAAAAACTGGGAAATTCTTTACAGTTCCTTCAGGGTCTCTGATGAAACCTGGAATGACCCTATCTACAACGACAGCTGGATGTGGCATAAGGCTGGACACTTGGGACTTAGAGGATTGGTGAGATTGGGTGAGCAAATGCAGACCCTTTAAAGCAATAATGCAAGGCGCCCATTCCATGGGTCCCAACTCTCCAGGTTGAAGGGAATATTACTACAGTATAACATGTACGGGAAACCTAGAGAACGGACACACTGTGAATACGAAAGGTTTCTAAAACTCAACAAATAGTCCCTCTCCTGGTGCTCCGGTTTGACTTTCCATCTGCTTTACTATCAATCTCCCAACTTGGAGAGACAGCCCCTTTAACCTCCTGGTTTGCACAGGTTTCCAATTTGGCAGAGGATGAAAGGGAAGAGGGAGAACCAATGAGAGAGTAGTTGTTAGGCATTTGGACGGGCACATATCACTCTAACTTCCCGGCATGAAGAAGAATTAACCAAAGTCTCAGCCCCCCACCGGGAACCAGCATAGGTTCTGAACCAAAATTTTGGAATGGCGGTTAGCTCACAAAAAACGAGTTTAAAAATGGAGCTCAGGGGCACAGCAATTCACAAAATGGCCAAGTAATAAAGGACAAGTATCGTCCAAAAATCTGTTGAGGAAAGGCAACGAGGCGGACTTGAAAGTGAGGCAGAATAGGAGGAAACAGATTTCAAGAGGTACGTTGGAATCGCCTTTAAAGCACAGGAAGAGGGGCACAACTTCGACAAAGATGCACTTGGCCAAAAAGGGCGTATGCGTTTTCTCCTGAATATATTCAGGAGAAAATGCATACGCCCTTTTTGGACAAGCAAGCAAGCGGGCAATGCAAATCTGCACTACAAAGAAGTATCACTTCCCACCAGTCAAAAGGGACATCCACAAAATGTGTAAAAACCAGAAAGGCAAGACAGGCCCTGCAGAACAGGGAGCCTTGTTATGCTGATGGAGGGATGTAAATTGCCACCTGCCTCTCTGGAGGAGTGCATTGTGTTCCCTAAAACAAGTAAACAACAGAGCTACAGAGCCAAGGGCACTTCCAGTCTAGGGAATATACCTTGGGAAAACTGAAAATCAATAAGACAGAGCCACCCCAAAATTTAGGGCTGCACTGCTTACAAGGACCTCAACGTGGGTACATCTTAAATATCCCAGGAAATATAAAAATGGTTCAAAAAATTGTGGTACTTAGTACAGTGGAATATCCGTCAGCCATGAAATCAATGTGATAAGACAAGTAGCAGCAAAATGGGTGGATTCATGTACGATGATAATAAGTGAAATACGTCACACAGAAAAAGAAACTTATCATAAGATATCACTTATGAAGATCCTGTAAACATGGCTACACTTGAACTGAGTTAGGAAAGAGAACAGTGTCTCACATTTAGAAAACACTCTTATGCCTGCTTAAGGGGGAAGGAGAGGTGGGGTGATGCATAAAACCAGAGTTTGATATAAGCACAGGTACCGTTCCAAAAACCAACTATGGAATAGACAAGACCTACACCTTCCTCAGTGAAAGGGACTCAAAACCCCATATTTCCCACAGAGGAATATATGTGACTAGTAAGAATCTTAAAACCTATGTATTGATATGTATCCGTAAGTGAATCAAGTGTGTCTAGACTGGCATAAACATGGCAGCGAGAATCAGCTCAAACCCACTATAAAACTGAATTTCAAAAACAAAACAAAAAAACTGGGAAATTCATTACAATTCCTTCAGGGTCTCTGATGAAACCTGGAATGACCCTATGTAAAACGACAGCTGGATGTGGCATAACGCTGGACACTTGGGACTGAGAGGATTGGTGAGATTGGGTGAGCAAATGCAGACCCTTTAAAGCAATAATGCATGGCACCCATTCCATGGGACACAACTCTCCAGGTTGAAGGGAATATTACTACAGTTATAACATGTACGGGAAACCTAGAGAATGGACACACTGTGAATACGAAAGGTTTCTAAAACTCAACGAATAGTCCCTCTCCTGGTGCTCCGGTTTGACTTTCCATCTGCTTTACTATCAACCTCCCAACTTGGAGAGACAGCCCCTTTAACCTCCTGGTTCGCACAGGTTTCCAATTTGGCAGAGGATGAAAGGGAAGAGGGAGAACCAATGAGAGAGTAGCTGTTAGGCATTTGGACGGGCACATATCACTCTAACTTCCCGGCAGGAAGAAGAATTAACCAAAGTCTCAGCCACCCACCGGGAACCAGCATAGGTCCTGAACCAAAATTTTGGACTTGCGGTCAGCTCACAAAAAACGAGTTGAAAAATGGAGCTCAGGGGCACAGCAATTCACAAACTGGCCGAGTAATAAAGGACAACTATCGTCCAAAAATCTGTTGAGGGAAGGCAACGAGGCGGACTTGAAAGTGAGGCACAATAGCAGGAAACAGATTTCAAGAGGTACTTTGGAATCGCCTTTGAAGCACAGGAAGAGGGGCACAACTTCGACAATGATGCACTTGGCCAAAAAGGGCGTATGCGTTTTCTCCTGAATATATTCAGGAGAAAACGCATACGTCCTTTTTGGCCAAGCAAGCAAGCGGGCAATGCAAATCTGCACTACAAAGAAGTATCACTTCCCACCGGTCAAAAGGGACATCCACAAAATGTGTAAAAACCAGAATGGCAAGACAGGCCCTGGAGAACAGGGAGCCTTGTTATGCTGATGGGCGGGATGTAAATTGCCAACTGCCTCTCTGGAGGAGTGCATTGTGTTCCCTAAAACAAGTAAAGAACAGAGCTACAGAGCCAAGGGCACTTCCAGTCTAGGGAATATACCTTGGGAAAACTGAAAATCAATAAGACAGAGCCACCCCAAAATTTAGGGCTGCACTGCTTACAAGGACCTCAACTTGGGTAAACCTTAAATATCCCAGGAAATATAAAAATGGTTCAAAAAATTGTGTTACTTACGTACGATGGAATATCTGTCAGCCATGAAATCAATGTCATAAGACCAGTAGCAGCAAAATGGGTGGATTCAGGTACGATGATTCTAAGTGAAATAAGTCACACAGAAAAAGAAACTTATCATAAGATATCACTTATGAAGATCCTGTAAACATGGCTACACTTGAACTGAGTTAGGAAAGAGAACAGTGTCTCACATTTAGAAAACACTCTTATGCCTGCTTAAGGGGGAAGGAGAGGTGGGTTGATGCATAAAACCAGAGTTTGATATAAGCACAGGTACCGTTCCAAAAACCAACTATGGAATAGACAAGACCTACCCCTTCCTCAGTGAAAGGGACTCAAAACCCCATATTTCCCACAGAGGAATATATCTGACTAGTAAGAATCTTAAAACCTATGTATTGATATGTCTCCGTAAGGGAATCAAGTGTGTCTAGACTGGCATAAACACGGCAGCGAGAATCAGCTCAAACCCACTATAAAAAGGAATTTCAAAAACAAAACAAAAAAACTGGGAAATTCTTTACAATTCCTTCGGGGTCTCTGATGAAACCTGGGATGACCAAATCTACAATGACAGCTGGATGTGGCATAAGGAGGGACACTTGGGACTGAGAGGATTGGTGAGATTGGGTGAGCAAATGCAGACCCTTTGAAGCAATAATGCATGGCACCAATTCCATGGGTCCCAACTATCCAGGTTGAAGGGAATATTACTACAGCTATAACATGTACGGGAAACCTAGAGAACGGACACACTGTGAATACGAAAGGTTTCTAAAACTCAATGAATAGTCCCTCGACTGGTGCTCCGGTTTGACTTTCCATCTGCTTTACTATCAATCTCCCAACTTGGAGAGACAGCCCCTTTAACCTCCTGGTTCACACAGGTTTCCAATTTGGCAGAGGATGAAAGGGAAGAGGGAGAACCAATGAGAGAGTAGCTGTTAGGCATTTGGACGGGCACATATCACTCTAACTTCCCGGCAGGAAGAAGAATTAACCAAAGTCTCAGCCCCCCACCGGGTACCAGCATAGGTCCTGAACCAAAATTTTGGACTTGGGGTCAGCTCACAAATAACGAGTGGAAAATGGAGCTCAGGGGCACAGCAATTCACAAACTGGCTGAGTAATAAAGGACAACTATCGTCCAAAAATCTGTTGAGGGAAGGCAACGAGGTGGACTTGAAAGCGAGGCAGAATAGCAGGAAACAGATTTCAAGAGGTACGTTGGAATCGCCTTTAAAGCACAGGAAGAGGGCCACAACTTCGACAATGATGCACTTGGCCAAAAAGGGCATATGCTTTTTCTCCTGAATATATTCAGGAGAAAATGCTTACACCCTTTTTGGCCAAGGAAGCAAGCGGGAAATGCAAATCTGCACTACAAAGAAGTATCATTTCCCACCGGTGAAAAGGGACATCCACAAAATGTGTAAAAAACTGAAAGGCAAGACAGGCCCTGGAGAACAGGGAGCCTTGTTATGCTGATGGGCGGGATGTAAATTGCCAACTGCCCCTCTGGAGGAGTGCATTGTGTTCCCTAAAACAATAAAGAACAGAGCTA
The DNA here is from genome assembly GCF_949752795.1 of Hyperoodon ampullatus. NCBI lineage: Eukaryota > Metazoa > Chordata > Mammalia > Artiodactyla > Ziphiidae > Hyperoodon > Hyperoodon ampullatus. Next base: position 1,066,588 of record NW_027640702.1, on the reverse strand, counting down.
CAGAGCCAAGGGCACTTCCAGTCTAGGGAATATACCTTGGGAAAACTGAAAATCAATAAGACAGAGCCACCCCAAAATTTAGGGCTGCACTGCTTACAAGGACCTCAACTTGGGTACACCTTAAATATCCCAGGAAATATAAAACTGGTTCAAAAAATTGTAGTACTTACATACGATGGAATATCCCTCAGGCATGAAATCAATGTCATAAGACCAGTAGCAGCAAAATGGGTGGATTCAGGTACGATGATTCTAAGTGAAATAACTCACACAGAAAAAGAAACTTATCATAAGATATCACTTATGAAGATCCTATAAACATGGCTACACTTGAACTGAGTTAGGAAAGAGAACAGTGTCTCACATTTAGAAAACACTCTTATGCCTGCTTAAGGGGGAAGGAGAGGTGGGGTGATGCATAAAACCAGAGTTTGATATAAGCACAGGTACCGTTCCAAAAACCAACTATGGAATAGAAAAGACCTACACCTTCCTCAGTGAAAGGGACTCAAAACCCCATATTTCCCACAGAGGAATATATCTGACTAGTAAGAATCTTAAAACCTATGTATTGATATGTCTCCGTAAGGGAATCAAGTGTGTCTAGACTGGCATAAACATGGCAGCGAGAATCAGCTCAAACCCACTATAAAAAGGAATTTCAAAAACAAAACAAAAAAACTGGGAAATTCTTTACAGTTCCTTCAGGGTCTCTGATGAAACCTGGAATGACCCTATCTACAACGACAGCTGGATGTGGCATAAGGCTGGACACTTGGGACTTAGAGGATTGGTGAGATTGGGTGAGCAAATGCAGACCCTTTAAAGCAATAATGCAAGGCGCCCATTCCATGGGTCCCAACTCTCCAGGTTGAAGGGAATATTACTACAGTATAACATGTACGGGAAACCTAGAGAACGGACACACTGTGAATACAAAAGGTTTCTAAAACTCAACGAATAGTCCCTCTCCTGGTGCTCCGGTTTGACTTTCCATCTGCTTTACTATCAACCTCCCAACTTGGAGAGACAGCCCCTTTAACCTCCTGGTTCGCACAGGTTTCCAATTTGGCAGAGGATGAAAGGGAAGAGGGAGAACCAATGAGAGAGTAGCTGTTAGGCATTTGGAGGGGCACATATCACTGTAATTTCCCGGCAGGAAGAAGAATTAACCAAATTCTCAGCCACCCACCGGGAACCAGTATAGGTCCTGAACCAAAATTTTGGACTTGCGGTCAGCTCACAAAAAACGAGTTGAAAAATGGAGCTCAGGGGCACAGCAATTCACAAACTGGCCGAGTAATAAAGGACAACTATCGTCCAAAAATCTGTTGAGGGAAGGCAACGAGGCGGACTTGAAAGTGAGGCACAATAGCAGGAAACAGATTTCAAGAGGTACGTTGGAATCGCCTTTAAAGCACAGGAAGAGGGGCACAACTTCGACAATGATGCACTTGGCCAAAAAGGGCGTATGCGTTTTCTCCTGAATATATTCAGGAGAAAACGCATACGTCCTTTTTGGCCAAGCAAGCAAGCGGGCAATGCAAATCTGCACTACAAAGAAGTATCACTTCCCACCGGTCAAAAGGGACATCCACAAAATGTGTAAAAACCAGAAAGGCAAGACAGGCCCTGGAGAACAGGGAGCCTTGTTATGCTGATGGGCGGGATGTAAATTGCCAACTGCCTCTCTGGAGGAGTGCATTGTGTTCCCTAAAACAAGTAAACAACAGAGCTACAGAGCCAAGGGCACTTCCAGTCTAGGGAATATACCTTGGGAAAACTGAAAATCAATAAGACAGAGCCACCCCAAAATTTAGGGCTGCACTGCTTACAAGGACCTCAACTTGGGTACACCTTAAATATCCCAGGAAATATAAAACTGGTTCAAAAAATTGTGGTACTTACATACGATGGAATATCCCTCAGGCATGAAATCAATGTCATAAGACCAGTAGCAGCAAAATGGGTGGATTCAGGTACGATGATTCTAAGTGAAATAAGTCACACAGAAAAAGAAACTTATCATAAGATATCACTTATGAAGATCCTATAAACATGGCTACACTTGAACTGAGTTAGGAAAGAGAACAGTGTCTCACATTTAGAAAACACTCTTATGCCTGCTTAAGGGGGAAGGAGAGGTGGGGTGATGCATAAAACCAGAGTTTGATATAAGCACAGGTACCGTTCCAAAAACCAACTATGGAATAGAAAAGACCTACACCTTCCTCAGTGAAAGGGACTCAAAACCCCATATTTCCCACAGAGGAATATATCTGACTAGTAAGATTCTTAAAACCTATGTATTGATATGTCTCCGTAAGGGAATCAAGTGTGTCTAGACTGGCATAAACATGGCAGCGAGAATCAGCTCAAACCCACTATAAAAAGGAATTTCAAAAACAAAACAAAAAAACTGGGAAATTCTTTACAGTTCCTTCAGGGTCTCTGATGAAACCTGGAATGACCCTATCTACAACGACAGCTGGATGTGGCATAAGGCTGGACACTTGGGACTTAGAGGATTGGTGAGATTGGGTGAGCAAATGCAGACCCTTTAAAGCAATAATGCAAGGCGCCCATTCCATGGGTCCCAACTCTCCAGGTTGAAGGGAATATTACTACAGTATAACATGTACGGGAAACCTAGAGAACGGACACACTGTGAATACGAAAGATTTCTAAAACTCAACGAATAGTCCCTCTCCTGGTGCTCCGGTTTGACTTTCCATCTGCTTTACTATCAATCTCCCAACTTGGAGAGACAGCCCCTTTAACCTCCTGGTTTGCACAGGTTTCCAATTTGGCAGAGGATGAAAGGGAAGAGGGAGAACCAATGAGAGAGTAGTTGTTAGGCATTTGGACGGGCACATATCACTCTAACTTCCTGGCATGAAGAAGAATTAACCAAAGTCTCAGCCCCCCACCGGGAACCAGCATAGGTTCTGAACCAAAATTTTGGAATGGCGGTCAGCTCACAAAAAACGAGTTTAAAAATGGAGCTCAGGGGCACAGCAATTCACAAAATGGCCAAGTAATAAAGGACAAGTATCGTCCAAAAATCTGTTGAGGAAAGGCAACGAGGCGGACTTGAAAGCGAGGCAGAATAGCAGGAAACAGATTTCAAGAGGTACGTTGGAATCGCCTTTAAAGCACAGGAAGAGGGGCACAACATCGACAAAGATGCACTTGGCCAAAAAGGGCGTATGCGTTTTCTCCTGAATATATTCAGGAGAAAATGCATACGCCCTTTTTGGACAAGCAAGCAAGCGGGCAATGCAAATTTGCACTACAAAGAAGTATCACTTCCCACCAGTCAAAAGGGACATCCACAAAATGTGTAAAAACCAGAAAGGCAAGACAGGCCCTGCAGAACAGGGAGCCTTGTTATGCTGATGGAGGGATGTAAATTGCCACCTGCCTCTCTGGAGGAGTGCATTGTGTTCCCTAAAACAAGTAAACAACAGAGCTACAGAGCCAAGGGCACTTCCAGTCTAGGGAATATACCTTGGGAAAACTGAAAATCAATAAGACAGAGCCACCCCAAAATTTAGGGCTGCACTGCTTACAAGGACCTCAACGTGGGTACATCTTAAATATCCCAGGAAATATAAAAATGGTTCAAAAAATTGTGGTACTTAAGTATGGTGGAATATCCGTCAGCCATGAAATCAATGTGATAAGACAAGTAGCAGCAAAATGGGTGGATTCAGGTACGATGATAATAAGTGAAATACGTCACACAGAAAAACAAACATATCATAAGATATCACTTATGAAGATCCTGTAAACATGGCTACACTTGAACTGAGTTAGGAAAGAGAACAGTGTCTCACATTTAGAAAACAATCTTATGCCTGCTTAAGGGGGAAGGAGAGGTGGGGTGATGCATAAAACCAGAGTTTTATATAAGCACAGGTACCGTTCCAAAAACCAACTATGGAATAGACAAGACCTACACCTTCCTCAGTGAAAGGGACTCAAAACCCCATATTTACCACAGAGCAATATATCTGACTAGAAAGAATCTTAAAACCTATGTACTGATATGTCTCCGTAAGGGAATCAAGTGTGTCTAGACTGGCATAAACATGGCAGCGAGAATCAGCTCAAACCCACTATAAAAAGGAATTTCAAAAACAAAACAAAAAAACTGGGAAATTCTTTACAATTCCTTCAGGGTCTCTGATGAAATCTGGAATGACCCTATCTACAATGACAGCTGGATGTGGCATAAGGCTGGACACTTGGGACTGAGAGGACTGGTGAGATTGGGTGAGCAAATGCAGACCCTTTAAAGAAATAATGCATGGCACCCATTCCATGGGTCCCAACTCTCCAGGTTGAAGGGAATATTACCTCAGTTATAACATGTACAGGATACCTAGAGAACGGACACACTGTGAATACGAAAGGTTTCTAAAACTCAACGAATAGTCCCTCTCGTGGTGCTCCGGTTTGACTTTCCATCTGCTTTACTATCAATCTCCCAACTTGGAGAGACACCCCCTTTAACCTCCTGGTTCGCACAGGTTGCCAATTTGGAAGAGGATGAAAGGGAAGAGGGAGAACCAATGAGAGAGTAGCTGTTAGGCATTTGGACGGGCACATATCACTCTATGTTCCTGGCAGGAAGAAGAATTAACCAAAGTCTCAGCCCCCCACCGGGAACCAGAAGAGTTCCTGAACCAAAATTTTGGACTTGCGGTCAGCTCACCAAAAACGAGTTGAAAAATGGAGCTCAGGGGCACAGCAATTCACATACTGGCCGAGCAATAAAGGACAACTATCGTCCAAAAATCTGTTGAGGGAATGCAACGAGGCGGACTTGAAAGCGAGGCAGAATAGCAGGAAACAGATTCCAAGAGGTACGTTGGAATCGCCTTTAAAGCACAGGAAGAGGGGCCCAACTTTGACAACGATGCACTTGGCCAAAAAGGGCGTATGCGTTTTCTCCTAAATATATTCAGGAGAAAACGCATATGCCCTTTTTGGCCAAGCAAGCAAGCGGGCAATGCAAATCTGCACTACAAAAAGTATCACTTCCCACCGGTCAAAAGGGACATCCACAAAATGTGTAAAAACCAGAAAGGCAAGACAGGCCCTGGAGAACAGGGAGCCTTGTTATGCGGATGGGCGGGATGTAAATTGCCAACTGCCTTTCTGGAGGAGTGCATTGTGTTCCCTAAAACAAGTAAAGAACAGAGCTACAGAGCCAAGGGCACTTCCAGTCTAGGGAATATACCTTGGGAAAACTGAAAATCAATAAGACAGAGCCACCCCAAAATTTAGGTCCGCACTGCTTACAAGGACCTCAACTAGGGTACACATTAAATATCCCAGGAAATATAAAAATGGTTCAAAAAATTGTGGTACATACATACGATGGAATATCCCTCAGCCATGAAATCAATGTCATAAGACCAATAGCAGCAAAATGGGTGGATACTGGTACGATAATTCTAAGTGAAATAAGTCACACAGAAAAAGAAACTTATCATAAGATATCACTTATGAAGATCCTGTAAACATGGCTACACTTGAACTGAGTTAGGAAAGAGAACAGTGTCTCACATTTAGAAAACACTCTTATGCCTGCTTAAGGGGGAAGGAGAGGTGGGGTGATGCATAAAACCAGAGTTTGATATAAGCACAGGTACCGTTCCAAAAACCAACTATGGAATAGACAAGACCTACCCCTTCCTCAGTGAAAGGGACTCAAAACCCAATATTTCCCACAGAGGAATATATCTGACTAGTAAGAATCTTAAAACCTATGTATTGATATGTATCCGTAAGTGAATCAAGTGTGTCTAGACTGGCATAAACATGGCAGCAAGAATCAGCTCAAACCCACTATAAAACTGAATTTCAAAAACAAAACAAAAAAACTGGGAAATTCTTTACAATTCCTTCAGGGTCTCTGATGAAACCTGGGATGACCAAATCTACAATGACAGCTGGATGTGGCATAAGGAGGGACACTTGGGACTGAGACGATTGGTGAGATTGGGTGAGCAAATGCAGAACCTTTAAAGCAATAATGCATGGCACCAATTCCATGGGTCCCAACTATCCAAGTTGAAGGGAATATTACTACAGCTATAACATGTACGGGAAACCTAGAGAACGGACACACTGTGAATACGAAAGTTTTCTAAAACTCAATGAATAGTCCCTCGACTGGTGCTCCGGTTTGACTTTCCATCTGCTTTACTATCAATCTCCCAACTTGGAGAGACAGCCCCTTTAACCTCCTGGTTCGCACAGGTTGCCAATTTGGCAGAGGATGAAAGGGAAGAGGGAGAACCAATGAGAGAGTAGCTGTTAGGCATTTGGACGGGCACATATCACTCTAACTTCACGGCAGGAAGAAGAATTAACCAAAGTCTCAGCCCCCCACCGGGTACCAGCATAGGTCCTGAACCAAAATTTTGGACTTGCGGTCAGCTCACAAAAAACGAGTTGAAAAATGGAGCTCAGGGGCACAGCAATTCACAAACTGGCTGAGTAATAAAGGACAACTATCGTCCAAAAATCTGTTGAGGGAAGGCAACGAGGCAGACTTGAAAGCGAGGCAGAATAGCAGGAAACAGATTTCAAGAGGTACGTTGGAATCGCCTTTAAAGCACAGGAAGAGGGGCACAACTTCGACAATGATGCACTTGGCCAAAAAGGGCATATGCGTTTTCTCCTGAATATATTCAGGAGAAAATGCTTACGCCCTTTTTGGCCAAGGAAGCAAGCGGGAAATGCAAATCTGCACTACAAAGAAGTATCATTTCCCACCGGTGAAAAGGGACATCCACAAAATGTGTAAAAAACAGAAAGGCAAGACAGGCCCTGGAGAACAGGGAGCCTTGTTATGCTGATGGGCGGGATGTAAATTGCCAACTGCCCCTCTGGAGGAGTGCATTGTGTTCCCTAAAACAATAAAGAACAGAGCTACAGAGCCAAGGGCACTTCCAGTCTAGGGAATATACCTTGGGAAAACTGAAAATCAATAAGACAGAGCCACCCCAAAATTTAGGGCTGCACTGCTTACAAGGACCTCAACTTGGGTACACCTTAAATATCCCAGGAAATATAAAACTGGTTCAAAAAATTGTGGTACTTACATACGATGGAATATCCCTCAGGCATGAAATCAATGTCATAAGACCAGTAGCAGCAAAATGGGTGGATTCAGGTACGATGATTCTAAGTGAAATAACTCACACAGAAAAAGAAACTTATCATAAGATATCACTTATGAAGATCCTATAAACATGGCTACACTTGAACTGAGTTAGGAAAGAGAACAGTGTCTCACATTTAGAAAACACTCTTATGCCTGCTTAAGGGGGAAGGAGAGGTGGGGTGATGCATAAAACCAGAGTTTGATATAAGCACAGGTACCGTTCCAAAAACCAACTATGGAATAGAAAAGACCTACACCTTCCTCAGTGAAAGGGACTCAAAACCCCATATTTCCCACAGAGGAATATATCTGACTAGTAAGAATCTTAAAACCTATGTATTGATATGTCTCCGTAAGGGAATCAAGTGTGTCTAGACTGGCATAAACATGGCAGCGAGAATCAGCTCAAACCCACTATAAAAAGGAATTTCAAAAACAAAACAAAAAAACTGGGAAATTCTTTACAGTTCCTTCAGGGTCTCTGATGAAACCTGGAATGACCCTATCTACAACGACAGCTGGATGTGGCATAAGGCTGGACACTTGGGACTTAGAGGATTGGTGAGATTGGGTGAGCAAATGCAGACCCTTTAAAGCAATAATGCAAGGCGCCCATTCCATGGGTCCCAACTCTCCAGGTTGAAGGGAATATTACTACAGTATAACATGTACGGGAAACCTAGAGAACGGACACACTGTGAATACGAAAGGTTTCTAAAACTCAACGAATAGTCCCTCTCCTGGTGCTCCGGTTTGACTTTCCATCTGCTTTACTATCAACCTCCCAACTTGGAGAGACAGCCCCTTTAACCTCCTGGTTCGCACAGGTTTCCAATTTGGCAGAGGATGAAAGGGAAGAGGGAGAACCAATGAGAGAGTAGCTGTTAGGCATTTGGAGGGGCACATATCACTGTAATTTCCCGGCAGGAAGAAGAATTAACCAAATTCTCAGCCACCCACCGGGAACCAGTATAGGTCCTGAACCAAAATTTTGGACTTGCGGTCAGCTCACAAAAAACGAGTTGAAAAATGGAGCTCAGGGGCACAGCAATTCACAAACTGGCCGAGTAATAAAGGACAACTATCGTCCAAAAATCTGTTGAGGGAAGGCAACGAGGCGGACTTGAAAGTGAGGCACAATAGCAGGAAACAGATTTCAAGAGGTACGTTGGAATCGCCTTTAAAGCACAGGAAGAGGGGCACAACTTCGACAATGATGCACTTGGCCAAAAAGGGCGTATGCGTTTTCTCCTGAATATATTCAGGAGAAAACGCATACGTCCTTTTTGGCCAAGCAAGCAAGCGGGCAATGCAAATCTGCACTACAAAGAAGTATCATTTCCCACCGGTCAAAAGGGACATCCACAAAATGTGTAAAAACCAGAAAGGCAAGACAGGCCCTGGAGAACAGGGAGCCTTGTTATGCTGATGGGCGGGATGTAAATTGCCAACTGCCTCTCTGGAGGAGTGCATTGTGTTCCCTAAAACAAGTAAAGAACAGAGCTACAGAGCCAAGGGCACTTCCAGTCTAGGGAATATACCTTGGGAAAACTGAAAATGAATAAGACAGAGCCACCCCAAAATTTAGGGCTGCACTGCTTACAAGGACCTCAACTTGGGTAAACCTTAAATATCCCAGGAAATATAAAAATGGTTCAAAAAATTGTGTTACTTACGTACGATGGAATATCTGTCAGCCATGAAATCAATGTCATAAGACCAGTAGCAGCAAAATGGGTGGATTCAGGTACGATGATTCTAAGTGAAATAAGTCACACAGAAAAAGAAACTTATCATAAGATATCACTTATGAAGATCCTGTAAACATGGCTACACTTGAACTGAGTTAGGAAAGAGAACAGTGTCTCACATTTAGAAAACAATCTTATGCCTGCTTAAGGGGGAAGGAGAGGTGGGGTGATGCATAAAACCAGAGTTTTATATAAGCACAGGTACCGTTCCAAAAACCAACTATGGAATAGACAAGACCTACACCTTCCTCAGTGAAAGGGACTCAAAACCCCATATTTACCGCAGAGCAATATATCTGACTAGAAAGAATCTTAAAACCTATGTACTGATATGTCTCCGTAAGGGAATCAAGTGTGTCTAGACTGGCATAAACATGGCAGCGAGAATCAGCTCAAACCCACTATAAAAAGGAATTTCAAAAACAAAACAAAAAAACTGGGAAATTCTTTACAATTCCTTCAGGGTCTCTGATGAAATCTGGAATGACCCTATCTACAATGACAGCTGGATGTGGCATAAGGCTGGACACTTGGGACTGAGAGGACTGGTGAGATTGGGTGAGCAAATGCAGACCCTTTAAAGAAATAATGCATGGCACCCATTCCATGGGTCCCAACTCTCCAGGTTGAAGGGAATATTACCTCAGTTATAACATGTACAGGATACCTAGAGAACGGACACACTGTGAATACGAAAGGTTTCTAAAACTCAACGAATAGTCCCTCTCGTGGTGCTCCGGTTTGACTTTCCATCTGCTTTACTATCAATCTCCCAACTTGGAGAGACACCCCCTTTAACCTCCTGGTTCGCACAGGTTGCCAATTTGGAAGAGGATGAAAGTGAAGAGGGAGAACCAATGAGAGAGTAGCTGTTAGGCATTTGGACGGGCACATATCACTCTAAGTTCCTGGCAGGAAGAAGAATTAACCAAAGTCTCAGCCCCCCACTGGGAACCAGAAGAGTTCCTGAACCAAAATTTTGGACTTGCGGTCAGCTCACCAAAAACGAGTTGAAAAATGGAGCTCAGGGGCACAGCAATTCACATACTGGCCGAGCAATAAAGGACAACTATCGTCCAAAAATCTGTTGAGGGAATGCAACGAGGCGGACTTGAAAGCGAGGCAGAATAGCAGGAAACAAATTCCAAGAGGTACGTTGGAATCGCCTTTAAAGCACAGGAAGAGGGGCCCAACTTCGACAACGATGCACTTGGCCAAAAAGGGCGTATGCGTTTTCTCCTAAATATATTCAGGAGAAAACGCATATGCCCTTTTTGGCCAAGCAAGCAAGCGGGCAATGCAAATCTGCACTACAAAAAGTATCACTTCCCACCGGTCAAAAGGGACATCCACAAAATGTGTAAAAACCAGAAAGGCAAGACAGGCCCTGGAGAACAGGGAGCCTTGTTATGCGGATGGGCGGGATGTAAATTGCCAACTGCCTCTCTGGAGGAGTGCATTCTGTTCCCTAAAACAAGTAAAGAACAGAGCTACAGAGCCAAGGGCACTTCCAGTCTAGGGAATATACCTTGGGAAAACTGAAAATCAATAAGACAGAGCCACCCCAAAATTTAGGTCCGCACTGCTTACAAGGACCTCAACTAGGGTACACATTAAATATCCCAGGAAATATAAAAATGGTTCAAAAAATTGTGGTACATACATACGATGGAATATCCCTCAGCCATGAAATCAATGTCATAAGACCAGTAGCAGCAAAATGGGTGGATACTGGTACGATAATTCTAAGTGAAATAAGTCACACAGAAAAAGAAACTTATCATAAGATATCACTTATGAAGATCCTGTAAACATGGCTACACTTGAACTGAGTTAGGAAAGAGAACAGTGTCTCACATTTAGAAAACACTCTTATGCCTGCTTAAGGGGGAAGGAGAGGTGGGGTGATGCATAAAAACAGAGTTTGATATAAGCACAGGTACCGTTCCAAAAACCAACTATGGAATAGACAAGACCTACCCCTTCCTCAGTGAAAGGGACTCAAAACCCAATATTTCCCACAGAGGAATATATCTGACTAGTAAGAATCTTAAAACCTATGTATTGATATGTATCCGTAAGTGAATCAAGTGTGTCTAGACTGGCATAAACATGGCAGCAAGAATCAGCTCAAACCCACTATAAAACTGAATTTCAAAAACAAAACAAAAAAACTGGGAAATTCTTTACAATTCCTTCAGGGTCTCTGATGAAACCTGGGATGACCAAATCTACAATGACAGCTGGATGTGGCATAAGGAGGGACACTTGGGACTGAGACGATTGGTGAGATTGGGTGAGCAAATGCAGACCCTTTAAAGCAATAATGCATGGCACCAATTCCATGGGTCCCAACTATCCAAGTTGAAGGGAATATTACTACAGCTATAACATGTACGGGAAACCTAGAGAACGGACACACTGTGAATACGAAAGTTTTCTAAAACTCAATGAATAGTCCCTCGACTGGTGCTCCGGTTTGACTTTCCATCTGCTTTACTATCAATCTCCCAACTTGGAGAGACAGCCCCTTTAACCTCCTGGTTCGCACAGGTTGCCAATTTGGCAGAGGATGAAAGGGAAGAGGGAGAACCAATGAGAGAGTAGCTGTTAGGCATTTGGACGGGCACATATCACTCTAACTTCACGGCAGGAAGAAGAATTAACCAAAGTCTCAGCCCCCCACCGGGTACCAGCATAGGTCCTGAACCAAAATTTTGGACTTGCGGTCAGCTCACAAAAAACGAGTTGAAAAATGGAGCTCAGGGGCACAGCAATTCACAAACTGGCTGAGTAATAAAGGACAACTATCGTCCAAAAATCTGTTGAGGGAAGGCAACGAGGCAGACTTGAAAGCGAGGCAGAATAGCAGGAAACAGATTTCAAGAGGTACGTTGGAATCGCCTTTAAAGCACAGGAGGAGGGGCACAACTTCGACAATGATGCACTTGGCCAAAAAGGGCATATGCGTTTTCTCCTGAATATATTCAGGAGAAAATGCTTACGCCCTTTTTGGCCAAGCAAGCAAGCGGGCAATGCAAATCTGCACTACAAAGAAGTATCATTTCCCACCGGTCAAAAGGGACATCCACAAAATGTGTAAAAAACAGAAAGGCAAGACAGGCCCTGGAGAACAGGGAGCCTTGTTATGCTGATGGGCGGGATGTAAATTGCCAACTGCCCCTCTGGAGGAGTGCACTGTATTCCCTAAAACAATAAAGAACAGAGCTACAGAGCCAAGGGCACTTCCAGTCTAGGGAATATACCTTGGGAAAACTGAAAATCAATAAGACAGAGCCACCCCAAAATTTAGGGCTGCACTGCTTACAAGGACCTCAACTTGGGTACACCTTAAATATCCCAGGAAATATAAAACTGGTTCAAAAAATTGTGGTACTTACATACGATGGAATATCCCTCAGGCATGAAATCAATGTCATAAGACCAGTAGCAGCAAAATGGGTGGATTCAGGTACGATGATTCTAAGTGAAATAAGTCACACAGAAAAAGAAACTTATCATAATATATCACTTATGAAGATCCTATAAACATGGCTACACTTGAACTGAGTTAGGAAAGAGAACAGTGTCTCACATTTAGAAAACACTCTTATGCCTGCTTAAGGGGGAAGGAGAGGTGGGGTGATGCATAAAACCAGAGTTTGATATAAGCACAGGTACCGTTCCAAAAACCAACTATGGAATAGAAAAGACCTACACCTTCCTCAGTGAAAGGGACTCAAAACCCCATATTTCCCACAGAGGAATATATCTGACTAGTAAGAATCTTAAAACCTATGTATTGATATGTTTCCGTAAGGGAATCAAGTGTGTCTAGACTGGCATAAACATGGCAGCGAGAATCAGCTCAAACCCACTATAAAAAGGAATTTCAAAAACAAAACAAAAAAACTGGGAAATTCTTTACAGTTCCTTCAGGGTCTCTGATGAAACCTGGAATGACCCTATCTACAACGACAGCTGGATGTGGCATAAGGCTGGACACTTGGGACTTAGAGGATTGGTGAGATTGGGTGAGCAAATGCAGACCCTTTAAAGCAATAATGCAAGGCGCCCATTCCATGGGTCCCAACTCTCGAGGTTGAAGGGAATATTACTACAGTATAACATGTACGGGAAACCTAGAGAACGGACACACTGTGAATACGAAAGGTTTCTAAAACTCAACAAATAGTCCCTCTCCTGGTGCTCCGGTTTGACTTTCCATCTGCTTTACTATCAATCTCCCAACTTGGAGAGACAGCCCCTTTAACCTCCTGGTTTGCACAGGTTTCCAATTTGGCAGAGGATGAAAGGGAAGAGGGAGAACCAATGAGAGAGTAGTTGTTAGGCATTTGGACGGGCACATATCACTCTAACTTCCCGGCATGAAGAAGAATTAACCAAAGTCTCAGCCCCCCACCGGGAACCAGCATAGGTTCTGAACCAAAATTTTGGAATGGCGGTTAGCTCACAAAAAACGAGTTTAAAAATGGAGCTCAGGGGCACAACAATTCACAAAATGGCCAAGTAATAAAGGACAAGTATCGTCCAAAAATCTGTTGAGGAAAGGCAACGAGGCGGACTTGAAAGTGAGGCAGAATAGCAGGAAACAGATTTCAAGAGGTACGTTGGAATCGCCTTTAAAGCACAAGAAGAGGGGCACAACTTCGACAAAGATGCACTTGGCCAAAAAGGGCGTATGCGTTTTCTCCTGAATATATTCAGGAGAAAATGCATACGCCCTTTTTGGACAAGCAAGCAAGCGGGCAATGCAAATCTGCACTACAAAGAAGTATCACTTCCCACCAGTCAAAAGGGACATCCACAAAATGTGTAAAAACCAGAAAGGCAAGACAGGCCCTGCAGAACAGGGAGCCTTGTTATGCTGATGGAGGGATGTAAATTGCCACCTGCCTCTCTGGAGGAGTGCATTGTGTTCCCTAAAACAAGTAAACAACAGAGCTACAGAGCCAAGGGCACTTCCAGTCTAGGGAATATACCTTGGGAAAACTGAAAATCAATAAGACAGAGCCACCCCAAAATTTAGGGCTGCACTGCTTACAAGGACCTCAACGTGGGTACATCTTAATTATCCCAGGAAATATAAAAATGGTTCAAAAAATTGTGGTACTTAGTACAGTGGAATATCCGTCAGCCATGAAATCAATGTGATAAGACAAGTAGCAGCAAAATGGGTGGATTCATGTACGATGATAATAAGTGAAATACGTCACACAGAAAAAGAAACTTATCATAAGATATCACTTATGAAGATCCTGTAAACATGGCTACACTTGAACTGAGTTAGGAAAGAGAACAGTGTCTCACATTTAGAAAACACTCTTATGCCTGCTTAAGGGGGAAGGAGAGGTGGGGTGATGCATAAAACCAGAGTTTGATATAAGCACAGGTACCGTTCCAAAAACCAACTATGGAATAGACAAGACCTACACCTTCCTCAGTGAAAGGGACTCAAAACCCCATATTTCCCACAGAGGAATATATCTGACTAGTAAGAATCTTAAAAACTATGTATTGATATGTATCCGTAAGTGAATCAAGTGTGTCTAGACTGGCATAAACATGGCAGCGAGAATCAGCTCAAACCCACTATAAAACTGAATTTCAAAAACAAAACAAAAAAACTGGGAAATTCATTACAATTCCTTCAGGGTCTCTGATGAAACCTGGAATGACCCTATGTAAAACGACAGCTGGATGTGGCATAACGCTGGACACTTGGGACTGAGAGGATTGGTGAGATTGGGTGAGCAAATGCAGACCCTTTAAAGCAATAATGCATGGCACCCATTCCATGGGACACAACTCTCCAGGTTGAAGGGAATATTACTACAGTTATAACATGTACGGGAAACCTAGAGAATGGACACACTGTGAATACAAAAGGTTTCTAAAACTCAACGAATAGTCCCTCTCCTGGTGCTCCGGTTTGACTTTCCATCTGCTTTACTATCAACCTCCCAACTTGGAGAGACAGCCCCTTTAACCTCCTGGTTCGCACAGGTTTGCAATTTGGCAGAGGATGAAAGGGAAGAGGGAGAACCAATGAGAGAGTAGCTGTTAGGCATTTGGACGGGCACATATCACTCTAACTTCCCGGCAGGAAGAAGAATTAACCAAAGTCTCAGCCACCCACCGGGAACCAGCATAGGTCCTGAACCAAAATTTTGGACTTGCGGTCAGCTCACAAAAAACGAGTTGAAAAATGGAGCTCAGGGGCACAGCAATTCACAAACTGGCCGAGTAATAAAGGACAACTATCGTCCAAAAATCTGTTGAGGGAAGGCAACGAGGCGGACTTGAAAGTGAGGCACAATAGCAGGAAACAGATTTCAAGAGGTACGTTGGAATCGCCTTTAAAGCACAGGAAGAGGGGCACAACTTCGACAATGATGCACTTGGCCAAAAATGGCGTATGCATTTTCTCCTGAATATATTCAGGAGAAAACGCATACGTCCTTTTTGGCCAAGCAAGCAAGCGGGCAATGCAAATCTGCACTACAAAGAAGTATCACTTCCCACCGGTCAAAAGGGACATCCACAAAATGTGTAAAAACCAGAATGGCAAGACAGGCCCTGGAGAACAGGGAGCCTTGTTATGCTGATGGGTGGGATGTAAATTGCCAACTGCCTCTCTGGAGGAGTGCATTGTGTTCCCTAAAACAAGTAAAGAACAGAGCTACAGAGCCAAGGGCACTTCCAGTCTAGGGAATATACCTTGGGAAAACTGAAAATCAATAAGACAGAGCCACCCCAAAATTTAGGGCTGCACTGCTTACAAGGACCTCAACTTGGGTAAACCTTAAATATCCCAGGAAATATAAAAATGGTTCAAAAAATTGTGTTACTTACGTACGATGGAATATCTGTCAGCCATGAAATCAATGTCATAAGACCAGTAGCAGCAAAATGGGTGGATTCAGGTATGATGATTCTAAGTGAAATAAGTCACACAGAAAAAGAAACTTATCATAAGATATCACTTATGAAGATCCTGTAAACATGGCTACACTTGAACTGAGTTAGGAAAGAGAACAGTGTCTCACATTTAGAAAACACTCTTATGCCTGCTTAAGGGGGAAGGAGAGGTGGGTTGATGCATAAAACCAGAGTTTGATATAAGCACAGGTACCGTTCCAAAAACCAACTATGGAATAGACAAGACCTACCCCTTCCTCAGTGAAAGGGACTCAAAACCCCATATTTCCCACAGAGGAATATATCTGACTAGTAAGAATCTTAAAACCTATGTATTGATATGTCTCCGTAAGGGAATCAAGTGTGTCTAGACTGGCATAAACACGGCAGCGAGAATCAGCTCAAACCCACTATAAAAAGGAATTTCAAAAACAAAACAAAAAAACTGGGAAATTCTTTACAATTCCTTCGGGGTCTCTGATGAAACCTGGGATGACCAAATCTACAATGACAGCTGGATGTGGCATAAGGAGGGACACTTGGGACTGAGAGGATTGGTGAGATTGGGTGAGCAAATGCAGACCCTTTGAAGCAATAATGCATGGCACCAATTCCATGGGTCCCAACTATCCAGGTTGAAGGGAATATTACTACAGCTATAACATGTACGGGAAACCTAGAGAACGGACACACTGTGAATACGAAAGGTTTCTAAAACTCAATGAATAGTCCCTCGACTGGTGCTCCGGTTTGACTTTCCATCTGCTTTACTATCAATCTCCCAACTTGGAGAGACAGCCCCTTTAACCTCCTGGTTCACACAGGTTTCCAATTTGGCAGAGGATGAAAGGGAAGAGGGAGAACCAATGAGAGAGTAGCTGTTAGGCATTTGGACGGGCACATATCACTCTAACTTCCCGGCAGGAAGAAGAATTAACCAAAGTCTCATCCCCCCACCGGGTACCAGCATAGGTCCTGAACCAAAATTTTGGACTTGCGGTCAGCTCACAAATAACGAGTGGAAAATGGAGCTCAGGGGCACAGCAATTCACAAACTGGCTGAGTAATAAAGGACAACTATCGTCCAAAAATCTGTTGAGGGAAGGCAACGAGGCGGACTTGAAAGCGAGGCAGAATAGCAGGAAACAGATTTCAAGAGGTACGTTGGAATCGCCTTTAAAGCACAGGAAGAGGGCCACAACTTCGACAATGATGCACTTGGCCAAAAAGGGCATATGCTTTTTCTCCTGAATATATTCAGGAGAAAATGCTTACGCCCTTTTTGGCCAAGGAAGCAAGCGGGAAATGCAAATCTGCACTACAAAGAAGTATCATTTCCCACCGGTGAAAAGGGACATCCACAAAATGTGTAAAAAACAGAAAGGCAAGACAGGCCCTGGAGAACAGGGAGCCTTGTTATGCTGATGGGCGGGATGTAAATTGCCAACTGCCCCTCTGGAGGAGTGCATTGTGTTCCCTAAAACAATAAAGAACAGAGCTACAGAGCCAAGGGCACTTCCAGTCTAGGGAATATACCTTGGGAAAACTGAAAATCAATAAGACAGAGCCACCCCAAAATTTAGGGCTGCACTGCTTACAAGGACCTCAACTTGGGTACACCTTAAATATCCCAGGAAATATAAAACTGGTTCAAAAAATTGTGGTACTTACATACGATGGAATATCCCTCAGGCATGAAATCAATGTCATAAGACCAGTAGCAGCAAAATGGGTGGATTCAGGTACGATGATTCTAAGTGAAATAAGTCACACAGAAAAAGAAACTTATCATAAGATATCACTTATGAAGATCCTATAAACATGGCTACACTTGAACTGAGTTAGGAAAGAGAACAGTGTCTCACATTTAGAAAACACTCTTATGCCTGCTTAAGGGGGAAGGAGAGGTGGGGTGATGCATAAAACCAGAGTTTGATATAAGCACAGGTACCGTTCCAAAAACCAACTATGGAATAGAAAAGACCTACACCTTCCTCAGTGAAAGGGACTCAAAACCCCATATTTCCCACAGAGGAATATATCTGACTAGTAAGAATCTTAAAACCTATGTATTGATATGTCTCCGTAAGGGAATCAAGTGTGTCTAGACTGGCATAAACATGGCAGCGAGAATCAGCTCAAACCCACTATAAAAAGGAATTTCAAAAACAAAACAAAAAAACTGGGAAATTCTTTACAGTTCCTTCAGGGTCTCTGATGAAACCTGGAATGACCCTATCTACAACGACAGCTGGATGTGGCATAAGGCTGGACACTTGGGACTTAGAGGATTGCTGAGATTGGGTGAGCAAATGCAGACCCTTTAAAGCAATAATGCAAGGCGCCCATTCCATGGGTCCCAACTCTCCAGGTTGAAGGGAATATTACTACAGTATAACATGTACGGGAAACCTAGAGAACGGACACACTGTGAATACGAAAGGTTTCTAAAACTCAACGAATAGTCCCTCTCCTGGTGCTCCGGTTTGACTTTCCATCTGCTTTACTATCAACCTCCCAACTTGGAGAGACAGCCCCTTTAACCTCCTGGTTCGCACAGGTTTCCAATTTGGCAGAGGATGAAAGGGAAGAGGGAGAACCAATGAGAGAGTAGCTGTTAGGCATTTGGAGGGGCACATATCACTGTAATTTCCCAGCAGGAAGAAGAATTAACCAAATTCTCAGCCACCCACCGGGAACCAGTATAGGTCCTGAACCAAAATTTTGGACTTGCGGTCAGCTCACAAAAAACGAGTTGAAAAATGGAGCTCAGGGGCACAGCAATTCACAAACTGGCCGAGTAATAAAGGACAACTATCGTCCAAAAATCTGTTGAGGGAAGGCAACGAGGCGGACTTGAAAGTGAGGCACAATAGCAGGAAACAGATTTCAAGAGGTACGTTGGAATCGCCTTTAAAGCACAGGAAGAGGGGCACAACTTCGACAATGATGCACTTGGCCAAAAAGGGCGTATGCGTTTTCTCCTGAATATATTCAGGAGAAAACGCATACGTCCTTTTTGGCCAAGCAAGCAAGCGGGCAATGCAAATCTGCACTACAAAGAAGTATCACTTCCCACCGGTCAAAAGGGACATCCACAAAATGTGTAAAAACCAGAATGGCAAGACAGGCCCTGGAGAACAGGGAGCCTTGTTATGCTGATGGGCGGGATGTAAATTGCCAACTGCCTCTCTGGAGGAGTGCATTGTGTTCCCTAAAACAAGTAAAGAACAGAGCTACAGAGCCAAGGGCACTTCCAGTCTAGGGAATATACCTTGGGAAAACTGAAAATCAATAAGACAGAGCCACCCCAAAATTTAGGGCTGCACTGCTTACAAGGACCTCAACTTGGGTAAACCTTAAATATCCCAGGAAATATAAAAATGGTTCAAAAAATTGTGTTACTTACGTACGATGGAATATCTGTCAGCCATGAAATCAATGTCATAAGACCAGTAGCAGCAAAATGGGTGGATTCAGGTACGATGATTCTAAGTGAAATAAGTCACACAGAAAAAGAAACTTATCATAAGATATCACTTATGAAGATCCTGTAAACATGGCTACACTTGAACTGAGTTAGGAAAGAGAACAGTGTCTCACATTTAGAAAACACTCTTATGCCTGCTTAAGGGGGAAGGAGAGGTGGGTTGATGCATAAAACCAGAGTTTGATATAAGCACAGGTACCGTTCCAAAAACCAACTATGGAATAGACAAGACCTACCCCTTCCTCAGTGAAAGGGACTCAAAACCCCATATTTCCCACAGAGGAATATATCTGACTAGTAAGAATCTTAAAACCTATGTATTGATATGTCTCCGTAAGGGAATCAAGTGTGTCTAGACTGGCATAAACACGGCAGCGAGAATCAGCTCAAACCCACTATAAAAAGGAATTTCAAAAACAAAACAAAAAAACTGGGAAATTCTTTACAATTCCTTCGGGGTCTCTGATGAAACCTGGGATGACCAAATCTACAATGACAGCTGGATGTGGCATAAGGAGGGACACTTGGGACTGAGAGGATTGGTGAGATTGGGTGAGCAAATGCAGACCCTTTGAAGCAATAATGCATGGCACCAATTCCATGGGTCCCAACTATCCAGGTTGAAGGGAATATTACTACAGCTATAACATGTACGGGAAACCTAGAGAACGGACACACTGTGAATACGAAAGGTTTCTAAAACTCAATGAATAGTCCCTCGACTGGTGCTCCGGTTTGACTTTCCATCTGCTTTACTATCAATCTCCCAACTTGGAGAGACAGCCCCTTTAACCTCCTGGTTCACACAGGTTTCCAATTTGGCAGAGGATGAAAGGGAAGAGGGAGAACCAATGAGAGAGTAGCTGTTAGGCATTTGGACGGGCACATATCACTCTAACTTCCCGGCAGGAAGAAGAATTAACCAAAGTCTCAGCCCCCCACCGGGTACCAGCATAGGTCCTGAACCAAAATTTTGGACTTGCGGTCAGCTCACAAATAACGAGTGGAAAATGGAGCTCAGGGGCACAGCAATTCACAAACTGGCTGAGTAATAAAGGACAACTATCGTCCAAAAATCTGTTGAGGGAAGGCAACGAGGCGGACTTGAAAGCGAGGCAGAATAGCAGGAAACAGATTTCAAGAGGTACGTTGGAATCGCCTTTAAAGCACAGGAAGAGGGCCACAACTTCGACAATGATGCACTTGGCCAAAAAGGGCATATGCTTTTTCTCCTGAATATATTCAGGAGAAAATGCTTACGCCCTTTTTGGCCAAGGAAGCAAGCGGGAAATGCAAATCTGCACTACAAAGAAGTATCATTTCCCACCGGTGAAAAGGGACATCCACAAAATGTGTAAAAAACAGAAAGGCAAGACAGGCCCTGGAGAACAGGGAGCCTTGTTATGCTGATGGGCGGGATGTAAATTGCCAACTGCCCCTCTGGAGGAGTGCATTGTGTTCCCTAAAACAATAAAGAACAGAGCTACAGAGCCAAGGGCACTTCCAGTCTAGGGAATATACCTTGGGAAAACTGAAAATCAATAAGACAGAGCCACCCCAAAATTTAGGGCTGCACTGCTTACAAGGACCTCAACTTGGGTACACCTTAAATATCCCAGGAAATATAAAACTGGTTCAAAAAATTGTGGTACTTACATACGATGGAATATCCCTCAGGCATGAAATCAATGTCATAAGACCAGTAGCAGCAAAATGGGTGGATTCAGGTACGATGATTCTAAGTGAAATAACTCACACAGAAAAAGAAACTTATCATAAGATATCACTTATGAAGATCCTATAAACATGGCTACACTTGAACTGAGTTAGGAAAGAGAACAGTGTCTCACATTTAGAAAACACTCTTATGCCTGCTTAAGGGGGAAGGAGAGGTGGGGTGATGCATAAAACCAGAGTTTGATATAAGCACAGGTACCGTTCCAAAAACCAACTATGGAATAGAAAAGACCTACACCTTCCTCAGTGAAAGGGACTCAAAACCCCATATTTCCCACAGAGGAATATATCTGACTAGTAAGAATCTTAAAACCTATGTATTGATATGTCTCCGTAAGGGAATCAAGTGTGTCTAGACTGGCATAAACATGGCAGCGAGAATCAGCTCAAACCCACTATAAAAAGGAATTTCAAAAACAAAACAAAAAAACTGGGAAATTCTTTACAGTTCCTTCAGGGTCTCTGATGAAACCTGGAATGACCCTATCTACAATGACAGCTGGATGTGGCATAAGGCTGGACACTTGGGACTTAGAGGATTGCTGAGATTGGGTGAGCAAATGCAGACCCTTTAAAGCAATAATGCAAGGCGCCCATTCCATGGGTCCCAACTCTCCAGGTTGAAGGGAATATTACTACAGTATAACATGTACGGGAAACCTAGAGAACGGACACACTGTGAATACGAAAGGTTTCTAAAACTCAACGAATAGTCCCTCTCCTGGTGCTCCGGTTTGACTTTCCATCTGCTTTACTATCAATCTCCCAACTTGGAGAGACAGCCCCTTTAACCTCCTGGTTTGCACAGGTTTCCAATTCGGCAGAGGATGAAAGGGAAGAGGGAGAACCAATGAGAGAGTAGTTGTTAGGCATTTGGACGGGCACATATCACTCTAACTTCCCGGCATGAAGAAGAATTAACCAAAGTCTCAGCCCCCCACCGGGAACCAGCATAGGTTCTGAACCAAAATTTTGGAATGGCGGTCAGCTCACAAAAACGAGTTTAAAAATGGAGCTCAGGGGCACAGCAATTCACAAAATGGCCAAGTAATAAAGGACAAGTATCGTCCAAAAATCTGTTGAGGAAAGGCAACGAGGCGGACTTGAAAGCGAGGCAGAATAGCAGGAAACAGATTTCAAGAGGTACGTTGGAATCGCCTTTAAAGCACAGGAAGAGGGGCACAACTTCGACAAAGATGCACTTGGCCAAAAAGGGCGTATGCGTTTTCTCCTGAATATATTCAGGAGAAAATGCATACGCCCTTTTTGGACAAGCAAGCAAGCGGGCAATGCAAATCTGCACTACAAAGAAGTATCACTTCCCACCAGTCAAAAGGGACATCCACAAAATGTGTAAAAACCAGAAAGGCAAGACAGGCCCTGCAGAACAGGGAGCCTTGTTATGCTGATGGAGGGATGTAAATTGCCACCTGCCTCTCTGGAGGAGTGCATTGTGTTCCCTAAAACAAGTAAACAACAGAGCTACAGAGCCAAGGGCACTTCCAGTCTAGGGAATATACCTTGGGAAAACTGAAAATCAATAAGACAGAGCCACCCCAAAATTTAGGGCTGCACTGCTTACAAGGACCTCAACGTGGGTACATCTTAAATATCCCAGGAAATATAAAAATGGTTCAAAAAATTGTGGTACTTACGTACGATGGAATATCCCTCAGCCATGAAATCAATGTCATAAGACCTGTAGCAGCAAAATGGGTGGATTTATGTACGATGATTCTAAATAAAATAAGTTACACAGAAAAAGAAACTTATCATAAGATATCACTTATGAAGATCCTGTAAACATGGCTACACTTGAACTGAGTTAGGAAAGAGAACAGTTTCTCACATTTAGAAAACACTCTTATGCCTGCTAAAGGGGGAAGGAGAGGTGGGGTGATGCATAAAACCCGAGATTGATATAAGCACAGGTACCATTCCAAAAACCAACTATGGAATAGACAAGACCTACACCTTCCTCAGTGAAAGGGACTGAAAACCCCATATTTCCCGCAGTGGAATATATCTGACTAGTAAGAATCTTTAAACCTATGTATAGATATGTCTCCGTAAGGGAATCAAGTGTGTCTAGACTTACATAAACATGGCAGCGAGAATCACCTCAAACCCACTATAAAAAGGAATTTCAAAAACAAAACAAAAAAACTGGGAAATTCTTTACAATTCCTTCAGGGTCTCTGATGAAACCTGGAATGACCCTATCTACAACGACAGCTGGATGTGGCATAAGGCTGGACACTTGGGACTGAGAGGATTGGTGAGATTGGGTGAGCAAATGCAGACCCTTTAAAGCACAAATGCCTGGCACCCATTCCGTGGGTCCCAACTCTCCAGGTTGAAGGGAATATTACTACAGCTATAAAATGTACGGGAAACCTAGAGAACGGACACACTGTGAATACGAAAGGTTTCTAAAACTCAACGAATAGTCCCTCTCCTGGTGCTCCAGTTTGACTTTCCATCTGCTTTACTATCAACCTCCCAACTTGTAGAGACAGACCCTTTAACTTCCTGGTTCGCAGAGGTTGCCAATTTGGCAGAGGATGAAAGGGAAGAGGGAGAACCAATGAGAGAGTAGCTGTTAGGCATTTGGACGGGACCATATCACTCTAACTTCCCGGCACGAAGAAGAATTAACCATAGTCTCAGCCCCCCAACGGGAACAAGCATAGTTCCTGAACCAAAATTTTGGACCTGCGGTCAGCTCACCTAAAACGAGTTGAAAAATGGAGCTCAGGGGCACAGCAATTCACAAACTGGCCCAGTAATAAAGGACAACTATCGTCCAAAAATCTGTTGAGGGAAGGCAACCAGGCAGACTTGAAAGCGATGCAGAATAGCAGGAAACAGATTTCAAGAGGTACGTTGGAATCGCCTTTAAAGCACAGGAAGAGGGGCACAACTTCGACAATGATGCACTTGGCCAAAAAGGGCATAAGCGTTTTCTCCTGAATATATTCAGGAGAAAACTCATATGCCCTTTTTGGCCAAGCAAGCAAGCGGGCAATGCAAATCTGCACTACAAAGAAGAATCACTTCCCACCGGTCAAAAGGGACATCCACAAAATGTGTAAAAACCAGAAAGGCAAGACAGGCCCTGGAGAACAGGGAGCCTTGTTATGCTGATGGGCGGGATGTAAATTGCCAACTGCCTCTCTGGAGGAGTGCATTGTGTTCCCTAAAACAAGTAAACAACAGGGCTACAGAGCCAAGGGCACTTCCAGTCTAGGGAATATACCTTGGTAAAACTGAAAATCAATAAGACAGAGCCACCCCAAAATTTAGGGCTGCACTGCTTACAAGGACCTCAACTTGGGTACACCTTAAATATCCCAGGAAATATAAAAATGGTTCAAAAAATTGTGGTACTTACATACGATGGAATATCCCTCAGCCATGAAATCAATGTCATAAGACCAGTAGCAGCAAAATGGGTGGATTCAGGTACGATGATTCTAAGTGAAATAAGTCACACAGAAAAAGAAACTTATCATAAGATATCACTTATGAAGATCCTGTAAATATGGCTACACTTGAACTGAGTTAGGAAAGAGAACAGTGTCTCACATTTAGAAAACACCCTTATGCCTGCTTAAGGGGGAAGGAGAGGTGGGGTGATGCATAAAACCAGAGTTTGATATAAGCACAGGTACTGTTCCAAAAACCAACTATGGAATAGACAAGACATACACCTTCCTCAGTGAAAGGGACTCAAAACCGCATATTTCGTGCAGAGGAATATATCTGACTCGTAAGAATCTTAAAACCTATGTATTGATATGTCTCCGTAAGGGAATCAAGTGTTTCGAGACTGGCATAAACATGGCAGCGAGAATCAGCTCAAACCCACTATAAAAAGGAATTTCAAAAACAAAACAAAAAAACTGGGAAATTCTTTACAATTCCTTCAGGGTCTCTGATGAAACCTGGAATGACCCTATCTACAATGACAGCTGGATGTGGCATAAGGAGGGACACTTGGGACTGAGAGGATTGGTGAGATTGGGTGAGCAAATGCAGACCATTTAAAGCAATAATGCATGGCACCAATTCCTAGGGTCCAAACTCTCCAGGTTGAAGGGAATATTACTACAGCTATAACATGTACGGGAAACCTAGAGAACGGACACACTGTGAATACGAAAGTTTTCTAAAACTCAACGAATAGTCCCTCTCCTAGTGCTCCGGTATGACTTTCCATCTGCTTTACTATCAACCTCCCAACATGTAGAGACACCCTCTTTTCTCCTGGTTCGCACAGGTTGCCAATTTGGCAGAGGATGAATGGGAAGAGGGAGAACCAATGAGAGAGTAGCTGTTAGGCATTTGGACGGGACCATATCACTCTAACTTCCCGGCAGGAAGAAGAATTAACCAAAGTCTCAGGCCCACACCGGGAACAAGCATAGTTCCTGAACCATAATATTGGACTTGCGGTCAGCTCACAAAAAACGAGTTGAAAAATGGAGCTAAGGGGCACAGCAATTCACAAACTGGCCGAGTAATAAAGGACAACTATCGTCCAAAAATCTGTTGAGGGAAGGCAACGAGGCGGACTTGAAAGCGAGGCAGAATAGCAGGAAACAGATTTCAAGAGGTACGTTGGAATCGCCTTTAAAGCACAGGAAGAGGGGCACAACTACGAAAATGATGCACTTGGCCAAAAAGGGCGTATGCGTTTTCTCCTGTATATATTCAGGAGAAAACGCATACGCCCTTTTTGGCCAAGGAAGCAAGAGGGCAATGCAAATCTGCACTACAAAGAAGTATCACTTCCCACCGGTCAAAAGGGACATCCACAAAATGTGTAAAAACCAGAAAGGCAAGACAGACCCTGGAGAACAGGGAGCCTTGTTATGCTGATGGGCGGGATGTAAATTGCCAACTGCCTCTCTGGAGGAGTATATTGTGTTCCCTAAAAAAAGTAAAGAACAGAGCTAAAGAGCCAAGGGCACTTCCAGTCTAGGGAATATACCTTGGGAAAACTGAAAATCAATAAGACAGAGCCACCCCAAAATTTAGGGCTGCACTGCTTACAAGGACCTCAACTTGGGTACACCTTAAATATCCCAGGAAATATAAAAATGGTTCAAAAATTGTGGTACTTACATACGATGGAATATCCCTCAGCCATGAAATCAATGTCATAAACCAGTAGCAGCCAAATGGGTGGATTCAGGTACGATGATTCTAAGTGAAATAACTCACACAGAAAAATAAACTTATCATAAGATATCACTTATGAAGATCGGGTAAACATGGCTACACTTGAACTGAGTTAGGAAAGAGAACAGAGTCTCACATTTAGAAAACACTCTTATGCCTGCTTAAGGGGGAAGGAGAGGTGGGGTGATGCATAAAACCAAAGTTTGATATAAGCACAGGTACCGTTCCAAAAACCAACTATGGAATAGACAAGACCTACACCTTCCTCAGTGAAAGGGACTCAAAACCCCATATTTCCCGCAGAGGAATATATCTGACTAGTAAGAAACTTAAAACCTATGTATTGATATGTCTCCGTAAGGGAATCAAGTGTGTCTAGACTGGCATAAACATGGCAGCGAGAATCAGCTCAAACCCACTATAAAAAGGAATTTCAAAAACAAAACAAAAAAACTGGGAAATTCTTTACAATTCCTTCAGGGTCTCTGATGAAACCTGGAATGACCCTATCTACAATGACACCTGGATGTGGCATAAGAAGGGACACTTGGGACTGAGAGGATTGGTGAGATTGGGTGAGCAAATGCAGACCCTTTAAAGCACAAATGCCTGGCACGCATTCCATGGGTCCCAACTCTCCACGGTGAAGGGAATATTACTACAACTATAACATTTACGGGAAACCTAGAGAACGGACACACTGTGAATATGAAATGTATCTGAATCTCAACGAATAGTCCCTCTCCTGGTGCTCCGGTTTGACTTTCCATCTGCTTTACTATCAACCTCCCAACTTGGAGAGACAGCCCCTTTAACCTCCTGGTTCACACAGGTTGCCAATTTGGCAGAGGATGAAAGGGAAGAGGGAGAACCAATGAGAGAGTAGCTGTTAGGCATTTGGACGGGCACATATCACTCTAACTTCCCAGCAGGAAGAAGAATTAACCAACGTCTCAGCCACCCACCGGGAACCAGTATAGGTCCTGAACCAAAATTTTGGACTTGCGGTCAGCTCACCAAAAACGAGTTGAAAAATGGAGCTCAGGGGCACAGCAATTCACAAACTGGCCGAGTAATAAAGGACGACTATCGTACAAAAATCTGTTGAGGGAAGGCAACGAGGCGGACTTGAAAGCGAGGCAGAATAGCAGGAAACAGATTTCAAGAGGTACGTTGGAATCGCCTTTAAAGCACAGGAAGAGGGGCACAAGTTCTACAATGATGCACATGGCCAAAAAGGGCGTATGCGTTTTCTCCTGAATATATTCAGGAGAAAACGCATACGCCCTTTTTGGCCAAGCCAGCAAGCGGGCAATGCAAATCTGCACTACAAAGAAGTATCACTTCCCACCGGTCAAAAGGGACATCCACAAAATGTGTAAAAACCAGAAAGTCAAGACAGGCCCTGGAGAACAGGGAGCCTTGTTATTCTGAAGGGCGGGATGTAAATTGCCAACTGCCTCTCTGGAGCAGTGCATTGTGTTCCCTCAAACAAGTAATCAACAGAGCTACAGAGTCAAAGGGCACTTCCAGTCTAGGGCATATACCTTGGGAAAACTGAAAATCAATAAGACAGAGCCACCCCAAAATTTAGGGATGCACTGCTTACAAGGACCTCAACTTGGGTACACCTTAAATATCCCAGGAAATATAAAAATGGTTCAAAAAATTGTGGTACTTACGTACGATGGAATATCCCTCAGCCATGAAATCAATGTCATAAGACCAGTAGCAGCAAAATGGGTGGATTCAGGTACGATGATTCTGAGTGAAATAAGTCACACAGAGAAAAAGAAACTTATCATAAGATATCACTTATGAAGATCCTGTAAACATGGCTACACTTGAACTGAGTTAGGAAAGAGAACAGTGTCTCACATTTAGAAAACACTCTTATGCCTGCTAAGGGGGAAGGAGAGGTGGGGTGATGCATAAAACCAGAGTTTGATATAAGCACAGGTACCGTTCCAAATACCAACTATGGAATAGACAAGACCTACACCTTCCTCAGTGAAAGGGACTCAAAACCCCATATTTCCCGCAGAGGAATATATCTGACTAGTAGAATCTTAAAACCTATGGATTGATATGTCTCCATAAGGCAATCAAGTGTGTCTAGACTGGCATAAACATGGCAGCGAGAATCAGCTCAAACCCACTATAAAAATGAATTTCAAAAACAAAACAAAAAAACTGGGAAATTCTTTACAATTCCTTCAGGGTCTCTGATGAAACCAAGAATGACCCTATCTACAACCACAGCTGGATGTGGCATAAGGCTGCACACTTGGGACTGAGAGGATTGGTGACATTGGGTGAACAAATGCATACCCTTTAAAGCACAAATCCCTGGCACCCATTCCATGGGTCCCAACTCTCCCGGTTGAAGGGAATATTACTACAGCTATAACATGTATGGGAAAACTAGAGAATTGACACACTGTGAATACGAAAGGCTTCTAAAACTGATCGAATAGTCCCTCTCCTGTTGCTCCGGTTTGACTTGGCATCTGCTTTACTATCAACCTCCCAACTTTGAGAGACAGCCCCTTTAACCTCCTGGTTCACACAGGTTTCTAATTTGGCAGTGGATGAAAGGGAAGAGGGAGAACCAATGAGAGAGTAGCTGTTAGGCATTTGGACGGGCACATATAACTCTAACTTCCCAGCAGGAAGAAGAATTAACCAAAGTCTCAGCCACCCACTGGGAACCTGTATAGGTCCTGAACCAAAATTTTGGACTTGCGCTCAGCTCACAAATAAACGAGTTTAAAAATGGAGATCAGGTGCACAGCAATTCACAAACTGGCAGGGTGATAGAGGACAACTATCGTCCAAAAATCTGTTAAGGGAAGGAAACGAGGCGGACTTGAAAGCGAGGCAGAATAGCAGGAAAGAGATTTCAAGAGGTACGTTGGAATCTCCTTTAAAGCACAGGAAAAGGGGAACAACTTCGACAGTGACGCACTTGGCCAAAAAGGGCGTATGCGTTTTTTCCTGAATATATTCAGGAGAAAATGCATACGCCCTTTTTAGCCAAGCAAGCAAGCGGGCAATGAAAATCTGCACTACAAAGAAGTATCACTTCCCACCAGTCAAAAGGGACATCGAGAAAATGTGTAAAAACCAGAAAGGCAAGAGAGGACCTGGAGAACAAGGAGCCTACATATGCTGAAGGGCGGGATGTAAATTGCCATGTACCTCTCTGGAGGAGTGCATTGTGTTCCCTAAAACAAGTAAACAACAGAGCTACAGAGCCAAGGGCACTTCCCGTCTAGGGAATATACCTTGGGAAAACTGAAAATCAATAAGACAGAGCCACCCCAAAATTTAGGGCTGCACTGCTTACAAGGACCTCAACTTGGGTACACCTTAAATATCCCAGGAAATATAAAAATGGTTCAAAAAATTGTGGTACTTACGTACGATGGAATATCCCTCAGCCATAAAGTCAATGTCATAAGACCAGTAGCAGCAAAATGAGTGGATCCAGGTACGTTGATTCTAAGTGAAATAAGTCACACAGGAAAAGAAACTTATCATAAGATATGACTTATGAAGATCCTATAAACTTGCCTACACTTGAACTGAGTTAGGAAAGAGAATAGAGTCTCACATTTATAAAGCACTCTTATGCCTGCTTAAGGGGGAAGGAGAGGTTGGGTGATGCATAAAACCGGATTTTGATATAAGCACATGTACCGTTCCAAAAACCAGCTAATGAATAGACAAGACCTACACCTTCCTCACTGAAAGGGACTCAAAACCCCATATTTCCCGCAGAGGAATATATCTGACTAGTAAGAATATTAAAACCTATGTATTGATATGTCTCCATAAGGGAATCAAGTGTGTCTAGACTGGCATAAACATGGCAGAGAGAATCAGGTGAAACCCACCATAAAAAGAATTAAAAAAACAAAACAAAAAAAAAAGGGAAATTCTTTACAATTCCTTCAGGGTCCCTGATGAAACCTGGAATGACCCTATCTACAATGACAGCTGAATGTGGCATAAGGCTGGACACTTGGGACTGAGAGGATTGGTGAGATTGGGTGAGCAAATGCAGACACTTAAAGCAAAAATGCACGGCATCCATGCCATAGGTCCCAACTCTCCAGGTTGAAGGGAATATTACTACAGCTATAACATGTACAGGATATCTAGAGAATGTACATACTGTGAATGTGAAAGGTTTCTAAAACTCAACGAATAGTCCTTCTCCTGGTGCTCCGGTTTGACTTTCCAACTGCTTTACTATCAATCTCCCAACTTGGAGAGAAAGCCCCTTTAACCTCCAGGTTCGCACAGGTTGCCAATTTGGCCGAGGATGAAAGGGAAGAAGGAGAACCAATGAGAGAGTAGCTGTTAGGCATTTGGACGGGCACATATCACTCTAACTTCCCGGCAGGAAGAAAAATTAAGCAAAGTCTCAGCCTCCCACCGGGAACCAGTATAGTTCCTGAACCAAAATTTTGGACTTGCCGTCAGCTCACAAAAAAACGAGTTGAAAAATGGAGCTCAGGGGCACAGCAATTCACAAAGTGGCAGAGTAAAAAAGGATAACTATCGTCCAGAAATCTGTTGAGGGAAGGCAATGAGGCGAACTTGAAAGCGAGGCAGAATAGCAGGAAACAGATTTCAAGAGGTTCGTTGGAATTGACATTAAAGCACAGGATGAGGGGCACAACTTCAACAATGATACACTTGAGCAAAAAGGGCATATCCGTTTTCTCCTAAATATATTCAGGAGAAAACGCATACGCCCTTTTTGGCCAAGCAAGCAAGCCGGCAATGCAAATCTGCACTACAAAGAAGTATCCCTTCCCACTGTTCAAAGGGACATCCACAAAATGTGTAAAATCCAGAAACGCAAGACCGGCCCCGGAGAACAGTGAGGCTTGTTTTGCTGATGGGCGGGATGTAAACTGCCAACTGCATCTCTGGAGGAGTGCATTGTGTTCCCTAAAACAAGTAAACAACAGAGCTACAGAGCCAAGGGCACTTCCAGTCTAGGGAATATACCTTGGGAAACCTGAAAATCAATAAGACAGAGCCACCCCAAAATTTAGGGCTGCACTGCTTACAAGAACCTCAACTTGGGTACACCTTAAATATCCCAGGAAATATAAAAATGGTTCAAAAAATTGTGGTACTTCCGTACGATGGAATATCCCTCAGCCATGCAATCAATGGCATAAGACGATTAGCAGCAAAATGATTGGATAGAGGTATGATGCTTCTAAGTGAAATAAGTCACACAGAAAAAGAAACTTAGATTAAGATATCACTTATGAAGATCCTGTAAACATGGCTACACTTGAACTCAGTTAAGAAAGAGAACAGAGTCCCACATTTGGAAAACACTCTGATGCCTGCTTAAGGTGGAATGAGAGGTGGGGTGATGCATAAAACCAGAGTTTGATATAAGCACAGGTACCGTTCCAAACACAAACTATGGAATAGACAAGACCTACACCTTCGTCAGTGAAAGGGACCCGAGGCATCTGTGAGTAACCGTGAGCTGAGCCCCTGGCCAGCTGCTGTTGAACTTTTCCCACCCTTTCCAGGTAAAACACCTGAATATGTACAAGGGCTTGAAAGCCTAGAGGAAGTGCCGTGGAGCCACACCAGCGACAACACGCATGCCAACTTGGTGCCTGCAGGCCAGCCAGGATGGTCATGGCCCTGGGAGCTCTTCTGGAAGCTTTCCATTGCCCTGCCTGAGATACCCCTCCTGTCCCGGCACCCACTGCTTTTTTCCTTCCTCACCTCTGTTCAGAGAGAAATTCCAGCGGAAGGGATGGGTGACACATCCTCTTCTTTACAGGTGGCAGCCTGGCAACTCCTGCAGAAAGTCCAGCAGAGACCCACTCACACCGGACCACCCACAAAGCCGTGGCCCCTCACTCCCTCCCACCAGCACAGCCCCGAGACTGCTGACGGGGCAGAGAATATGGAGTCAGGCACAGCTTCTGGGGCTATTGCTGCCTGCAGCGCTGTTTATATAGACCTCAACCCAGGCACACCTGGGGAGGGCCGGCCGGCAGGGTCAGGCTACACAGGTCAGCTAATCCTCAGCCCTCAGGGAATCACATTGTTGAAAATGGACCTCGCTAAGGCAGAATAGAAGCCAAGGAATAAAAGGACACAATGCCATTTGCAGCACCGTAGGTGTGTCTAGAGGTAATCACGTGACTTGTAGTAAGTCAAAAAGTGAAAGACACATATCATATCATATCTCTTATAGGTGTGACCGAAAAATGGATACCAGGGCAGATATTTCCACGGAGAAGGGCAATCACAGATTCATTCAACAAACTTATGGTTCACCAATGGAAAGGTGTGAGGGTTGGTTTCATTATGATATTGGGGTTAACAGACATATACAAACACAGGTGACATATATAATCACCAAAGACGTACAGAATACCAAGAGAAGACTACTCAACATTCTGTCATAAGGTACATGGGAAAAGGATCCCAGGAAGCATGACATCTGTATATGTGTAAAAGAACCACATCTTCCACACCTACAACAAGCCAAACATTGTAATCAAATTTGCTGTAATAAAAAATTAAACTAAAAACACGAACAAGAAGTAGTGAGACAAACTTGAGGGGCTTTCTCCTGGCACATTCCATTCTAAATTCCAATCTAGAACACGACTTCCATTGAGGCTCTGTTGCCCCAGTAACCAGATTTGGTAAGGGAGAACTGCTGCCACCTTGTGGCCGTTTCACACAACAGCAGCTTTAATCCCAGCGCTAATGGTCAGTGGATATTCAAAATCATTACAGGCCTGTAAATGACACCTGCCCTGAAAACAAATCCTGGGGTCATATATCGACCAAAAAATTCAAAGTACGTCCATATTTCAAAACGACAGCTTCAAAAGGCATATTTTACACACATTAGTGTTCTGCTTCTTTTTCTTTCTTTCTTTTGTTGTTAAAAAAACGGGAATGGCAAAAAGCATCCCTCAGAATGGGCGAAAATATTTGCAAACGAATCAATGGACAATGGTTTAATCTCCAATATATATAAAGAGCTCATGCAGCTTAATATTAAAAAAACAAACAACCCAATACAAAATAGGGCAGAAGATCTAAAGAGACGTTTCTTCAAAGAAGACACAGAGATGGCCAAGACCAACATGAAAAGCTGCTCAACATCACTAATTATTAGAGAAATGCAAATCAAAACTACAATGAGGTATCACCTCACACCTGATAGAATCGGCATCAACAGAAAATCTACAAACAACGAATTCTGGGGAGGGTGTGGACAAAAGGATCCCTCTTCCACTAGTGGTGGAAATGTAAATTGATACAGTCATGATGGAGAACAGTATGGAGTTTCCTTAAAAAAACTAGAAAGAGAATTATCATATGATCCAGCAATCCCAATTCTGGGCATATACCCAGAGAAAACCATAAATCAAAAAGGCACATTCACCACAATGCTCATTTCAGCACTATTTACAATAGCCAGGTAATGGAAGCAACCTAAATACCCACAGACAGACGAATGGATAAAGATGTGGTACATATATAAAATGGAATATTACTCAGCCATAAGAAGGAATGAAACTGGGTCATTTGTAGAGACGTCGATGGATCTAGAGACTGTCATACAGAATGAAGTAAGTCAGAAATAGAAAAACAAATATTGTATATTAATGCATATACGTGGAACCTAGAAAAATGGAACAGATGAACTGGTTTGCAGGGAAGAAATAGAGACACAGAGGTAGAGAACACACGTATGGACACCAAGTGTGGGAAGCCATGGGGTGGTGGTGTTGGGATGAATTGGGAGACTGGGATTGACCTGTATACATGTATATGCATAAAACACATAACTAATAATAACCTGCTGTATAAAAAATAAATAAAATTAAATTTCAAAATTTTTAAAAATAATATTTAAAAATAAAACAGAAAAAAGTTCTTCCCTTCACACAGATGTATTTATATGAATGAATTATTTCCATGCTTATATCTATAAATACATAAAAGAGGAATAAAATCTAACTTGAACCAAAAAAGAAAAAAAAAAAACCTGAACCCACGAGTTAGACAGAGGAAAACACAATCAGGGCACTTGCTCCATCGGTAAACAATTCTGAAATTGGTCAGAGGTGGGGAATCATCTCCCATAGAGCCAGCAGCCCACTCCTACGCAAGGAGCGTCCTCATTGCAAAGCGGGGGGCCATGCCGAGGCATCTGTGAGAAACCGTGAGCTGAGCCCCAGGCCAGCTGCTGTTGAACTTTTCCCACCCTTCCCAGGTAAAACACCTGAATATGTACAAGGGCTTGAAAGCCTAGAGGAAGGGCCGTGGAGCCACACCAGCGACAACACGCAGGCAAACTTGGTGCCTGCAGGCCAGCCAGGATGGTCCTGGCCCTGGGCACTCTTCTGGAAGCTTTCCATTGGCCTGCCTGAGATACACTTCCTGTCCCGGCACCCACTGCTTTTTTCCTTCCTCACCTCTGTCCGGAGAGAAATTCCAGCGGAAGGTATGGGTGACACATCCTCTTCTTTACAGGTGGAAGCCTGGCAACTCCTGCAGAAAGTCCAGCAGAGACCCACTCACACTGGGCCACCCACAAAGCCGTGGCCCCTCACTCCCTCCCACCAGCACAGCCCCGAGACTGCTGACGGGGCAGAGAATATGGAGTCAGGCACAGCTTCAGGGGCTATTGCTGCCTGCAGCGCTGTTTATATTGACCTCAACCCAGGCACACCTGGGGAGGGCCGGCCGGCAGGGTCAGGCTACCCAGGTCAGCTAATCCTCAGCCCTCAGGGAATCACATTTTTGAAAATGGACCTCGCTAAGGCAGAATAGAAGCCAAGGAATAAAAGGACACAATGCCATTTGTAGCACCGTAGGTGTGTCTAGAGGTAATCACGTGACTTGTAGTAAGTCAGAAAGTGAAAGACACATATCATACCATATCTCTTATAGGTGTGACCGAAAAATGGATACCAGGGCAGATATTTCCACGGAGAAGGGCAATCACAGATTCATTCAACAAACTTATGGTTCACCAATGGAAAGGTGTGAGGTTTGGTTTCATTATTATATTGCGGTTAACAGACATATACAAACACAGGTCACATATATAATGACCAAAGACCTACAGAATACCAAGAGAAGACTACTCAACATTCTGTCATAAGGTACATGGGAAAAGGATCCCAGGAAGAACGACATCTGTATATGTGTAAAAGAACCACATCTTCCACACCTACAACAAGCCAAACATTGTAATCAAATTTTCTGTAATAAAAAATAAAAAAAATTAAACTAAAAACACGAACAAGAAGTAGTGAGACAAACTTGAGGTGCTTTCTCCTGGCACATTCCATTCTAAATTCCAATCTAGAACACGACTTCCCTTGAGGCTTTGTTGCCCCAGTAACCAGATTTGGTAAAGGAGAACTGCTGCCACATTTTGGCCGTTTCACAAAACAGCAGCTTTAATCCCAGCGCTAATGGTCAGTTGATATTCAAAATCATTGCAGGCCTGTAAATGACACCTGCCCTGAAAACAAATCCTGGGGTCATATATCGACCAAAAAATTCGAAGGACGACCATATTTCAAAACGACAGTTTCAAAAGGCATATTTTACACACATTAGTGTTCTGCTTCTTTTTCTTTATTTATTTTTGTTAAAAAAACGGGAATGGCAAAAAGCATCCCTCAGAATGGGCGAAAATATTTGCAAACGAATCAATGGACAAAGGTTTAATCTCCAATATATATAAAGAGCTCATGCAGCTTAATATTAAAAAAACAAACAACCCAATACAAAATTGGGCAGAAGATCTAAAGAGACGTTTCTTCAAAGAAGACACAGAGATGGCCAAGACCAACATGAAAAGCTGCTTAACATCACTAATTATTAGAGAAATGCAAATCAAAACTACAATGAGGTATCACCTCACACCTGTTAGAATCGGCATCATAAGAAAATCTACAAACAACAAATTCTGGGGAGGGTGTGGACAAAAGGATCCCTCTTCCACTAGTGGTGGAAATGTAAATTGATACAGTCACGATGGAGAACAGTATGGAGTTTCCTTAAAAAAACTAGAAAGAGAATTACCATATGATCCAGCAATCCCACTTCTGGGCATATACCCAGAGAAAACCATAAATCAAAACGGCACATTCACCACAATGCTCATTTCAGCACTATTTACAATAGCCAGGTAACGGAAGCAACCTAAATACCCACAGACAGACGAATGGATAAAGATGTGGTACATATATAAAATGGAATATTACTCAGCCATAAGAAGGAATGAAACTGGGTCATTTGTAGAGACGTCGATGGATCTAGAGACTGTCATACAGAATGAAGTAAGTCAGAAAGAGAAAAACAAATATTGTATATTAATGCATATATGTGGAACCTAGAAAAATGGTATAGATGAACTGCTTTGCAGGGAAGAAATAGAGACACAGAGGTAGAGAACACACGTATGGACACCAAGTGTGGGAGGCCATGGGGTGGTGGTGGTGGCATAAGTTGGGAGATTGGGATTGACCTGTATACATGTATATGCATAAAATACATAACTAATAATAACCTGCTGTATAAAAACATAAATAAAATTAAATTTTAAAATTTTAAAAAATAAAATTTAAAAATAAAACAGAAAAAAGTTCTTCCCTTCACACAGATGTATTTATATGAATGTATTATTTCCATGCTTATATCAATAAATACATAAAAGAGGAATAAAATCTAACTTGAACCAAAACAGGAAAAAAAACCTGAACCCACCAGTTATACAGAGGAAAACCCTATCAGGGCACTTGCTCCATCGGTAAACAATTCTGAAATTGTTCAGAGGTGGGGAATCATCTCCCATACAGCCAGAAGCCCACCCCCCAAGCAAGGAGGGTCCTCATTGCAAAGCTGGGGGACCAAGCCAAGGCATCTGTGAGTAAACGTGAGCTGAGCCCCAGTCCTGCTGCAGCTGAACTCTTCCCACCCTTTCCAGGTAAAACACCTGAATATGTACAAGAACTTGCAAGCCTAGAGGAAGGGCTGTGGAGCCACACCAGCGACAGCACACAGGCCCACTTGGTGCCTGCAGGCCA
The DNA here is from genome assembly GCF_949752795.1 of Hyperoodon ampullatus. Taxonomy (NCBI): domain Eukaryota; kingdom Metazoa; phylum Chordata; class Mammalia; order Artiodactyla; family Ziphiidae; genus Hyperoodon; species Hyperoodon ampullatus. Next base: position 1,029,175 of record NW_027640702.1, on the reverse strand, counting down.
GTCAGGATGGTCCTGTCCCCAGATGCTCTTCTGGAAGGTTTCCATTTCCCTGCCTGAGATACCCCTCCTGCCACGGCCCCCACTGCTTTTTTACTTCCTCACCTCTGCCTGGGGAGAAATTCCAGCGGCAGGTATCGGTGACACATCCTCTTCTTTAGCAGGTGGCAGCCTGGCAACTCCTGCAGAAAGTCCAGCAGAGCCCCACTCACACTGGGCCACCCACAAAGCCACGGCCCCTCACTCCCTCCCACCAGCACAGCCCCGGCACTGCCTACAGGGCAGAGAATATGGCGTCAGTCACAGCTACAAGGGCTGTCGCTCACTGGAGATCTGTTTATATTGCCCTCAACCCAGGCACACCTGTGGAGGACTGGCAGGCATTTTCAGGCTGCCAAAATCAGCCAATCCTCACCCCTCAGGGGCTCACAGTTGCATAAAATGAAACTTGCTAAACGGGCCAGGCCCTAGGAACAGGTGTGGGCTCTTGAGAGTCAGGATAGACAAGGGGCTGCAGCTGCGGCTTGTTTTCTTATCATTTTATCTGGTCCATGTGTGGAAAACAACTTCAAGAAGACCCTATCCTAATGAGAGGAACCCAGGAGTCAGGGAGAGGAGTGATGGTGGGTGGAGACAGAGGCCTGGTGCCCTGGCTGCAGTGGAAGTGTCTGGAAGACCAGGCAGAAAGAGCCTGCAGAGAGTGATAGCCATGGTCACAGACCTGTCAGAGCTGCTGTTTGTTAGTTCAAGTCCTGCTCTGAGGTATTCTGTGTCAACTGTGAGCGACAGGTGAGCTGGGGGTTCTCTGCAAGGTGGGCTATGTGCACAGTTCCTGTGTGTCCAGCCCTGCTGGGGAACCTGCCCAGGGGAGCTCCGTATCCTGGGAAGGGCCTGAGTAGGAGAGCCCCATGGGCTGCTGCGTAGCTGCACAGCTGAGCTCCATACCCTGGGAGGGACTTGACCACGAGAGCCCCTTGTGCTGTGGGGTAGGGGTGCAGACCAGGTGAGCTCCATATCGTGGGATTGGCCTGACCACGAGAGCCCCATGAGCTGCTGGAGACCTGGTAAAGTATATCAGGACAGTCAGTGAAGCCACCGAGGATATACATCCAGTAGCTCCTATTTCCTACTCCCTGCTGGTCATTCTACCTTCCACCAGGCCATGGCATTCTGTATTAGACTTCAATGATGCCTTCTTCTGTATTCCATTCATCTCAGAGTCACAAGAATTTTTGGCTTGTGAGTGGCAGGACACAACATGCAACAAAAGCAATAATGCTGGGCCGTCCTGCCCCAATGGTTCAAAAATCCCCACACCATCATTGGGGAAATGTCCTCTAAAGACCTAAAAGTTCAACCTCTGTAAAAGGGAACCCTCCTTCAATATGCAGATGACATTCTGATCGCCAGGCCTACTAAAGACGCCTCTGAACTACCTAGCCAAGAAAGGATAGAAGGTGTCCAAGAAAAACGCTCAAATATCCCAGGCTAAGGTGACATGCCTGGGCTTCATTCTCACAGATATTCGGAGAAACGCATCCCAGGATAGGGAAGAAGCCATTTGCAGCCTTACCTCTTCTAAAACTAGAAGACAGCTTAGGGGTTCCTGGGGAGGCCAAGGTTTTCTGCATCTGGATCCCTAACTACAGTGTAATAGCTGGACCTCTACATGAAATACTGACATGAAAAGATGATGATCCTTTTGAATAGAATCCAGAAGCAGCCTTTCAAGAATGGAAAGAGCAGTCAATACAGACCCTTGCCCAGGAACTCCCTAATTTAGCTAAACCCTTTGACCTTTACATACCCGGTCAAAGGTTAATCGCCCTTGGAGCCTTAGTGCAAAAACTGGGACCACTTGAAATGGAGCAACACAAGAATGCCCTTCAGGTATGATAAACTATGGTTACCAAGGGCTTTGCCCACCGACTCATCAGGCCAGGATACTGGGGTATCTAAAAAGCTGGAAATCAGCAGCCCGCAAGGCCAGCTCCCTCCTAAGGGAAAAGGACCCCACGTGGTGATCCTAACCACCCATCATGGCCTGAAGTTGCAGGGGTCGCTCTGTGGACACACTGACCTTGAGTGAGGAGGCCCTCCAACTCCAACCTCCAGAGAGATAAAAGGGGGCAACGGGCCCCCAAGATGACTCATGTGACCATCACTTGACCTGGAGTTTCTCTCAGAAAACGACAAGACTGTGCCCCGAAAGAGCAGACTACTGCTTGCAGGACTTACTGCACCCAGAGGGGAGCTAATAAGCTTGGCGGGGGAAACGTATATCACGCTTTCACCATAGAAAACCCTACAGACACTGCGGTGATGGTGGCCAATATGACCGGCTGGACTGCTGGCTACTTCTAAAGGTCATTGACTCAGTGGACTTCATGGTCCTGGATCACCACTGACCCTGGACTGTCTGGGAGTTGCGCGGGCAGGGCTTTGACACATGGTGCTGTTTGTACATTAATTCAGGGACCTAATTAAAGAAAGCACAGACTACTGGTCAGAGCATCTAGTCTGGCAAAAACTGTCAGCCTAAGGTCGCCGAACATATGTGGGGTGGGGTGAAACCTGCCACCGCAGCATCTCTGCGCCTCTCTTTCCTGGACCCTTAAAGGTCATTAGAATCTGTAACACTTCCAATGCTGGTGCTCAGGCGGATGAGAAGTGAGGCAGGAGGCCTTGGGACAATCAACCTCACCAGGAGGCTGGTGGGGAGACGTTTTGCCCCTCCCCCCATGTATCAGGGCTCCCACCACAGCATGAAGCAGTTACAAAAGAGGGGTCTGCACCGTCAACACCCCAAGAATAAGGAACGGAACAAAAAGCAGAGGAGGTGTTCGTCTCCGGCAACGTTCATTAAAAATTCCTGGGAGATAAAAAGAGAATCTGGGCAATAAAATAAAGTCTAACTTGTTTTTCCTTTGTGCTTTGTCTAATTTCACGTGCTCCTAGGGTTCCGTATGCAGAGGTCCCACACCCGGCACTTCAGACCCGATTTCCTAGTGCAGAATGGCTGGGTCGACACCTCAGCTAGCGGGGTCCCATGCAGACTCCGCGGCATAGAGCCTGAGCTGCAGCCAACGCAGCCCTCGAGAGCTCCATCCCCTCCCTCCCACTGACGCTGCCGGGGTCCCTACACAGCAGCCCAGCCCACAGCCCATGGGGGAGTGCACGCTCTCACCTCTCCATTCTGTTTTCAAAATAATGTTTCCTTTGCTTCTGAACCAAACTCAGTCTTGATCTGTTGGCTCCAATGACACTGGGCACGGGGACTCCTGTTGGGGTCCACTCTGGAGGATCAGTAACAGAAATTGAGAACATTGTAACTTCAATGAACAGATGTGTGAGCCAAACTGTAGTTAACATAGAGCAGTGTATAATGCTCGGGTAAAATAAGATGTTTCTAAGACTTACATTTGATATTTCCATCACTTTCCTATAAGCAAGTTCAGTGAAGATGTCTGTCTTATTTGTCAGGTCAACATTAGAGAAATGAAGTGATTTATTTCCATGGATGTACATCGAATACTCTTGGCTGAAGCTTCAATCTTGTTTTGAATGCTTTTCCATTGAAAATGATACCTCTCTTTCAGCTCCCCCATTTCTGAGAAGTTTAAAATCTTATAATTTATTATTACCAAAGGGGAAAGGTAGGAGAAAGGATAAATTAACAGTTTGGGATTAACACATACACACTGCTATGTATAAAAGAGATCATCAACAAGGAACTACTGTATAGCACAGGGAACTACACTGAATATTTTGCAATAACCTATAAGGGGAAATAATCTGAAAAAGAATAGATATTTTTATTGACATCATCTATCATTGACAGATAAAATGTAACCTAAGCAAGGCCGATGGTGAGCGCTTCTGACCCTGAAGATTTCAGTCATCTAAAGTTTGGGCTCTGCCTATTTCCCAAGGCCCTTAAAGGACATACGTGTAACCGTAGCTTAAAAATTCCCCAGTTTGGGGTTCGGGGAGGCACTGATTTGGAAAAATCCCTGGTGTTCTCCTTACATGCACGGGACCCTTCCTACAGCTATAACATGCCTGTCACACCTAGAGGATGGTACACCGTTTGATCGGAAAGAGTTTGGAAAAGGCACCGCATCTCCTCATCGCCTGGTGCTCGGGTTCAACCCTCCAGCATCTTTCCTAACAATCTCCTCACTTGGGGATATCAGCACCGTCAACATCCTGTTGCACACAGTTTGGAATTTGTCCAGAGGATGAAGCGGAAGGATGAGAAAAATTTAGAGACAAGTCTTAGGTGTTCGGACAGGCACATGCCACTCTAATTTCCAATCCAGAAGACAAATTCATCAAAGGCTAGAATTGCCCACGGAAACAGAATAGGGCTAGAGGAAATCCCGCTGTTTTGTGTCCAGTTTCCAAAAACACAAGTTGAAAAATGGAACTCAGGGGCACTAAAATTCATGAAACTGCAGAGTTGAAAATATCTATCGTCGAAAAATGTCTTGAGGTAAGTCACAGAAAAGGACTTGTAAGCAAGGAAGAGTGGCAGGAAACAGATTTGAAGAGGTAGAAAGGACTCCCCATTAAAGCACAAGAAAAGGGGCTGAACATCGCCAATGATGCAGTTGGCCAAAAAGGGTGTATGCATTTTTTCTGAATATATTCAAGTAAAGGCCATACACACTTTTTATCCAACCAAACAGGTGGGCACTGGAAATCAATATCACAAAATGTATCACTTCACATCAGTCAGAAGGGCCATCCACATAAAGTGTAAACACCAGAAATGCAGGACAGGGCGAGGAGAAAAGGGAGCCCTGTGAGGCTGATAGTGGAAATGTAATTTGCCAATGGCCACTCTGGAGAAGTGTATTGTGTTTGCTAAAACATCTAAAAAATGAGCTACAGAGCATAGGGCACTTGCACTCATGGGCGTGTACCTTGGGAAAAACAAAAATCGACAGAAAACAGGCACCCGAACGTTTACCACCTCTCTTTTTAAAAGGGCCTCAACTTGGATATAACCTAAATGTCCCTGGAGGGATAAAATGGATAAAAGAGATGGGGTACTTATGTAGAGTGGAATATTACTCATCCAGAAATCAATGAAATAAGGCCAGTTGTAACAACTCTAGAGGAGTTACATACGATCATTCTAAGTGACATATGTCAGAAAGAAAAAGACACATATCATAAGATGTCACTTAAAGGTGGAATCAAAAATGGCTACACATGAAATAAATTACAAAACAGAAACATAGTCAAATATGTAGAAAATAGACATAAGGCTGCTAAATGGGAAAGGTGGGGAATGGTGAGGTATTATCCAGGAGGTTGAAATTAGCAAAGATACCATTCCAAGTACCAAATTGAATAACTGACAAGGCCTACACGGTACCTCAAAGAACTGCACTCAGCCCACTCAAGTCACTGGAAAATAATACATATGACTGGTAAGCATCTGAAAAAGAAGTTATTGTTGTCTCACAGTACATGAATCAAGTGGATGTACAGCAGCAAAAAACAGAGCTTTGAAAATCAGCTGTAACCAATATAAAAATAAATTTAAAACTATTTATAAAAACAGTGAGACAGACAAAAATTCTTACAACTTTTGTTGAAGGGCTACGATGTAACATGGATTGAACACATGTAGACCCACAGCAGGATGATTATATAAGGCTGGAAGCTATGCACGCTAAGAGATGTTAGAGAGGCTGGGTGAGGAAATGCAGACCTTTTAAAGTAATACTGCCTGGTACCCATTCCATGGGTCCCAAATCTGCAGGTTCAAGGGAATCTTCTGACAGCGAAAACATGTCTGGGAAACCGAGATGAATGTACACCGTGTGCTCAGGAAAGGTGTCTAAAATGCACCTCATTTTTGATCTCCTGGTGCTGGGGTTCGCCATTCCAGCCACATTACTAACAATCTCCCCACTTGGAGAATCAGCACCTTTAACCTCCTGTTTCACACAGTTGGCAATTTGTGCAGAGGATAAATGGGAAGAGGGGGAACCAATGAGAGATTAGCTGTAGGACTTTTGACAGGCACATGTCACTCTAATTTCCCATTAGGAAGAAGAATTAACCAAAGGCTCAGCCTGCCTCCCCAGAACCAGAATAGGGCCAGAAGTAATCCAATGGTTTGGCGGCCAGCTCACAAAAAAAGCGAGTTGCAAAATGGAGCTCAGGAGCAGACAATTCAAAGACCTGCAAAGATATAAATGATAACCAACGTCCAAAAATATATTCAGGTAAGGTAACGTAGAGGATCTGAATGAGAGGCAGAATTGCAGGAAACAGATTTCAAAAGGTAGATTGTACTCACATTTAAAGCATATGAAAAGCAGCAGAATTTCTAAAATGAGGTGGTTGGGCAAAAGGGTGTATGCGTTTTTTTCGTGAATATCTTCAGGAAAAAATCACATGCAGAGTTTTTGCCCAACCAAGCAAGAGAGAAATGCAAATCCGCACAACAAAGAAGTCTCAATTTCCACTGCTCAGAAAGGACATCCAAAAAATGTGTACAAACCAGAAATGCAGGAGAGGCCATTGAAAACAGGGAGCCTAGTCACGCTGATGGGTGGGGTATAAATATCCAAGAGCCACTCTGAAGAAGTGTATGCTGTTTTTAAAACATCTAAAATACAAAGCCCCGGAGCAAGGGGACTTCAACTCATGGACATATAACTTGGGAAGACTAAATGTCAATAAGACACAGGCACCCCAAAGTTTAGGGCTGCTCTGCATACAAGAACCTCAACTTTGGTACACCTAAAATATCCCAGGAAAAAGAGAAATGCATAAAGAACTTGTGGTAATTTTGTACAACGGAGTATCACTCAGACGTGAAATCAATGTATATAAGGCCAGTAGCAGCATAAAGAGTGGATTTAGGTATGATGATTTTAAGGGAAATTAGTCACAGAGAAAAAGAATCTTATCATAAGATATCACTTATAGAGGGAATGTCAATATCACAACACATGAACTGAATTAGGAAAGAGAACAGAGTCTCACATTTAGCAAAAATCTCTTATGCCTGCTTCAGGGGAAAGGAGAGGTGGGGTGATGCATAAAACCAGAGTTTGATATTAGCACAGGTACCATTCCATAAACCAAATACAGAATAGACAAGACCTACAACTTCCTCAGTGAACGGGACTCAACACCCCTATGCCCCACAGAGGAATATATCTGACTACTAAGAATCTTAAAACCTGTGTATTGATATGTCTCCGTAAGGGAATCAATTGTGTCTAGACTGGCATAAACACGTCAGTGAAAATCAGCTCAACCCCATTATAAAAATGAATTTCAAAAAAACCCAAAAAAACAGCGAAATTCTTACACAATTCCTTCAGGGGTTCTGATGAAACCTGGAATGACCCTATCTGCAAAGGCAGCTGGATGAGACATAAGGCTGGACACTTGGGACTAAGAGGACTGGTGAGATTGGGAGAGAAAATGCAGACCTTTTAAAGTAGTAATGCATGCCACCATTCCATGTGTCCCAAATCTCCAGGTAGAAGGGTATATCACTACAATTATAACATGTATGGGAAACCTAGAAAATGGACACCCTGTGATGGCGAAAGGTTTCTAAAACTCTCCTAATTTTTTCCTCTCCTTGTGCTCCACTTCGGCATTCCAACTGCTTTACTATCAATCTCCCAACTTAGGAGAGTCATCCCTTATAACCTCCTGGTTCGCACAGTTTGCTAATTGTGCAGAGGATGAAAGGGAAGAGGGAGAACCAATCAGAGAGTAGATGTAGGCATTTGGACGGGCACATGTCACTCTAAGTTCCCGGCAGGAAGAAGAATTAACCAAAGCCTCAACCACCCACAGGGAACCAATAGAGCGAGCCCTGGAACCAGTATAGGTCCTGAAGCAAAATTGTGGATTTGCGGCCAGCTCACAAAGATGGGATTTGAAAATTGGAGCTCAGGGGCACAGCAATTCACAAACCTGCAGACTTATAAAGGACTACTCTCTTCCAAAAATCTGTTGAGGGAAGGCAATGAAGCGGCCTTGAAAATGAGGCAGAATTGCACAAAACATATTTCAAGAGGTAAATTGGAATCGCCTTTAAAGCACAGGAAAAGCATCCCAACTTGGACAGAGATGCACTTGGCCAAAAAGGGCGTATGCCTTTTCTCCTGAATATATTCAGAAGAAAACGCATACGCCCTTTTTGGCCAATCAAGCAAGCGCACAATACAAATCCACACTACAAAGAATTGTCACTTACCACCGGTCAAAAGGGACATCCGAATATCTGTAAAAACCAGAAAGGCAAGAGAGAGATGGCAAGGGCATGAAGCAATGTGATCCCAATGGTCATGGAGGATTGTGATGACAAGCGCATGGAGAATTGTGATGACAAGATTATGTACCATTTTGTTGACAAAGGCAAGGAGCATTATGATGACAAGGTTCATGGAGCACTGTGATGACAAGCATCACGGAGCATTGTGATTACAGGGGTCATGGAGCATTGGGATGACAAGCGCATGGATCATTGTGATGACAATGGTCATGGAGCATTTTAATGACAAGAGTCCCGGATCATTGTGTTGTCAGGGTTCATGGAGCGTTGTGATGACAGTGCTCATGGAGCATTGTGATGACAGGGGTCATGGCGCATTGTGATGAGAAGGTCATGGAGCATTGGGCTGAAAATGTCCATGGAGTACTGTGATGACAGGGGTCATGGAGCATTGTGATGACAAGGTACTGGAGCACTGTGATGAGAAGACCATGGAGCCTTGTGATGACAAGTCTCATGGAGCATTCTGATGAAAATTGCCATGGAGCATTGTGATTACAGGGGTCTTGGAGCATTGTGATGACAAGGGCATGGAGCATTGTGATGAGAAGGCCATGGAGCATTCTGATGACATGCATCATGGAGCTTTGTGCTGACAAGGGCATGGAGTATTGTGATGAAAATGGCATGGATCATTGTTATGAAAAAGGCATGGAGCCTTGTCATGACAGGGTTCTAGGAGCATACTGACGACAAGTGTCACGGAGCATTGTGATGACAAGTGTATTGAGAATTGTGATGACAAAGGTCATGGAGCATTGTGATGAGAAGACCATGGATAATTGTGATGATGAGCGTCATGGGGCGTTGTGATGATAAGTATTATGGAACATATTGATCTAAAGGATTTGGAGCATTGTGATGACAGAGGTCATGGAGCATTTTGGTTTCATTGTGATGACAATAGCCTGAAGCATTATGATGATGGGCATGGTGCATTGTGATGACAGGGTTCATGGAGCATTGAGATGAAAAGGGGCATGGAGCATTGCGATTACAGGAGTCTTGGAGCATTGTGATGACAAAGGCATGGAACATCGTGAATGAGAAGGCCATGGAGCATTCTGTTGACATGCGTCATGGAGCTTTGTGATGACAAGGGCATGGAGCATTGTGATTACAGGGGTCTTGGAGCATTGTGATGACAAGGGTCATGGAGCCTTGTGATGACAAGGCTGTGGAACATTGTGATGGCAGGGGTCATGGAGCATTGTTATGACAGGGGTAATGGAGCATTGTGATGACAAGGGCATGGAGCATTGGTCTGAAAAGTTTCATGGATTATTGTGATGAGAGGGGGAAAGGAGCATTGTGATGACAAGGGCATGGAACACTGTGATACATGGGTCATGGAGGATTGTAATGACAAGCGCATGGAGCATTGTGATAAGAATGGCATCGAGCATTGTGATGAAAAGCATCATGGAGCCTGTGATGACAAGGGCATGGAACAATGTGATGAGAGGGTTCATGGAGCATTGTGCTGACAATGACATGCAGCATTGTGATGACAAGGGTCATTGAGCTTTGTGATGACAAAGGTCATGGAGCATTTTGATGACAAGGGTGTGGTGCATTCTGTTGTGAAGGGCAGGGAGCATTGTGATGACAGGGGTTATGGAACATTGTGATGTCAGGGGAATGGAGCATTGTGATGATAAAGGCATGTAGCATTGTTGTGACAAGGGTCATGGAATATTGTGATGACAGGGGTGAGTGAGTATTGTGTTGACTAGTGATGGAACATTGTGATATCAGTGGTGAGAGAGCATTTTGATGAGAAGTGCATGGAGCAGTGTGATGACAAGGTTTATGGAGCATTGTGATGACAAAGATGTGGAGCATTGTGATGACAAGCGCATGGCACATTGTGATGCCATGGGTCATGGAGTATTGTGCTAACAAAGGCATTGAGCATTGGGATGACAAGGGTCACCGAGCATTGTGATGAAATGTTCATGGAGCACTGTGGTGACAAAGGTCACAGAGCCTTGTGATGATGAGGGCATGAACCATTGTGATGACAAAGGTCATGAAGCATTGTGATGACTGGAGTCACGGAGCATTGTGATGACAGGGGTCATAGAGCATTGTGATGAAAGGGCATGGAGCATTGTGATGACAGGGGCATGTTGCATTGGTTTGACAAGTTTCAGGGATTATTGTGATGACAGTGGGCATGGCGCATTGTGATGACAAGGGCATGGAGCATTGTGATGAGAAGGTCATGGAGTATTGTGAAGAAGGGTGTCAGGGAGCATTGTGATGACATATGTCATGGTCCATTGCGATGACAATGGAATGGAGCATTGTGATGCCAAGTGTCATGGAGGATTGTGATGACAAAGGTAATGGAGCATTTTGATGACAAGCGCTTGGAGCATTGTGATGACAAGGGTCATGGAGCATTGTGATAACAAGGGCCATTGAGAATTTTGATGACATGTTCATGAAGCATTGTGATGACAATCACATGGAGCTTGCTGTGACAGGGATCATGGAGCATTGCGATGTCAAGTGCATAGAGAATTGTGATGACAAAGCATGTAACACTGTGATGAAAAGCCTCATGGAGCACAGTGATGCCAAGAACGTGGAGAATTGTGATGACAGGGGACATGGAGCATTGTAATGACCAGGGCATGGAGTATTGTGATGGCAAGACCGTGGAGCATTGTGATGAGAAGACCATGGATAATTGTGAGGATGAGCGTCATGGAGCACTGTAATGACAAGGGGTATGGAGCATTGTGATAACAGGGGTCATGGAGCATTGTGATGACAAGTTTCATGGAGCATTCTGATGACAAGCTTGTGGAGTATTTTGATGACAATGACATGGAGCATTTTGATGAAAATGGCATGGGGCATTGTGATGAAAAAGACATGGAGCCTTTTCATGACAGTTTTCAGGGAGCATTCTGACGACAAGTGTCAGGGAGCATTGTGATGACAAAGGTCATGGAGAATTGTGACGACAAGGGCATGGAGTATTGTGATGACAAGCACATGGAGCTTGCTATGATGGGGTCATGGAGCATTGCGATGACAAGTGCATAGAGAATTGTGATGACAAAGCATGTAACACTGTGATGAGAAGTGTCATGGAGCATAGTGATGCCAAGATCGTGGACAATTGTGATTACAGGGGACATGGAGCATTGTGATGACCAGGGCATGGAGCATTGCGATGGCAAGATCGTGGAGCATTGTGATGAGAAGACCATGGATAATTGTGATGACGAGGGTCATGGAGCACTCTAATGACAAGGGGTATAGAGCATTGTGATGACAGTGGTCATGGAGCATTTTGATGACCGGTGACATGGAGCATTTTGATGCCCAAGGCATGGAGTACTGTGATGGCAAGAGCGTGGAGCATTGTGATGAGAAGACCATGGATAATTGTGATGAGGAGCATCATGGAACACTGTAATGACAAGTGGTATGGAGCCTTGTGATGACAGGGGTCATGGAGCATTGTTATGACAGTGGTCATGGAGCATTGTGATGACAAGGGTCATGGAGCATTTTGATTACAAGGGCGTGGAGCATTGTGATGAGAAGACCATGGACAATTGTGATTACGAGTGTCATGGAGCACTGTAATGACAAGCAGTATGGAGCATTGTGATGACAGGGGTCATGGAGCATTGTGATGACTGGGGACATGGAGCATTGTGATGACCAGGGCATGGAGCATTGTGATGGCAAGACCGTGGAGCACTGTGATGAGAAGACCATGGATAATTGTGATGACAAACATCATGGAGCACTGTAATGACAAGGGGCATCGAGCATTGTGATGACAGGTCTCATGGAGCATTGTGATGACAGGGGTCATGGATCATTGAGATGGCAAGGGTCACGGAGCATTCTGATGACAAGCTTGTGGAGTATTGTGATGACAATGGCATGAAGCATTGTGATGAAAAGGGCATGGATCATTGTGATGAAAAAGGCATGGAGACTTGTCATGACAGGGTTCAATGAGCATACTGATGACAAGTGTCAGGGAGCATTGTGATGACAAGTGTATTGAGAATTGTGATGACAAAGGTCATGGAGCATTGTGATGAGAATTCCATGGATAATTGTGATGACCAGCGTCATGGGGCGTTGTGATGACAAGTGTAATGGAACATTGTGATCACAAGGGTTTGGAGCATTGTGATGAGAGAGGTCATGGAGAATTTTGATTTCATTGTGATGACAATAGCATGAAGCATTATGATGATGGGCATGGTGCATTGTGATGACAGGGTTCATGGAGCATTGAGATGAAAAGAGGCATGGATCATTGTAATAACAAGTGTCTTGGAGCATTGTGATGACAAGGGCATGGAGTATTGTGATAAGAAGGCCATGGAGCATTCTGATGACATGCGTCAGGGAGCTTTGTGATGACATGGGCATGGAGCATTGTGATTACAGGGGTCTTGGAGCATTGTGATGACAAGGATCATGGAGTCTTGTGATGACAAGGCCGTAGAACATTGTGATGGCAGGGGTCATGGAGCATTGTTATGACAGGTGTAATGCAGCATTGTGATGACAAGGGCATGGAGCATTGGTCTGAAAAGTTTCATGGATTATTGTGATGAGAGTGAGCATGGAGCATTGTGATGACAAGGGCACGGAACACAGTGATACATGTGTCATGGAGGATTGCAATGACAAGGGCATGGAGCATTGTGATGAGAAGCGTCATGGAGCTTTGTGATGACAACGGCATGGAGCAATGTGATGAGAGGTTTCATGGAGCTTTGTGATGACAATGGCATGGAGCATTGTGATTCCAAGGGTCATGGAGCTTTGTGATGACATAGGCCATGGAGCATTTTGATGACAAGGGCATGGTGCATTGTGATGAGAAGGGCAGGGAGCATTGTGATGACAGGTTCATGGAGCAATTGGATGAAAAGGGTCATGGAACATTTTGATGACAGTGTTTATGGAACATTGTGATGTTAGGGGTCATGGAGCATTGTGATGAAAAGGGTCATGGAGCATTGTGATGACAGGGGTTATGGAACATTGTGATGTCAGGGGTCATGGAGCATTGTGATGATAAGAGCATGTAGCATTTTTGTGACAAGGGTCATGGAACATTGGGATGTCAGGGTGGAGGGAGTATTGTGTTGACTAGTGATGGAACATTGTGATATCAGTGGTGAGAGAGCATTTTGATGAGAGGTGCATGGAGCATTGTGATGACAAGGCTGTGGAGCATTGTGATGAGAAACGCAGGGCACATTGTGATGACATGGGTCATGGAACATTGTGCTGACAAACGCATGGAGCATTGTGATGACAAAGTTTATGGAGCATTGTGATGACAACGATGTGGAGCATTGTGATGACAAGCGCATGGCACATTTGATGCCATGTATCATGGAGTAATGTGCTGACAAAGGCATGGAGCATTGTGATGACAAGGGTCACCGAGCATTGTGATGAAATGTTCATGGAGTGTTGTGGTCACAAAGGTCACAGAGCCTTGTGATGACGAGGTCATGGACCATTGTGATGACAAAGGTCATGAAGCATTGTGATGACTGGAGTCACGGAGCATTGTGATGACAGGGTTCATAGAGCATTGTGATGAAAGGGCATGGAGCATTGTGATGACAGGGTCATGGAGCATTTTTCTGACAAATTTCATGGATTATTGTGATGACAGTGGGCATGGCGCATTGTGATGACAAGGGCATGGAGCATTGTGATGAGAAGGTCATGGAGTATTGTGAAGAAGGGTGTCAGGGAGCATTGTGATGACATATGTCATGGTCTATTGCAATGACAATGGAATGTAGCATTGTGATGCCAAGTGTCATGGAGGATTGTGATGACAAAGGTAATGGAGCATTTTGATGACAAGGGCTTGGAGCATTGTGATGACAAGGGTCATGGAGCATTGTGATAACAAGGGCCATTGAGAATTTTGATGACATGTTCATGAAGCATTGTTATGACAATCTCATGGAGCTTGCTATGACAGGGGTCATGGAGCATTGCGATGACAAGTGCATAGAGAATTGTGATGACAAAACATGTAACACTGTGATGAGAATTATCATGGAGCATAGTGATGCCAAGAACGTGGAGAATTGTGATGACAGGGGACATGGAGCATTGCGATGACCAGGGCATGGAGAATTGTGATGGCAAGACCGTGGAACACTGTGATGAGAAGACCATGGATAATTGTAATGACGAGTGTCATGGAGCACTGTAATGACAAGGGGTATAGAGCATTGTGATGACAGTGATCATGGAGCATTGTGATGACCGGGGACATGGAGCATTGTGATGACTGGGGACATGGAGCATTGTGATGACCAGGGCATGGAGCCTTGTGATGGCAATGTCGTGGAGCACTGTGATGAGAAGATCATGGATAATTGTGATGACGAATGTCATGGAGCACTGTAATGACAAGGGGTATAGATCATTGTGATGACAGTGGTCATGGAGCATTGTGATGACCGGGGACATGGAGCATTGTGATGCCCAAGGCATGGAGCACTGTGATGGCAAGACCGTGGAGCATTGTGATGAGAAGACCATGGATAATTGTGATGAGGAGCGTCATGGAGCACTGTAATGACAAGTGGTATGGAGCCTTGTGATGACAGGGGTCATGGAGCATTGTTATGACAGTGGTCATGGAGCATTGTGATGACAAGGGTCATGGAACATTTTGATGACAAGGTCGTGGAGCATTGTGATGAGAAGACCATGGACAATTGTGATTACGAGTGTCATGGAGCACTGTAATGACAAGCGGTATGGAGCATTGTGATGACAGGGTTCATGGAGCATTGTGATGACTGGGGACATGGCGCATTGTGATGACCAGGGCATGGAGCATTGTGATGGCAAGAACGTGGAGCACTGTGATGAGAAGACCATGGATAATTGTGATGACGAACATCATGGAGCACTGTAATGACAAGGGGCATCGAGCATTGTGATGACAGGTGTCATGGAGCATTGTGATGACAGGGGTCATGGATCATTGAGATGAAAAGTGTCACGGAGCATTCTGATGACAAGCTTGTGGAGTATTGTGATGACAATGGCATGGAGCATTGTGATGAAAAGGGCATGGATCATTGTGATGAAAAAGGCATGGAGACTTGTCATGACGGGGTTCAATGAGCATACTGATGACAAGTATCAAGGAGCATTGTGATGACAAGTGTACTGAGAATTGTGATGACAAAGGTCAGGGAGAATTGTGATGAGAAGTCCATGGATAATTGTGATGACCAGCGTCATGGGGCGTTGTGATGACAAGTGTAATGGAACATTGTGATCACAAGGGTTTGGAGCATTGTGATGAGAGAGGTCATGGAGAATTTTGATTTCATTGTGATGACAATAGCATGAAGCATTATGATGATGGGCATGGTGCATTGTGATGACAGGGTTCATGGAGCATTGAGATGAAAAGAGGCATGGGTCATTGTAATAACAAGGGTCATGGAGCATTGTGATGACAAGGGCATGGAGTATTGTGATGAGAAGGCCATGGAGCATTCTGATGACATGTGTCAGGGAGCTTTGTGATGACATGGGCATGGAGCATTGTGATTACAGGGGTCTTGGAGCATTGTGATGACAAGGGCCATGGAGTCTTGTGATGACAAGGCCGTAGAATATTGTGATGGCAGGGGTCATGGAGCATTGTTATGACAGGTGTAATGGAGCATTGTGATGACAAGGGCATGGAGCATTGGTCTGAAAAGTTTCATGGATTATTGTGATGAGAGTGAGCATGGAGCATTGTGATGACAAGGGCACGGAACACAGTGATACATGTGTCATGGAGGATTGCAATGACAAGGGCATGGAGCATTGTGATGAGAAGCGTCATGGAGCTTTGTGATGACAACGGCATGGAGCAATGTGATGAGAGGTTTCATGGAGCTTTGTGATGACAATGGCATGGAGCATTGTGATTCCAAGGGTCATGGAGCTTTGTGATGACATAGGCCATGGAGCATTTTGATGACAAGAGTGTGGTGCATTGTGATGAGAAGGGCAGGGAGCATTGTGATGACAGGGTCATGGAGCAATTGGATGAAAAGGGTCATGGAACATTTTGATGACAGTGTTTATGGAACATTGTGATGTTAGGGGTCATGGAGCATTGTGATGAAAAGGGTCATGGAGCATTGTGATGACAGGGGTTATGGAACATTGTGATGTCAGGGGTCATGGAGCATTGTGATGATAAGAGCATGTAGCATTGTTGTGACAAGGGTCATGGAACATTGGGATGACAGGGTGGAGGGAGTGTTGTGTTGACTAGTGATGGAACATTGTGATATCAGTGGTAAGAGAGCATTTTGATGAGAGGTGCATGGAGCATTGTGATGACAAGGCTGTGGAGCATTGTGATGAGAAACGCAGGGCACATTGTGATGACATGGGTCATGGATCATTGTGCTGACAAACGCATGGAGCATTGTGATGACAAGGTTTATTGAGCATTGTGATGACAACGATGTGGAGCATTGTGATGACAAGCGCATGGAACATTTGATGCCATGTGTCATGGAGTAATGTGCTGACAAAGGCATGGAGCATTGTGATGACAAGGGTCACCGAGCATTGTGATGAAATGTTCATGGAGTGTTGTGGTCACAAAGGTTACAGAGCCTTGTGATGACGAGGGCATGGACCATTGTGATGACAAAGGTCATGAAGCATTGTGATGACTGGAGTCACGGAGCATTGTGATGACAGGGGTCATAGAGCATTGTGATGAAAGGGCATGGAGCCTTGTGATGACAGGATCATGGAGCATTTTTCTGACAAGTTTAATGGATTAATGTGATGACCGTGGGCATGGCGCATTGTGATGACAAGGGCATGGAGCATTGTGATGAGAAGGTCATGGAGTATTGTGAAGAAGGGTGTCAGGGAGCATTGTGATGACATATGTCATGGTCTATTGCAATGACAATGGAATGTAGCATTGTGATGCCAAGTGTCATGGAGGATTGTGATGACAAAGGTAATGGAGCATTTTAATGACAAGGGCTTGGAGCATTGTGATGACAAGGGTCATGGCGCATTGTGATAACAAGGGCCATTGAGAATTTTGATGACATGTTCATGAAGCATTGTGATGACAATCACATGGAGCTTGCTATGACAGGGGTCATGGAGCATTACAATGACAAGTGCATAGAGAATTGTGATGACAAAACATGTAACACTGTGATGAGAAGTATCATGGAGCATAGTGATGCCAAGAACGTGGAGAATTGTGATGACAGGGGACATGGAGCATTGTGATGGCAAGACCGTGGAGCATTGTGATGAGAAGACCATGGATAATTGTGATGACGAGCGTCATGGAGCACTGTAATGACAAGGAGTATGGAGCATTGTGATGACAGGGGTCATGGAGCATTGTGATGACTGTGGACATGGAGCAACGTGATGACCAAGGCATGGAGCATTGTTATGGCAAGACCATGGAGCATTGTGATGAGAAGACCATGGATAATTGTGATGAGGAGCGTCATGGAACACTGTAATGACAAGGGTTATTGAGCATTGTGATGACAGGGGTCATGGAGCATTCTGAAGACAATGATCATGGAGCATTCTGATGACAAGCTTGTGGAGTATTGTGATGACAATGACCTGGAGCGTTGTGATGAAAAGGGCATGGAGCATTCTGATGAAAAAGGCATGGAGCCTTTTCATGACAGTGTTCAAGGAGTATTCTGACGACAAGTGTCTGGGAGCATTGTGATGACAAGTGTATTGAGAATTGTGATGACAAAGGTCATGGAGCATTGTGACGACAAGTGCATGGAGTATTGTCATGACAGTCATCATGGAGTGTTGTGATGACAAGTGTTATGGAACATTGTGATCACAAGGGGTTGGAGCATTGTGATGACAGAGGTCATGGACCATTTTGATTTCAAGGAGCATGGAGCATTGTGATGACAAGGGCATGGAGCAATGTGATCCCAAGGTTCATGGAGGATTGTGATGAAAATGGTAATGGAGTATTGTGATGACAAGCTCATGGAGCATTGTGATGACAAGGTCATGTAGGATTTTGATGACACAGGCATGGAGAATTGTGATGATAAGGGTCATGGAGCACTGTGATGATAAGCGTCACGGAGCATTGTGATTACAGGGGTCATGGAGCATTGGGATGACAAGGGCATGGATCATTGTGATGACAAGTGTCATGGAGCATTGGGCTGAAAATGTTCATGGAGCATTGTGATGACAAGGGAATGGAGCATTGTGATGACAAGAGTCCCGGATCATTGTGTTGTCAGGGGTCATGGAGTGTTGTGATGACAGTGGTCATGGAGGACTGTGATGATATGGGTCATGGAGCATTGTGATGAGAAGGTCATGAAGCATTGGGCTGAAAATGTTCATGGAGTATTGTGATGACAGGGGTCATGGAGCATTGTAATGAGAAGGGAATTGAGCACTGTGATGACAAGGTCCTGGAGCATTGTGATGGGAAGTCCATGGAGCCTTGTGATGACAATTCTCATGGAACATTCTGATGAAAAGGGGCATGGAGCATTGTGATTACAGGGGTCTTGGAGCATTGTGATGACAAGGGCATGGAGCATTGTGATGAGAAGGCCATGGAGCATTCTGATGACATGCGTCATGGAGCTTTGTGCTGACAAGGGCATGGAGCATTGTGATGAAAATGGCATGGATCATTGTTATGAAAAAGTCATGGAGCCTTGTCATGACAGGGTTCTAGGAGCATACTGACGACAAGTGTCACGGAGCATTGTGATGACAAGTGTATTGAGCATTGTGATGACCAAGTTCATGGAGCATTGTGATGAGAAGACCATGGATAATTGTGATGAAGAGCGTCATGGGGTGTAGTGATGATAAGTTTTAAGGAACATTGTGATCACAAGGGTTTGGAGCATTGTGATAACAGAGGTCATGGAGCATTTTGATTTCATTTTGATGACAATAGCCTGAAGCATTATGGTGATGGGCATGGTGCATTTTGATGACAGCGTTCATGGAGCATTGAGATGAAAAGGGGCATGGAGCATTGTGATTACAGGGGTCTTGGAGCATTGTGATGACAAGGGCAAGGAGCATTGTGATGAGAAGGCCATGGAGCATTCTGATGACATGCGTCATTGAGCTTTGTGATGACAAGGGCATGGAGCATTGTGATTACAGGGGTCTTGGAGCATTCTGATGACAAG
This sequence comes from Hyperoodon ampullatus, assembly GCF_949752795.1. Lineage (NCBI taxonomy): Eukaryota > Metazoa > Chordata > Mammalia > Artiodactyla > Ziphiidae > Hyperoodon > Hyperoodon ampullatus. The sequence goes on along the minus strand of NW_027640702.1, from coordinate 1,009,612 downwards.
GGTCATGGAGCCTTGTGATGACAATGGTGTGGAACATTGTGATGGCAGGGGTCATGGAGCATTGTTATGACAGGGGTAATGGAGCTTTGTGATGACAAGGGCATGGAACAATGTGATGAGAGGGTTCATGGAACCTTGTGATTCCAAGGGTTATGGAGCTTTGTGATGACAAAAGTCATGGAGCATTTTGATGTCAAGGGCGTGGTGCATTGTGATGAGAAGGGCAGGGAGCATTTTGATGACAGGGTCATGCAGCAATTTGATGAAAAGTGTAATGGAACATTTTGATGACATGGGTTATAGAACATTGTGATGTCAGGGGTCATGGAGCTTTGGGATGAAAAGGGTCATGGAGCATTTTGATGACAGGGGTTATGGAACATTGTGATGTCAGGGGTCATGGAACATTGTGATGATAAGGGGATGTAGCATTGTGATGACAGGGGTCATGGAACATTGTGATTACAGGGATGAGGGAGTATTGTGATGACTAGTGATGGAACATTGTGATATCTCTTTTGAGAGAGCATTTTGATGAGAAGTGCATGGAGCATTGTGATTACAAGGTTTATGGAGCATTACGATGACAAGGTTGTGGACCGTTGTGATGAAAATCACGTGGCACATTGTGATGACAAGGGTCATGGAGCATTGTTCTGACAAAGGCATGGAGCATTGTGATGACAAGGGTCACGGAGCATTGTGATGAAAAGTTCATGGAGTATTGTGGTTACAAAGGTCACAGAGCCTTGTGATGATGTGGGCATGGACCACTGTGATGACAAATGTTATGAAGCATTGTGATGACTGGAGTCACAGAGCATTGTGATGACAGGGGTCATGGAGCATTGTGATGACAAGGGCATGGAGCCTTGTGATGACAGGGGCATGGAGCATTGGTCTGACAAGTTTAATAGATTATTGTGATGACAGTGGGCATGGGGCATTGTGATGACAAGGGCATGGGGCATTGTGATGAGAAGGTCATGGAGTATTGTGAAGACAGGTGTCAGGGAGCATTGTGATGACATATGTCATGGTCCATTGCGATGACAATGGCATGGAGCATTGTGATGCCAAATGTAATGGAGGATTGTGATGACAAATATAATGGAGCATTGTGATGACTAGGGCTTGGAGCATTATGATGACAAGGGCCATTGAAAATTTTCATGACAAGGTCGTGAAGCATTGTGATGACAAGGTGCTGGAGCATTGTGATGAGAAAACCATGGAGCCTTGTGAGACAAGTCTCATGGAGCATACTGATGAAAAGGGGCATGGAGCATTGTGATTAGAGTGTCTTGGAAAATTGAGATGACAAGGGCATGGAGCATTGTGATGAGAAGGCCAAGGAGCAGTCTGATGACATGCGTCATTGAGCTTTGTGATGACAAGGGCATGGAGCATTGTAATTACAGGTGTCTTGGAGCATTGTGATGAAAAAGGCATGGATCATTGTGATGAAAAAGGCATGGAGCCTTGTCATGACATGGTTCAAGGAGCATACAGAGAACAAGTGTCTGGGTGCATTTTGATGACAAGTGTATTGAGCATTGTGATGACAAAGGTCATGGAGCATTGTGATGAGAAGACCATAGATAATTGTGATGACGAGCGTCATGGGGCATTGTGATGACAAGTGTTATGGAATATTGTGATCACAAGGGTTTGGAGCAGTGTTATGACAGAGGTCATGGAGCATTTTGATTTCATTGTGATGACAATAGCCTGAAGCATTATGATGATGGGCATGGTGCATTGTGATGACAGGGTTCATGGATCATTGAGATAAAAAGGGACATGGAGCATTGTGATTACAGGTGTCTTGGAGCATTGTGATGAGAAGGGTCATGGAGCCTTGTGATGACAAGGCCATGGAACATCGTGATGGCAGGGGTCATGGAGCATTGTTATCACAGGGGTAATGGAGCATTGTGATGGCAAGGGCATGGAGCATTCTGATGACATGCATCATGGAGCTTTGTGATGACAAGGGCATGGAGCACTGTGATTACAGGGGTCTTGGAGCATTGTGATGACAAGGGTCATGGAGCCTTGTGATGACAAGGCCGTGGAACGTTGTGATGGCAGGGGTCATGGAGCATTGTTATGACAGGGGTAATGGAGCATTGTGATGACAAGGGCATGGAACATTTGTCTGAAAAGTTTCATGGATTATTGTGATGAGAGTGGGCATGGAGCATTGTGATGACAAGGGCACGGAACACAGTGATACATGGGTCATGGAGGATTGTAATGACAAGGGCATGCAGCATTGTGATGAGAAGGGCATCGAGCAGTGTGATGACAAGCACCATGGAGCTTTTTGATGACAATTGCATGGAACAATGTGATGAGAGGTTTCATGGAGTATTGTGATGGCAATGGCATGGAGCATTGTGATGCCAAGGGTCATGGAGCATTTTGATGACAAGGGCGTGGTGCTTTGTGATGAGAAGGGCAGGGAGCATTGAGATGACATTGTCATGGACCAATTTGATGAAAAGGGTCGTGGAACATTTTGATGAGAGGCGTTATGTAACATTGTGATGTTAGGGGTCATGGAGCATTTTGATGAAAAGGGTCATGGAGCATTTTGATGACAGAGGTTATGGATCATTGTGATGTCAGGGATCATCGAACATTGTGATGATAAGTGCATGTAGCATTGTGATGACAGGAGTCATGGAACATCGTGATGACAGGTTTGAGGGAGTATTGTGATGAATAGTGATGTAACATTGTGATATCAGTGGTGAGAGAACATTTTGATTTGAAGTGCATGGAGCATTGTGATGACAAGGTTTATGGAGCATTGTGATGACAAGATTGTGGAGCACTGTGACGACAAGCGCATGGTGCATTGTGATGACATGGGTCATGGAGCATTGTGCTGACAAGCGCATGGAGCATTGTGATGACAAGGGTCATGGAGCATTGTGCTGAGATAGGCATAGAGCATTGTGATGACAAGGGTCAAAGGGCATTGTGATGAAAAGTTCATGAAGCATTGTGGTTAAAAAGGTCACAGAGACTGTTGATGACAAGGGCATGGACCATTGTGATGACAAAGGTCATGAAGCCTTGTGATGACTGGAGTCACGGAGCATTGTGATGACAGGGGTCATGGAGCATTGTGATAACAAGGGCATGGGTCATTGTGATGACAAGGGCATGGAGCATTGGTCTAATAAGTTTCATGGCTTATTGCGATGACAGTTGGAATGGCACATTGTGATGACAAGGGCATGGAACATTGTGATGACCAGGTCATTCATTATTGTGAAGACAGGTGTCAGGGAGCATTGTGATGACATATGTAATGGCCCATTGTGATGACAATGCCATGGAGCATTGTGATGCCAAGTGTCATGGAGGATTCTGATGACAAAGGTAATGGAGCATTGTGTGATGACAATGGCTTGCAGCATTGTGATGACAAGGGTCACGGAGCATTGTGCTGACAAGTGCATGGAAAATTGTGATGACAAGGGACATGGAGCATTCTGATGACAAGCTTGTGGAGTATTTTGATGACAATGGCATGGAGCATTGTGATGAAAATGGCATGGTGCATTTTGATGAAAAAGGCATGGAGCCTTTTAGTGACAGGGTTCAAGGAGCATTCTGACGACAAGTGTCAGGGAGCATTGTGATGACAAGTGTATCGAGAATTGTGATGACAAAGGTCATGGAGCATTGTGATGAAAAGGGCATGGAGTAATGTGATGACAGGCATCATGGAGCATTGTGATGACAAGTGTTATGGAACATTGTGATCACAAGGGTTTGGAGCATTGTGATGACAGAGGTCATGGATCATTTTGATTTCAAGGAGCATGGAGCATTGTGATGACAAGGGCATGGAGCAATGTGATCCCAAGGTTCATGGAGGATTGTGATGGCAATGGTAATGGAGTATTGTGATGACAAGTGCATAGAACATTGTAATGACAAGGTCATGTAGCATTTTGCTGACAAAGGCATGGAACATTGTGATGACAGGTGTCATGGAGCACTGTGATGACAAGCGTCAAGGAGCATTGTGATTACAGGGGTCATGGAGCATTGGGATGACAAGGGCATGCATCATTGTGATGACAAGTGTCATGGAGCATTGGGCTGAAAATGTTCATGGAGTATTGTGATGACAGGCATCATGGAGCATTGTGATGACAAGGGAATGGAGCATTGTGATGACAAGAGTCCCGGATCACTGTGTTGTCAGGTGATATTGAGTGTTGTGATGACTGTGGTCATGGAGCATTGTGATGATATTGGTCATGGAGCATTGTGATGAGAAGGTCATGGATCATTGGGCTGAAAATGTTCATGGAGTATTGTGATGACAGGGGTCATGGAGCATTGTGATGATAAGGGAATGGGGCATTTTGATGACAATGTCCTGGAGCATTGTGATGAGAAGACCATGGAGCCTTGTGATGACAAGTCTCATGGAGCATTCTGATGAAAAGGGGCATGGACCATTGTGATTACAGGGGTCTTGGAGCATTGTGATGACAAGGGCATGGAGCATTGTGATGAGAAGGCCATGGAGCATTCTGATGATATGCATCATGGAGCTTTGTGATGACAAGGGCATGGAGCATTGTGATTACAGGGGTCTTGGAGCATTGTGATGAAAATGGCATGGATCATTGTGATGAAAAAGGCATGGAGCCTTGTTATGAAAGGGTTCAGGGAGCATACTGATGGCAAGAGTCAGGGAGCATTGTGATGACATGTGTATTGCGCATTGTGATGACAAATGTCATGGGGCATTGTGATGAGAATTCCATGGATAATTGTGATGACTAGCGTCATGGGGTATTGTGATGACAAGTTTTATGGAACATTGTGATCACAAGGGTTTGGAGCATTGTGATGACAGAGGTCATGGAGCATTTTTATTTCATTGTGATGACAAGAGCATGAAGCATTATGATGATGGGCATGGTGCATTGTGATGACAGGGTTCATGGAGCATTGTGATGAAAGGTGGCATGGAGCTTTGGTCTGACAAGTTTCATGGATTATTTTGATGACAAGGGCATGGAGCATTGTGATGACAAGGTCATGGAGTATTGTGAAGACAGGTGTCAGGGAGCATTGTGATGACATATGTCATGTTCCATTGTGATGACAATAGCACGGAGCATTGTGATGCCAAGTGTCATGGAGGATTATTGTGACAAAGGTAAAGGAGCATTGTGATGACAAGCGCATGGGGCATTGAGATGACAAGGGCCATTGATAATTTTAATGTCCATGTCGTGAAACATTGTGATGACAAGCGCATGGAGCTTCCTATGACAGGGGTCATGGAGCATTGCGATGACAAGGGCATGGAGTATTGTTATGACAAGAGCATAAAACATTGTGATGAGAAGTGCCATGGAGCATTGTGATGACAAGGACGTGGAGAATTGTGAGGACAAGGGACATTGAGCTTTGAGATGACCAGGGCATGGAGCATTGTGATGGCAAAACCGTGGAGCATTGTGATGAGAAGACCATGGGTAATTGTGATGACGAGCATCATGGAGCACTGTAATGACAAGGGGCATGAAGCATTGTGATGACAGGTGTCAGGGAGCATTGTGATGACAGGGGTCATGGAGCGTTGTGATGACAGGTGTCAGGGAGCATTGTGATGACAGGGGTCATGGAGCATTGTGATGACAAGGGCATGGAGCATTGTGATGACAAGGGTACGGAACATTGTGATGTAAAGTGCCATTGAGAATTTTGATGATAAAGTCGTGAAGCATTGTGATGACAAACACTTGGAGCTTGCTATGACAGGGGTCATGGAACATTGCAATGACAAGTGCATGGAGAATTGTGATGAAACGAGCATGTAACTTTGTGATGAGAAGTGTCATGTAGCATTGTGATGACAAGTACGTGGAGAATTGTTATGACAAGGGACATGGAGCATTGAGATAACCAGGGAATGGAGCATTGTGATGACAGGGGTCATGGAGCATTATTATGACAAGGGCCATGGTGCATTCTGATATAAGATATCACTTATGAAGGGAATGTAAACCTGGCTACATATGAACTGAATTAGGAAAGAGAACAGAGTCTCAGATTTAGAAAACACTCTTATGCTTGCTTAAGGGTGAAGGAGAGGTGGGGAGACACACAAAACCAGAGCTTGATATTAACACAGGTACCGTTCCATAATCCAAATACAGAAGAGACAAGCCCGACTCCTTCCTCAGTGAATGGGACTCAACACCCCTATTCCACACAGAGAAATATATCTGACTAGTAAGGATCTTAAAACCTATGTATTGATATGTCTCCATAAGGGAACCAAGTGTGTCTAGAATGACATAAACACGGCAGTGAGAATCAGCTCAAACCCACTATAAAAAGGAATTTCAAAAAAAAAAAAAAAAAAAACAGTGAAATTCTTACACAATACCTTCAGGGGTTCTGATGAAACTTGGAATGACCCTATCTACAACAACAGCTGGATGTCGCATAAGGCTGTTCACTTGGGACTGAGAGGATTGGTGAGATTGGGTGAGAAAATGCAGATGCTTTAAAGCAATAATGCCTGCAACTGATTCCATGTTTCCCAACTCTCCAGGTAGAAGGGAATATCACTACAGTTATAACATGTATGGGAAACCTAGAGAATGGACACCTTCTGATGGTGAAAGGTTTCTAAAACTCTACTAATTTTTTTCTCTCCAAGTGCTCCAGCTTGACATTCCAACTGCTTTAATATCAATCTCCCAACTTGGAGAGTCAGCCCCTATAACCTCCTGGTTCGCACAGTTGGCCCATTGTGCAGAGGATATAAGGGAAGAGGGATAAGCAATGAGAGAGTAGCTGTAGGCATTTGGACGGCCACATGTAACTCTAATTTCCTGTCAAGAAGAAGAATTAACCAAACTCTCAGCCTGCCACACCCCCATAACTAGTATAGGTCCTGAAGCAAAATTGTGGGTTTGCAGTCAGCTCACAAAAACACAAGTTGAAAAATGGAGCTCAGGGGCACAGCAATTCACTAACTTGCAGAGTTATACAGGTCTACTCTCTGCCAAAAATCTGTTGAGGAAAAGCCAAGAGGCGGACTTGAAAATGAGGGAGATTTGCACGAAACAGATTTCCAGAAGTACATTGGAATCGCCTTTAAACACAGGAAAAGCATCACAACTTCGACAATTATGGAATTGTCCATAAAGGGCGCATGCGTTTTCTCCTGAATATATTCAGGAGAAAACGCATACACCCATTTTGGCCAACCAAGCAACCGCACAATGCAAATCTGCAATACAAAGAAGTATCAATTCAAACCAGTCAAAAGGGATATCCGTAAAATGTGTAAAAACCAGAAAGGCAAGAGGGGCCCTGGAGAACAGGGAGCCTTGATATGCTGATGGGTGGGATGCAGATTGCCAACAGCCACTCTGGAGGAGTGCATTGTGTTCCCTAAAATAATTAAACAACAGAGCTTCACAACCTAAGGCACTTCCAGTCATGGGAATATACCTTGGGGAAATTGAAAATCAATAAGACACAGCCAACCCAAAATATAGGGCAGCACTGCTTACAAGAACCTCGACTTCGGGACACTTTAAATATCCCAAGAAAGACAAAAATAGTAAAGAAATTGTGGTACATACGTACGATAGAATATCCCTCAGCCATGAAATCAATGTCATAAGGCCAGTAGCAGCATAATGAGTGGATTCATGTACGATGATTCTAACTGAAATAAGTCACACAGAAAAAGAAACTTATCATAAGATATCACTTATGAAGATCCTGTAAACATGGCTACACTTGAACTGAGTTAGGAAAGAGAACAGTGTCTCACATTTAGAAAACACTCTTATGCCTGCTTAAGAGGAAAGGAGAGGTGGGGTGATGCATAAAACCAGAGTTTGATATTAGCACAGGTACGGTTGCATAATCCAAATACAAAATAGACAAGACCTACTCTTTCCTCACTGAACGGGGCACAACACCCCTATTCCCCGCAGAGTAGTATATCTGACTAGTAAGAATCTTAAAACTTATGTATTGTTATGTCTCCGTAAGGGAATCAAGTGTGTCTAGACTGGCATAAACATGGCAGCGAGAATCAGCTCAAACCCACTATAAAAATGAATTTCAAAAACAAAACAAAAAAACTGGGAAATTCTTTACAATTCCTTCAGAGTCTCTGATGAAACATGGAATGACCCTATCTGCAACGACAGCTGGATGTGGCATAAGGCTGGACACTTGGGACTGATACGATTGGTGAGATTGGGTGAGCAAATGCAGACCATTTAAAGCACAAATGCCTGGCACCCATTCCAAGGGTCCCAACTCTCCAGGTTGAAGGGAATATTACTACAGCTATAACATGTACAGGAAACCTAGAGAACGGACACACTGTGAATACGAAAGGTTTCTAAAACTCAACGAATAGTACCTCTCCTGGTGCGCCTGTTTCACTTTCCATCTGCTTTAGTATCAACCTCTCAAATTGGAGAGACAGCCCCTTTAACCTCCTGGTTCGCACAGGTTGCCAATTTGGCAGAGGATGAAAGGGATGAGGGAGAACCAATGAGAGAGTAGCTGTTAGGCATCTGTACGGGCACATATCACTCTAATTTCCCGGAAGGAAGGAGAATTAACCAAAGTCTCAGCCACCCATGGGAACCAGCATAGCTCCTGAACCAAAGTTTTGGACATGCGGTCAGCTCACAACAAAACGAGTTGAAAAATGGAGCTCAGGGGCACAGCAATGCACAAACTGGCCGAGTAATAAAGGACAACTATCGTCCAAAAATCTGCTGAGGGAACGCAATGAGGCGGACGTGAAAGCGAGGCAGAATAGCAGGAAACAGATTTCAAGAGGTACGTTGGAATCGCCTTTAAAGCACAGGAAGAGGGGCACAACTTCGACAATGATGCACTTGGCCAAAAAGGCCGTATACGTTTTCTCCTGAATATATTCAGGAGAAAACGCATACGCCCTTTTTGGCCAAGCAAGTAAGCGGGCAATGCAAATCTGCACTACAAAGAAGTATCACTTCCCACCGGTCAAAAGGTACATCCACACAATGTGTACAAACCAGAAAGGCAAGACAGGCCCTGGAGAACAGGGAGCCTTGTTATGCTGACGGGCGGGATATAAATTGCCAACTGCCTCTCTGGAGGAGTGCATTGTGTTCCCTAAAACAAGTAAACAACAGAGCTACAGAGCCAAGGGCACTTCCAGTCTAGGGAATATTCCTTTGGAAAACTGAAAATCAATAAGACAGAGCCACCCCAAAATTTATGGCTGCACTGCTTACAAGGACCTCAACTTGGGTACACTTTAAATATCCCAGGAAATATAAAAATGGTTCAAAAAATTGTGGTACTTACGTACAATGGAATATCCCTCAGCCATGAAATCAATGTCATAAGACCAGTAGCAGCAAAATGCGTGGATTCAGGTACGATGATTCTAAGTGAGGTAAGTCACACAGAAAAAGAAACTTATCATAAGATATCACTTATGAAGATCCTGTAAACATGGCTACACTTGAACTGAGTTAGGAAAGAGAACAGTGTCTCACATTTAGAAAACACTCTTATGCCTGCTTAAGGGGTAAGGAGAGGTGGGGTGATGCATAAAAACAGAGTTTGATATAAGCACAGGTACCGTTCCAAAAACCAACTATGGAATAGACAAGACCTACACCTTCCTCAGTGAAAGGGACTCAAAACCCCATATTTCCCGCAGAGGAATATATCTGACTAGAAAGAATCTTAAAACCTATGTATTGATATGTCTCCGTAAGGGAATCAAGTGTGTCTAGACTGGCATAAACATGGCAGCGAGAATCAGCTCAAACCCACTATAAAAAGGAATTTCAAAAACAAAACAAAAAAACTGGGAAATTCTTTACAATTCCTTCAGGGTCTCTGATGAAACATGGAATGACCCTATCTACAACGACAGCTCGATGTGGCATAAGGCTGGACACTTGGGACTGAGACGATTGGTGAGATTGGGTGAGCAAATGCAGACCCTTTAAAGCAATAATTCATGGCACCCATTCCATGGGTCCCAACTCTCCATGTTGAAGGGAATATTACTACAGTTATAACATGTACGGGAAACCTAGAGAACGGACACACTGTGAATACGAAAGATTTCTAAAACTCAACGAATAGTCCCTCTCCTGGTGCTCGGGTTTGACTTTCCATCTGCTTTACTATCAATCTCCCAACTTGGAGAGACAGCCCCTTTAACCTCCTGGTTCGCACAGGTTTCCAATTTGGCAGAGGATGAAAGGGAAGAGGGAGAACCAATGAGAGAGTAGCTGTTAGGCATTTGGAAGGGCACATATCACTCTAATTTCCCAGCAGGAAGAAGAATTAACCAAAGTCTCAGCCCCCCATTGGGAAACAGCATAGGTCCTGAACAAAATTTTGGACTTGCGGTCAGCTCACAAAAAACGAGTTGAAAAATGGAGCTAACGGGCACAGCAATTCACAAACTGGCCGAGTAATAAAGGACACCTATCTTCCAAATATCTGTGGAGGGAAGGCAACGAGGCAGACTTGAAAGCGAGGCAGAATAGCAGGAAACAGATTTCAAGAGGTACGTTGGAATCGCCTTTAAAGCACAGGAAGAGGGGCACAACTACGAAAATGATGCACTTGGCCAAAAAGGGCGTATGCGTTTTCTCCTGAATATATTCAGGAGAAAACGCATACACACTTTTTGGCCAAGCACGCAAGCAGGCAATGCAAATCTGCACTACAAAGAAGTATCACTTCCCACCAGTCAAAAGGGACATCCACAAAATGTGTAAAAAGCAGAAAGGCAAGACAGGCCCTGGAGAACAGGGAGCCTTGTTATGCTGATGGGCGGGATGTAAATTGCCAACTGCCTCTCTGGAGGAGTATATTGTGTTCCCTAAAACAAGTAAAGAACAGAGCTAAAGAGCCAAGGGCACTTCCAGTCTAGGGAATATACCTTGGGAATTCTGAAAATCAATAAGACAGAGCCACCCCAAAATTTAGGGCTGCACTGCTTACAAGGACCTCAACTTGGGTACACCTTAAATATCCCAGGAAATATAAAAATGGTTCAAAAATTGTGGTACTTACGTACGATGGAATATCCCTCAGCCATGAAATCAATGTCATAAACCTGTAGCAGCAAAATGGGTGGATTCAGGTACGATGATTCTAAGTGAAATAAGTCACAGAGAAAAAAAAACTTATCATAAGATATCACTTATGAAGATCCTGTAAACATGGCTACACTTGAACTGAGTTAGGAAAGAGAACAGAGTCTGACATTTAGAAAACACTCTTATGCCTGCTTAAGGGGGAAGGAAAGGTGGGGTGATGCATAAAACCAGAGTTTGATATAAACACTGGTACCGTTCCAAAAACCAACTATGGAATAGACAAGACCTACACCTTCCTCAGTGAAAGGGACACAAAACCCCATATTTCCCGCAGAGGAATATATCTGACTAGTAAGAATCTTAAAACCTATGTATTGATATGTCTCTGTAAGGTAATCAAGTGTGTCTAGACTGGCATAAACATGGCAGCGAGAATCAGCTCAAACCCACTACAAAAAGGAATTTCAAAAACAAAACAAAACAACAGGGAAATTCTTTACAATTCCTTCAGGGTCTCTGATGAAACCTGGAATGACCCTATCTACAACGACAGCTGGATGTGGTATAAGGATGTTCACTTGGGACTGAGACGATTGGTGAGATTGGGTGAGCAAATGCAGACCCTTTAAAGCACAAATGCCTGCCACCCATTCCATGGGTCCCCACTCTCCAGGTTAAAGGGAATATTACTACAGCTGTAACATGTACGGTAAACCTAGAGAACGGACACACTGTAAATACGAAAGGTTTCTAAAACTCAACGAATAGTCCCTCTCCTGGTGCTCCGGTTTGACTTGCCATCAGCTTTACTAACAACCTCCCAACTTGGAGAGACAGCCCCTTTAACCTCCTGGTTCGCACAGGTTGCCAATTTGGCATAGGATGAAAGGGAAGAGGGAGAACCAATGAGAGAGTAGCTGTTAGGCTTTTGGATGGGCACATATCACTGTAATTTCCCGGCAGGAAGAAGTATTAACCAAAGTCTCAGCCACCCACCGGGAACCAGTATAGGTCCTGAACCAAAATTTTGGACTTGCGGTCAGCTCACCAAAAACGAGTTGAAAAATGGAGCTCAGGGGCACAGCAATTCACAAACTGGCTGAGTAATAAAGGACAACTATCGTCCAAAAATCTGTTGAGGGAAGGCAACGAGGCAGACTTGAAAGCGAGGCAGAATAGCAGGAAACAGATTTCAAGAGGTACGTTGGAATCGCCTTTAAAGCACAGGAAGAGGGGCACAACTTCGACAATGATGCACTTGGCCAAAAAGGGCGTATGTGTTCTATCCTGAATATATTCAGGAGAAAACGCATACGCCCTTTTTGGCCAAGCAAGCAAGTGGGCAATGCAAATCTGCACTACAAAGAAGTATCACTTCCCACCGGTCAAAAGAGACATCCACAAAATGTGTAAAAACCAGAAAGGCAACACAGGCCCTGGAGAACTGGGAGCCTTTTTATGCTGATGGGCGGAATGTAAATTGCCAACTGCCTCTCTGGAGGAGTGCATTGTGTTCCCTAAAACAAGTAAACAACAGAGCTACAGAGCCAAGTGCACTTCCAGTCTAGGGAATATACCTAGGGAAAACTGAAAAGCAATAAGACAGAGCAACCCCAAAATTTAGGGCTGCACTGCTTACAATGACCTCAACTTGGGTACACCTTAAATATCCCAGGAAATATAAAAATGGTTCAAAAAATTGTGGTACTTACGTACGATGGGATATCCCTCAGTCTTGAAATCATTGTCATGAGACCAGTAGCAGCAAAATGGGTGGATTCAGGTACGATGATTCTAAGTGATATACGTCACACAGAAAAAGAAACTTATCATAAGATATCACTTATGAAGATCCTGTAAATATGGCTACACTTGAACTGAGTTAGGAAAGAGAACAGTGTCTCACATTTAGAAAACACTCTTATGCCTGCTTAAGGGGGAAGGAGAGGTGGGGTGATGAATAAAAGCAGAGTTTGATATAAGCACAGGTACCGTTCCAAAAACCAACTATGGAATAGATAAGACCTACATCTTCCTCAGTGAAAGGGGTTCAAAACCGCATATTTCCCGCAGAGGAATATATCCGACTAGTAAGAATCTTAAAACCTATGTATTGATATGTCTCCGTAAGTGAATCAAGTGTGTCTAGTCTGGCATAAACATGGCAGCGAGAATCAGCTCAAACCCACTATAAAAAGGAATTTCAAAAACAAAACAAAAAAACTGGGAAATTCTTTACAATTCCTTCAGGGTCTCTGATGAAACCTGGAATGACCCTATCTACAACGACAGCAGGATGTGGCATAAGGCGGGACACTTGGGACTGATAGGATTGGTGAGATTGGGTGAGCAAATGCAGACCCTTTAAAGCACAAATGCCTGGCACACATTCCGTGGGTCACAACTCTCCAGGTTGAAGGGAATATTACTACAGCAATAAAATGTACGGGAAACCTAGAGAACGGACACACTGTGAAAACGAAAGGTTTCTAAAACTCAACGAATAGTCCCTCTCCTGGTGCTCCGGTATGACTTTTCATCTGCTTTACTATCAACCTCCCATCTTGCAGAGACAGCCCCTTTAACCTCCTGGTTCGCACAGGTTGCCAATTTGGCAGAGGATGAAAGGGAAGAGGGAGAACCAAGGAGAGAGTAGCTGTTAGGCATTTGGACGTTAATATATCACTCTAACTTCCCGGCAGGAATAAGAATTAACCAAAGTGTCAGCCCCCCAACGGGAACAAGCATAGGTCCTGAACCAAAATTTTGGGCCTGCGGTCAGTTCACCAAAAACGAGTTGAAAAATGGAGCTCAGGGGCACAGCAATTCACAAACTGGCCCAGTAATAAAGGACAACTATCGTCCAAAAATCTGTTGAGGGAAGGCAACGAGGCGGACTTGAAAGCGAGGCAGAATAGCAGGAAACAGATTTCAAGAGGTACGTTGGAATCGCCTTTAAAGCACAGGAAGAGGGGCACCACTTCGACAATGATGCACTTGGCCAAAAAGGGCGTATGTGTTTTCTCCTGAATATATTCTGGAGAAAACGCATACGCCCTTTTTGGCCAAGCAAGCAAGCGGGCAATGCAAATCTGCACTACAAAGAAGTATCACTTCCCACCGGTCAAAAGGGACATCCACAAAATGTGTAAAAACCAGAAAGGCAGACACGCCCTGGAGAACAGGGAGCCTTTTAATGCTGATGGGCGGGATGTAAATTGCCAACTGCCTCTCTGGAGGAGTATATTGTGTTCCCTAAAACAAGTAAACAACAGAGCTACAGAGCCAAGGGCACTTCCAGTCTAGGGAATATACCTTGGGAAAACTGAAAATCAATAAGACAGAGCCACCCCAAAATTTAGGGCTGAACTGCTTACAAGGACCTCAACTTGGGTACACCTTAATTATCCCAGGAAATATAAAAATGGTTCAAAAAATTGTGGTACTTACGTACGATGGAATATCCCTCAGCCATGAAATCAATGTCGTAAGACCAGTAGCAGCAAAATGGGTGGATTCAGGTACAATGATTCTAAGTGAAATAAGTCAAACAGAAAAAGAAACTTATCATAAGATATCACTTATGAACATCCTGTAAACATGGCTACACTTGAACTGAGTTAGGAAAGAGAACAGTGTCTCACATTTAGAAAACACTCTTATGCCTGCTTAAGGGGGAAGGAGAGGTGGGGTGATGCATAAAACCAGAGTTTGATATAAGCACAGGTACCGTTCCAAATACCAACTATGGAATAGACAAGACCTACACCTTCCTCAGTGAAAGGGACTCAAAACCCCATATTTCCCGCAGAGGAATATATCTGACTAGTAAGAATCTTACAACCTATGTATTGATATGTCTCCGTAAGGGAATCAAGTGTGTCTACACTGGCATAAACATGGCAGTGAGAATCAGCTCAAACCCACTATAAAATGGAATTTCAAAAACAAACCAAAAAAACTGGGAAATTCTTTACAATTCCTTCAGGGTCTCTGAAGAATCCTGCAATGAACATATCTACAATGACAGCTGGATGTGGCATAAGGAGGGACACTTGGGACTGAGACGATTGGTGAGATTGGATGAGCAAATGAAGACCCTTTAAAGCACAAATGCCTGGCTCCCATTCCATGGGTCCCAACTCTCCAGATTGAAGGGAATATTACTACAGTTATAACATGTACAGGGAACCTAGAGAACGGACACACTGTGAATACCAATGGTTTCTAAAACTCAATGAATAGTCCCTCTCCTGGTGCTCAGGTTTGACTTTCCATCTGCTTTACTATCAACCTCCCAACTTGGAGAGACAGCCCCTTAGCCTCCTGGGTCACACAGGTTGCCAATTTGGCAGAGGATGAAAGGGAAGAGGGAGAACCAATGAGAGAGTAGCTGTTAGGCATTTGGACGGGCACATATCACTCTAATTTCCCAGCCGGAAGAAGAATAAACCAAAGTCTCAGCCATCCACCCGGAACCAGTATAGGTCCTGAACCAAAATTTTGGACTTGCGGTCAGCTCACCAAAAACGAGTTGAAAAATGGAGCTCAGGGGCACAGCAATTCACAAACTGGCCGAGTAATAAAGGACAACTATCGTCCAAAAATCTGTTGAGTGAATGCAACGAGGCGGACTTGAAAGCGAGGCAGAATAGCAGGAAACACATTTCAAGAGGTACGTTGGAATCGCCTTTAAAGCACAGGAAGAGGGGCACAACTTCGACAATGATGCACTTGGCCAAAAAGGGCGTATGCGTTTTCACCTGAATATATTCAGGAGAAAACGCATAAGCCCTTTTTGGCCAAGCAAGCAAGCGGGCAATGCAAATCTGCACTACAATGAAGTATCACTTCCCACCGGTCAAAAGAGACATCCACAAAATGTGTAAAAACCAGAAAGGCAAGACAGGTCCTGGAGAACAAGGAGCCTTGTTATGCTGATGGGCGGTATGTAAATTGCCAACTGCCTCTCTGGAGGAGTGCATTGTGTTCCCTAAAACAAGTAAACAACAGAGCTACAGAGCCAAGGGCACTTCCAGTCTAGGGAATATTCCTTGGGAAAACTGAAAATCAATAAGACAGAGCCACCCCAAAATTTAGGGCTGCACTGCTTACAAGGACCTCAAATTGGGTACACCTTAATTATTCCAGGAAATATAAAAACGGTTCAAATAATTGTGGTACTTACGTACGATGGAATATCCCTCAGCCATGAAATCAATGTCATAAGACCAGTAGCAGCAAAATGGGTGGATTCAGGTATGATGATTCTAAGTGTAATAAGTCACAGAGAAAAAGAAACTTATCATAAGATATCACTTATGAAGATCCTGTAAACATGGCTACACTTGAACTGATTTAGGAAAGAGAACAGTGTCTCACATTTAGAAAACACTCTTATGCCTGCTTAAGGGGGATGGAGATGTGGGGTGATGCATAAAACCAGAGTTTGATATAAGCACAGGTACCGTTCCAAAAACCAACTATGGAATAGACAAGACCTACACCTTCCTCAGTGAAACGGACTCAAAACCCCATATTTCCCGCAGAGGAATATATCTGACTAGTAAGAATCTTAAAACCTATGTATTGATATGTTTCCATAAGGGAATCAAGTGTGTCCAGACTGGCATAAACATGGCAGCGAGAATCAGCTCAAACCCACTATAAAAAGGAATTTCAAAAACAAAACAAAAAAACTGTGAAATTCTTTACAATTCCTTCAGGGTCTCTGATGAAACCTGGATTGACCCTATCTACAATGACAGCTGGATGTGGGATAAGGAGGGACACTTGGGACTGAGAGGATTGGTGAGATTGGGTGAGCAAATGCAGACCCTTTAAAGCAATAATGCATGGCACCTATTCCATGGGTCCCAACTCTCCAGGTTGAAGGGAATATTACTACAGTTATAACATGTACGGGATACCTAGAGAACGGACACACTGTGAATACGAAAGGTTTCTAAAACTCAACGAATAGTCCCTCTCCTGGTGCTCCGGTTTGACTTTCCATCTGCTTTACTATCAACCTCCCAACTTGGAGAGACAGTCCCTTTAACCTCCTGGTTCGCACAGGTTGCCAATTTGGCAGAGGATGAAAGGGAAGAGGGAGAACCAATGAGAGAGTAGCTGTTAGGCATTTGGACGGGCACATATCACTGTAATTTCCCGGTAGGAAGAAGAATAAACCAAAGTTTCAGCCACCCACCGGGAACCAGTATAGGTCCTGAACCAAAATTTTGGACTTGCAGTCAGCTCACCAAAAACGAGTTGAAAAATGGAGCTCAGGGGCACAGCAATTCACAAACTGGCCGAGTAATAAAGGACAACTATCGTCCAAAAATCTGTTGAGGGAAGGCAACGAGGCGGACTTGAAAGCGAGGCAGAATAGCAGGAAACAGATTTCAAGAGGTACGTTGGAATCGCCTTTAAAGCACAGGAAGAGGGGCACAACTTCGACAACGATGCACTTGGCCAAAAAGTGCGTATGCGTTTTCTCCAGAATATATTCAGGAGAAAACGCATACACACTTTTTGGCCAAGCAAGCAAGCGGGCAATGCAAATCTGCACTACAAAGAAGTATCACTTCCCACCAGTCAAAAGGGACATCCACAAAATGTGTAAAAACCAGAAAGGCAAGAGAGGCCCTGGAGAACAGGGAGCCTTGTTATGCTGATGGGCGGGATGTAAATTGCCAACTGCCTCTCTGGAGGAGTGCATTGTGTTCCCTAAAACAAGTAAACAACAGAGCTACAGAGCCAAGGGCACTTCCAGTCTAGGGAATATACCTTGGGAAAACTGAAAATCAATAAGACAGAGCCACCCCAAAATTTAGGGCTGCACTGCTTACAAGGAACTCAACATGGATACACCTTAAATATCCCAGGAAATATAAAAATGGTTCAAAAAATTGTGGTACTTACGTACGATGGGATATCCCTCAGTCATGAAATCATTGTCATGAGACCAGTAGCAGCAAAATGGGTGGATTCAGGTACGATGATTCTAAGTGATATACGTCACACAGAAAAAGAAACTTTTCATAAGATATCACTTATGAAGATCCTGTAAATATGGCTACACTTGAACTGAGTTAGGAAAGAGAACAGTGTCTCACATTTAGAAAACACTCTTATGCCTGCTTAAGGGGGAAGGAGAGGTGGGGTGGTGAATAAAAGCAGAGTTTGATATAAGCACAGGTACCGTTCCAAAAACCAACTATGGAATAGATAAGACCTACATCTTCCTCAGTGAAAGGGGTTCAAAACCGCATATTTCCCGCAGAGGAATATATCCGACTAGTAAGAATCTTAAAACCTATGTATTGATATGTCTCCGTAAGTGAATCAAGTGTGTCTAGTCTGGCATAAACATGGCAGCGAGAATCAGCTCAAACCCACTATAAAAAGGAATTTCAAAAACAAAACAAAAAAACTGGGAAATTCTTTACAATTCCTTCAGGGTCTCTGATGAAACCTGGAATGACCCTATCTACAACGACAGCAGGATGTGGCATAAGGCGGGACACTTGGGACTGAGAGGATTGGTGAGATTGGGTGAGCAAATGCAGACCCTTTAAAGCACAAATGCCTGGCACACATTCCGTGGGTCACAACTCTCCAGGTTGAAGGGAATATTACTACAGCAATAAAATGTACGGGAAACCTAGAGAACGGACACACTGTGAAAACGAAAGGTTTCTAAAACTCAACGAATAGTCCCTCTCCTGGTGCTCCGGTATGACTTTTCATCTGCTTTACTATCAACCTCCCATCTTGCAGAGACAGCCCCTTTAACCTCCTGGTTCGCACAGGTTGCCAATTTGGCAGAGGATGAAAGGGAAGAGGGAGAACCAAGGAGAGAGTAGCTGTTAGGCATTTGGACGTTAATATATCACTCTAACTTCCCGGCAGGAATAAGAATTAACCAAAGTCTCAGCCCCCCAACGGGAACAAGCATAGGTCCTGAACCAAAATTTTGGGCCTGCGGTCAGTTCACCAAAAACGAGTTGAAAAATGGAGCTCAGGGGCACAGCAATTCACAAACTGGCCCAGTAATAAAGGACAACTATCGTCCAAAAATCTGTTAAGTGAAGGCAACGAGGCGGACTTGAAAGCGAGGCAGAATAGCAGGAAACAGATTTCAAGAGGTACGTTGGAATCGCCTTTAAAGCACAGGAAGAGGGGCACCACTTCGACAATGATGCACTTGGCCAAAAAGGGCGTATGTGTTTTCTCCTGAATATATTCAGGAGAAAACGCATACGCCCTTTTTGGCCAAGCAAGCAAGCGGGCAATGCAAATCTGCACTACAAAGAAGTATCACTTCCCACCGGTCAAAAGGGACATCCACAAAATGTGTAAAAACCAGAAAGGCAGACACGCCCTGGAGAACAGGGAGCCTTTTAATGCTGATGGGCGGGATGTAAATTGCCAACTGCCTCTCTGGAGGAGTATATTGTGTTCCCTAAAACAAGTAAACAACAGAGCTACAGAGCCAAGGGCACTTCCAGTCTAGGGAATATACCTTGGGAAAACTGAAAATCAATAAGACAGAGCCACCCCAAAATTTAGGGCTGAACTGCTTACAAGGACCTCAACTTGGGTACACCTTAATTATCCCAGGAAATATAAAAATGGTTCAAAAAATTGTGGTACTTACGTACGATGGAATATCCCTCAGCCATGAAATCAATGTCGTAAGACCAGTAGCAGCAAAATGGGTGGATTCAGGTACAATGATTCTAAGTGAAATAAGTCAAACAGAAAAAGAAACTTATCATAAGATATCACTTATGAACATCCTGTAAACATGGCTACACTTGAACTGAGTTAGGAAAGAGAACAGTGTCTCACATTTAGAAAACACTCTTATGCCTGCTTAAGGGGGAAGGAGAGGTGGGGTGATGCATAAAACCAGAGTTTGATATAAGCACAGGTACCGTTCCAAATACCAACTATGGAATAGACAAGACCTACACCTTCCTCAGTGAAAGGGACTCAAAACCCCATATTTCCCGCAGAGGAATATATCTGACTAGTAAGAATCTTACAACCTATGTATTGATATGTCTCCGTAAGGGAATCAAGTGTGTCTACACTGGCATAAACATGGCAGTGAGAATCAGCTCAAACCCACTATAAAATGGAATTTCAAAAACAAACCAAAAAAACTGGGAAATTCTTTACATTTCCTTCAGGGTCTCTGAAGAATCCTGCAATGAACATATCTACAATGACAGCTGGATGTGGCATAAGGAGGGACACTTGGGACTGAGACGATTGGTGAGATTGGATGAGCAAATGAAGACCCTTTAAAGCACAAATGCCTGGCTCCCATTCCATGGGTCCCAACTCTCCAGATTGAAGGGAATATTACTACAGTTATAACATGTACAGGGAACCTAGAGAACGGACACACTGTGAATACCAATGGTTTCTAAAACTCAATGAATAGTCCCTCTCCTGGTGCTCCGGTTTGACTTTCCATCTGCTTTACTATCAACCTCCCAACTTGGAGAGACAGCCCCTTAGCCTCCTGGGTCACACAGGTTGCCAATTTGGCAGAGGATGAAAGGGAAGAGGGAGAACCAATGAGAGAGTAGCTGTTAGGCATTTGGACGGGCACATATCACTCTAATTTCCCAGCCGGAAGAAGAATAAACCAAAGTCTCAGCCATCCACCCGGAACCAGTATAGGTCCTGAACCAAAATTTTGGACTTGCGGTCAGCTCACCAAAAACGAGTTGAAAAATGGAGCTCAGGGGCACAGCAATTCACAAACTGGCCGAGTAATAAAGGACAACTATCGTCCAAAAATCTGTTGAGTGAATGCAACGAGGCGGACTTGAAAGCGAGGCAGAATAGCAGGAAACACATTTCAAGAGGTACGTTGGAATCGCCTTTAAAGCACAGGAAGAGGGGCACAACTTCGACAATGATGCACTTGGCCAAAAAGGGCGTATGCGTTTTCACCTGAATATATTCAGGAGAAAACGCATAAGCCCTTTTTGGCCAAGCAAGCAAGCGGGCAATGCAAATCTGCACTACAATGAAGTATCACTTCCCACCGGTCAAAAGAGACATCCACAAAATGTGTAAAAACCAGAAAGGCAAGACAGGTCCTGGAGAACAAGGAGCCTTGTTATGCTGATGGGCGGTATGTAAATTGCCAACTGCCTCTCTGGAGGAGTGCATTGTGTTCCCTAAAACAAGTAAACAACAGAGCTACAGAGCCAAGGGCACTTCCAGTCTAGGGAATATTCCTTGGGAAAACTGAAAATCAATAAGACAGAGCCACCCCAAAATTTAGGGCTGCACTGCTTACAAGGACCTCAAATTGGGTACACCTTAATTATTCCAGGAAATATAAAAACGGTTCAAATAATTGTGGTACTTACGTACGATGGAATATCCCTCAGCCATGAAATCAATGTCATAAGACCAGTAGCAGCAAAATGGGTGGATTCAGGTATGATGATTCTAAGTGTAATAAGTCACAGAGAAAAAGAAACTTATCATAAGATATCACTTATGAAGATCCTGTAAACATGGCTACACTTGAACTGAGTTAGGAAAGAGAACAGT
The DNA here is from genome assembly GCF_949752795.1 of Hyperoodon ampullatus. Taxonomy (NCBI): domain Eukaryota; kingdom Metazoa; phylum Chordata; class Mammalia; order Artiodactyla; family Ziphiidae; genus Hyperoodon; species Hyperoodon ampullatus. The sequence goes on along the minus strand of NW_027640702.1, from coordinate 987,872 downwards.
GTCTCACATTTAGAAAACACTCTTATGCCTGCTTAAGGGGGATGGAGATGTGGGGTGATGCATAAAACCAGAGTTTGATATAAGCACAGGTACCGTTCCAAAAACCAACTATGGAATAGACAAGACCTACACCTTCCTCAGTGAAACGGACTCAAAACCCCATATTTCCCGCAGAGGAATATATCTGACTAGTAAGAATCTTAAAACCTATGTATTGATATGTTTCCATAAGGGAATCAAGTGTGTCCAGACTGGCATAAACATGGCAGCGAGAATCAGCTCAAACCCACTATAAAAAGGAATTTCAAAAACAAAACAAAAAAACTGTGAAATTCTTTACAATTCCTTCAGGGTCTCTGATGAAACCTGGATTGACCCTATCTACAATGACAGCTGGATGTGGGATAAGGAGGGACACTTGGGACTGAGAGGATTGGTGAGATTGGGTGAGCAAATGCAGACCCTTTAAAGCAATAATGCATGGCACCTATTCCATGGGTCCCAACTCTCCAGGTTGAAGGGAATATTACTACAGTTATAACATGTACGGGATACCTAGAGAACGGACACACTGTGAATACGAAAGGTTTCTAAAACTCAACGAATAGTCCCTCTCCTGGTGCTCCGGTTTGACTTTCCATCTGCTTTACTATCAACCTCCCAACTTGGAGAGACAGTCCCTTTAACCTCCTGGTTCGCACAGGTTGCCAATTTGGCAGAGGATGAAAGGGAAGAGGGAGAACCAATGAGAGAGTAGCTGTTAGGCATTTGGACGGGCACATATCACTGTAATTTCCCGGTAGGAAGAAGAATAAACCAAAGTTTCAGCCACCCACCGGGAACCAGTATAGGTCCTGAACCAAAATTTTGGACTTGCAGTCAGCTCACCAAAAACGAGTTGAAAAATGGAGCTCAGGGGCACAGCAATTCACAAACTGGCCGAGTAATAAAGGACAACTATCGTCCAAAAATCTGTTGAGGGAAGGCAACGAGGCGGACTTGAAAGCGAGGCAGAATAGCAGGAAACAGATTTCAAGAGGTACGTTGGAATCGCCTTTAAAGCACAGGAAGAGGGGCACAACTTCGACAACGATGCACTTGGCCAAAAAGTGCGTATGCGTTTTCTCCAGAATATATTCAGGAGAAAACGCATACACACTTTTTGGCCAAGCAAGCAAGTGGGCAATGCAAATCTGCACTACAAAGAAGTATCACTTCCCACCAGTCAAAAGGGACATCCACAAAATGTGTAAAAACCAGAAAGGCAAGAGAGGCCCTGGAGAACAGGGAGCCTTGTTATGCTGATGGGCGGGATGTAAATTGCCAACTGCCTCTCTGGAGGAGTGCATTGTGTTCCCTAAAACAAGTAAACAACAGAGCTACAGAGCCAAGGGCACTTCCAGTCTAGGGAATATACCTTGGGAAAACTGAAAATCAATAAGACAGAGCCACCCCAAAATTTAGGGCTGCACTGCTTACAAGGAACTCAACATGGATACACCTTAAATATCCCAGGAAATATAAAAATGGTTCAAAAAATTGTGGTACTTACGTACGATGGAATATCCCTCAGCCATGAAATCAATCTCATAAGACCAATAGCAGCAAAATGGGTGGATTCAGGTACGATGATTCTAAGTGAAATAAGTCACACAGAAAAAGAAACTTATCATAAGATATCACTTATGAAGATCCTGTAAACATGGCTACACTTGAACTGAGTTAGGAAAGAGAACAGTGTCTCACATTTAGAAAACACTCTTATGCCTGCTTAAGGGGGAAGGAGATGTGGGGTGATGCATAAAACCAGAGTTTGATATAAGCACAGGTACCATTCCAAAAACCAACTATGGAATAGACAAGACCTACACCTTCCTCGGTGAAAGGGACTCAAATTCCATATTTCCCACAGAGGAATATATCTGACTAGTAAGAATCTAAAAACCTATGTATTGATATGTCTCCGTAAGGGAATCAAGTGTGTCTAGACTGGCATAAACATGGCAGTGAGAATCAGCTGAAACCCACTATAAAAAGGAATTTCAAAAACAAAACAAAAAAACTGGGAAATTTTTTACAAATCATTCAGGGTCTCTGATGAAATCTGGAAGACCCTATCTACAACGACAGCTGGATGTGGCATAAGGCTGGACACTTGGGACTGAGAGGATTGGTGAGATTGGGTGAGCAAATGCAGACCGTTTAAAGCACAAATGCCTGGGACCCATTCCATGGGTCCCAACTCTCCAGGTTAAAGGGAATATTACTACAGCTATAACATGTACGGGAAACCTAGAGAACGGACACACTGTGAATACGAAAGGTTTCTAAAACTCAATGAATAGTCCCTCTCCTGGTGCTCCAGTTTGACTTTCCACCTGCTTTACTATCAACCTCCCAACTTGGAGAGACAGCCCCTTTAACCTCTTGGTTCGCACAGGTTGCCAATTTGGCAGAGGATGAAAGGGAAGAGGGAGAACCAATGAGAGAGTAGCTGTTAGGCATTTGTACGGGCACATATCACTCTAATTTCCCGGCAGGAAGAAGAATTAACCAAAGTCTCAGCCACCCACCGGGAAGCAGTATAGGTCCTGAACCAAAATTTTGGACGTGCCGTCAGCTCACAAAAAACGAGTTGAAAAATGGAGCTCAGGGGCACAGCAATTCACAAACTGGCCGAGTAATAAAGGACAACTATCGTCCAAAAATCTGTTGAGGGAAGGCAACGAGGCGGACTTGAAAGCGCGGCAGAATAGCAGGAAACTGATTACAAGAGGTACGTTGGAATCGGCTTTAAAGCACAGGAAGAGGGGCACAACTTCGACAATAATGCACTTGGCCAAAAAGGGCGTATGCGTTTTCTCCTGAATATATTCAGGAGAAAACGCATACGCCCTTTTTGGCCAAGCAAGCAAGCGGGCAATGCAAATCTGCACTACAAAGAAGTACCACTTCCCACCGGTCAAAAGGGACATCCACAAAATGTGTAAAAACCAGAAAGGCAAGAGAGGCCCTGGAGAACAGGGAGCCTTTTTATGCTGATGGGCGGGATGTAAATTGCCAACTGCCTCTCTGGAGGAGTGCATTGTGTTCCCTAAAACAAGTAAACAACAGAGCTACAGAGCCAAGGGCACTTCCAGTCTAGGTAATATACCTTGGGAAAACTGAAAATCAATAAGACAGAGCCACCCCAAAATTTAGGGCTGCACTGCTTACACGGACCTCAACTTGGGTACACCTTAAATATCCCAGGAAATATAAAAATGGTTCAAAAAATTGTGGTACTTACGTACGATGGAATATCCCTCAGCGATGAAATCAATGTCAAAAGACCAGTAGCATCAAAATGGGTGGATTCAGGTACGATGATTCTAAGTGAAATAAGTCACACAGAAAAAGAAACTTATCATAAGATATCATTTATGAAGATCCTGTAAACATGGCTACACTTGAACTGAGTTAGGAAAGAGAACAGTGTCTCACATTTAGAAAACACTCTTTTGCCTGCTTAAGGGGGAAGGATAGGTGGGGTGATGCATAAAACCAGAGTTTGATATAAGCACATGTACCGTTCCAAAAACGAACTATGGAATAGACAAGACCTACACCTTCCTCAGTGAAAGGGACTCAAAACCCCATATTCCCCGCAGAGGAATATATCTGACTAGTAAGAATCTTAAAACCTATGTATTGATATGTCTCCGTAATGGAATCAAGTGTGTCTAGACTGGCATAAACATGGCAGTGAGAGTCAGCTCAAACCCACTATAAAAAGGAATTTCAAAAACAAAACAAAAAAACTGGGAAATTCTTTACAATTCCTTCAGGGTCTCTGATGAAACCTGGAATGACCTTATGTACAACGACAGCTGGATGAGGCATAAGGCTGGACACTTGGGACTGAGAGGATTGGTGAGATTGGGTGAGCAAATGCAGACCCTTTAAAGTACAAATGCCTGGCACACCTTCCATGGGTCCCAACTCTCCAGGTTAAAGGGAATATTACTACAGCTAAACATGTACGGGAAACCTAGAGAACGGACACACTGTGAATACGAAAGGTTTCTAAAACTCAACGAATAGTCCCTCTCCTGGTGCTCCGGTTTGACTTTCCATCTGCTTTACTATCAACCTCCCAACTTGGAGAGACAGCCCCTTTAACCTCCTGGTTCGCACAGGTTGCCAATTTGGCAGAGGATGAAAGGGAAGAGGGAGAACCAATGAGAGAGTAGCTGTTAGGCATTTGGACGGGCACATATCACTCAAATTTCCCGGCAGGAAGAAGAATTAACCAAAGTCTCAGCCATCCACCCGGAATCAGTATAGGTCCTGAACCAAAATTTTGGACTTGCGGTCAGCTCACAAAAAACGAGTTGAAAAATGGAGCTCAGGGGCACAGCAATTCACAAACTGGCCGAGTAATAAAGGACAACTATCGTCCAAAAATCTGTTGAGGGAAGGCAACGAGGCGGACTTGAAAGCGAAGCAGAATAGCAGGAAACAGATTTCAAGAGGTACGTTGGAATCGCCTTTAAAGCACAGGAAGAGGGGCACAACTTCGACAATGATGCACTTGGCCAAAAAGTGCGTATGCGTTTTCTCCAGAATATATTCAGGAGAAAACGCATACACACATTTTGGCCAAGCAAGCAAGCGGGCAATGCAAATCTGCACTACAAAGAAGTATCACTTCCCACCAGTCAAAAGGGACATCCACAAAATGTGTAAAAACCAGAAAGGTAAGACAGGCCCTGGAGAACAGGGAGCCTTGTTATGCTGATGGGCGGGATGTAAATTGCCAACTGCCTCTCTGGAGGAGTGCATTGTGTTCCCTAAAACAAGTAAACAACAGAGCTACAGAGCCAAGGGCACTTCCAGTCTAGGGAATATAACGGGAAAACTGAAAATCAATAAGACAGAGCCACCCCAAAATTTAGGGCTGCACTGCTTACAAGGACCTCAACTTGGGTACACCTTAAATATCCCAGGAAATATAAAAATGGTTCAAAAAATTGTGGTACTTACGTACGATGGAATATCCCTCAGCCATGAAATCAATCTCATAAGACCAGTAGCAGCAAAATGGGTGGATTCATGTACGATGATTCTAAGTGAAATAAGTCACACAGAAAAAGAAACTTATCATAAGATATCACTTATGAAGATCCTATAAACATGGCTACACTTGAACTGAGTTAGGAAAGAGAACAGTGTCTCACATTTAGAAAACACTCTTATGCCTGCTTAAGGGGGAAGGAGAGGTGGGGTGATGCATAAAACCAGAGTTTGATATAAGCACAGGTACCGTTCCAAAAACCAACTATGGAATAGACAAGACATACACCTTCCTCAGTGAAAGGGACTCAAAACCCCATATTTCCCCCAGAGGAATATATCTGACTAGTAAGAATCTTAAAACCTATGTATTGATATGTCTCCATAAGGGAATCAAGTGTGTCTAGACTGGCATAAACATGGCAGGGTGCATCAGCTCAAACCCACTATAAAAAGTAATTTCAAAAACAAAACAAAAAAACCGGGAAATTCTTTACAATTCCTTCAGGGTCTCTGATGAAACCTGGAATGACCATATCTACAATGACAGCTGGATGTGGCATAAGGCTGGACACTTGGGACTGAGAAGTTTGGTGAGATTGGGTGAGCAAAAGCAGACCCTTTAAAGCAATAATGCATGGCATCCATTCAATGGGTCCCAACTCTCCAGGTTGAAAGGAATATTACTACAGCTATAACATGTACGGGAAACCTAGAGAACGGACAACTGTGAATACGAAAGGTTTCTAAAACTCAACGAATAGTCCCTCTCCTGGTGCTCCGGTTTGACTTTCCATCTGCTTTACTATCAACCTCCCAACTTTGAGAGGCAGCCCCTTTAACCTCCTGGTTCGCACAGGTTGCCAATTTGGCAGAGGATGAAAGGGAAGAGGGAGATCCAATGAGAGAGTAGCTGTTAGGCATCTGTACGGGCATATATCACTCTAATTTCCCGGCAGAAAGAAGAATTAACCAAAGTCTCAGCCACCCACCGGGAACCAGTATAGGTCCTGAACCAAAATTTTGGACTTGCGGTCAGCTCACAAAAAACGAGTTGAAAAATGGAGCTCAGGGGCACAGCAATTCACAAACTGGCCGAGTAATAAAGGACAACTATCGTCCAAAAATCTTTTGAGGGAAGGCAACGAGGTGAACTTGAAAGCGAGGCAGAATAGCAGGAAACAGATTTCAAGAGGTACGTTGGAATCGGCTTTAAAGCACAGGAAGAGGGGCACAACTTCGACAATGATGCACTTGGCCAAAAAGGGCGTATGCGTTTTCTCCTGAATATATTCAGGAGAAAACGCATACGCCCTTTTTGGCCAAGCAAGCAGGCGGGCAATGCAAATCTGCACTACAAAGAAGTATCACTTCCCACCGGTCAAAAGGGACATCCACAAAATGTGTAAAAACCAGAAAGGCAAGACAGGCCCTGGAGAAGAGGGAGCCTTGTTATGCTGATGGGCGGAATGTCAATTGCCAACTGCCTCTCTGGAGGAGTGCATTGTGTTCCCTAAAACAAGTAAACAACAGAGCTACAGAGCCAAGGGCACTTCCAGTCTAGGGAATATACCTTGGGAAAACTGAAAATCAATAAGACAGAGCCACCCCAAAATTAAGGGCTGCACTGCTTACAAGGACCTCAACTTGGGTACACCTTAAATATCCCAGGAAATATAAAAATGGTTCAAAAAATTGTGGTACTTACGTACGATGGAATATCCCACAGCCATGAAATCAATGTCATAAGAGCAGTAGCAGCAAAATGGGTGGATTCAGGTACGATGATTCTAAGTGAAATAAGTCACACAGAAAAAGAAACTTATCATAAGATATCACTTATGAAGATCCTGTAAACATGGCTACACTTGAACTGAGTTAGGAAAGAGAACAGTGTCTCACATTTAGAAAACACTCTTTTGCCTGCTTAAGGGGGAAGGAGAGGTGGGGTGATGCATAAAACCAGAGTTTGATATACGCACAGGTACCGTTCCAAAAACCAACTATGGAATAGACAAGACCTACACCTTCCTCAGTGAAAGGGACTGAAAACCCCATATTTCCCGCAGAGGAATATATCTGACTAGTAAGAATCTTAAAACCTATGTATTGATATGTCTCCGTAATGGAATCAAGTGTGTCTAGACTGGCATAAACATGGCAGTGAGAATCAGCTCAATCCCACTATAAAAAGGAATTTCAAAAACAAAACAAAAAAACTGGGAAATTCTTTAGAATTCCTTCAGGGTCTCTGATGAAACCTGGAATGACCTTATGTACAACGACAGCTGGATGAGGCATAAGGCTGGACACTTGGGACTGAGAGGATTGGTGAGATTGGGTGAGCAAATGCAGACCCTTTAAAGTACAAATGCCTGGCACCCATTCCATGGGTCCGAACTCTCCAGGTTGAAGGGAATATTACTACAGCTATAACATGTACAGGAAACCTAAAGAACGGACACACTGTGAACACGAAAGGTTTCTAAAACTCAACGAATAGTCCCTCTCCTGGTGCTCCGGTTTGACCTTCCATCTGCTTTACTATCAACTTCCCAACTTGGAGAGACAGCCCCTTTAACCTCCTGGTTCGCACAGGTTGCCAATTTGGCAGAGGATGAAAGGGAAGAGGGAGAACCAATGAGAGAGTAGCTGTTAGGCATTTGGACGGGCACATATCACTCTAATTTCCCGGCAGGAAGAAGAATTAACCAAAGTCTCAGCCATCCACCCGGAACCAGTTTAGGTCCTGAACCAAAATTTTGGACTTGCGGTCAGCTCACCAAAAACGAGTTGAAAAATGGAGCTCAGGGGCACAGCAATTCACAAACTGGCCGAGTAATAAAGGACAACTATCGTCCAAAAATCTGTTGAGGGAAGGCAACGAGGCGGACTTGAAAGCGAGGCAGAATAGCAGGAAACAGATTTCAAGAGGTACGTTGGAATCGCCTTTAAAGCACAGGAAGAGGGGCACAACTTCGACAATGATGCACTTGGCCAAAAAGTGCGTATGCGTTTTCTCCAGAATATATTCAGGAGAAAACGCATACACACATTTTGGCCAAGCAAGCAAGCGGGCAATGCAAATCTGCACTACAAAGAAGTATCACTTCCCACCAGTCAAAAGGGACATCCACAAAATGTGTAAAAACCAGAAAGGTAAGACAGGCCCTGGAGAACAGGGAGCCTTGTTATGCTGATGGGCGGGATGTAAATTGCCAACTGCCTCTCTGGAGGAGTGCATTGTGTTCCCTAAAACAAGTAAACAACAGAGCTACAGAGCCAAGGGCACTTCCAGTCTAGGGAATATAACAGGAAAACTGAAAATCAATAAGACAGAGCCACCCCAAAATTTAGGGCTGCACTGCTTACAAGGACCTCAACTTGGGTACACCTTAAATATCCCAGGAAATATAAAAATGGTTCAAAAAATTGTGGTACTTACGTACGATGGAATATCCCTCAGCCATGAAATCAATCTCATAAGACCAGTAGCAGCAAAATGGGTGGATTCATGTACGATGATTCTAAGTGAAATAAGTCACACAGAAAAAGAAACTTATCATAAGATATCACTTATGAAGATCCTATAAACATGGCTACACTTGAACTGAGTTAGGAAAGAGAACAGTGTCTCACATTTAGAAAACACTCTTATGCCTGCTTAAGGGGGAAGGAGAGGTGGGGTGATGCATAAAACCAGAGTTTGATATAAGCACAGGTACCGTTCCAAAAACCAACTATGGAATAGACAAGACATACACCTTCCTCAGTGAAAGGGACTCAAAACCCCATATTTCCCCCAGAGGAATATATCTGACTAGTAAGAATCTTAAAACCTATGTATTGATATGTCTCCATAAGGGAATCAAGTGTGTCTAGACTGGCATAAACATGGCAGGGTGCATCAGCTCAAACCCACTATAAAAAGTAATTTCAAAAACAAAACAAAAAAACCGGGAAATTCTTTACAATTCCTTCAGGGTCTCTGATGAAACCTGGAATGACCATATCTACAATGACAGCTGGATGTGGCATAAGGCTGGACACTTGGGACTGAGAAGTTTGGTGAGATTGGGTGAGCAAAAGCAGACCCTTTAAAGCAATAATGCATGGCATCCATTCAATGGGTCCCAACTCTCCAGGTTGAAAGGAATATTACTACAGCTATAACATGTACGGGAAACCTAGAGAACGGACAACTGTGAATACGAAAGGTTTCTAAAACTCAACGAATAGTCCCTCTCCTGGTGCTCCGGTTTGACTTTCCATCTGCTTTACTATCAACCTCCCAACTTTGAGAGGCAGCCCCTTTAACCTCCTGGTTCGCACAGGTTGCCAATTTGGCAGAGGATGAAAGGGAAGAGGGAGATCCAATGAGAGAGTAGCTGTTAGGCATCTGTACGGGCATATATCACTCTAATTTCCCGGCAGAAAGAAGAATTAACCAAAGTCTCAGCCACCCACCGGGAACCAGTATAGGTCCTGAACCAAAATTTTGGACTTGCGGTCAGCTCACAAAAAACGAGTTGAAAAATGGAGCTCAGGGGCACAGCAATTCACAAACTGGCCGAGTAATAAAGGACAACTATCGTCCAAAAATCTTTTGAGGGAAGGCAACGAGGTGAACTTGAAAGCGAGGCAGAATAGCAGGAAACAGATTTCAAGAGGTACGTTGGAATCGGCTTTAAAGCACAGGAAGAGGGGCACAACTTCGACAATGATGCACTTGGCCAAAAAGGGCGTATGCGTTTTCTCCTGAATATATTCAGGAGAAAACGCATACGCCCTTTTTGGCCAAGCAAGCAGGCGGGCAATGCAAATCTGCACTACAAAGAAGTATCACTTCCCACCGGTCAAAAGGGACATCCACAAAATGTGTAAAAACCAGAAAGGCAAGACAGGCCCTGGAGAAGAGGGAGCCTTGTTATGCTGATGGGCGGAATGTCAATTGCCAACTGCCTCTCTGGAGGAGTGCATTGTGTTCCCTAAAACAAGTAAACAACAGAGCTACAGAGCCAAGGGCACTTCCAGTCTAGGGAATATACCTTGGGAAAACTGAAAATCAATAAGACAGAGCCACCCCAAAATTAAGGGCTGCACTGCTTACAAGGACCTCAACTTGGGTACACCTTAAATATCCCAGGAAATATAAAAATGGTTCAAAAAATTGTGGTACTTACGTACGATGGAATATCCCACAGCCATGAAATCAATGTCATAAGAGCAGTAGCAGCAAAATGGGTGGATTCAGGTACGATGATTCTAAGTGAAATAAGTCACACAGAAAAAGAAACTTATCATAAGATATCACTTATGAAGATCCTGTAAACATGGCTACACTTGAACTGAGTTAGGAAAGAGAACAGTGTCTCACATTTAGAAAACACTCTTTTGCCTGCTTAAGGGGGAAGGAGAGGTGGGGTGATGCATAAAACCAGAGTTTGATATACGCACAGGTACCGTTCCAAAAACCAACTATGGAATAGACAAGACCTACACCTTCCTCAGTGAAAGGGACTGAAAACCCCATATTTCCCGCAGAGGAATATATCTGACTAGTAAGAATCTTAAAACCTATGTATTGATATGTCTCCGTAATGGAATCAAGTGTGTCTAGACTGGCATAAACATGGCAGTGAGAATCAGCTCAATCCCACTATAAAAAGGAATTTCAAAAACAAAACAAAAAAACTGGGAAATTCTTTAGAATTCCTTCAGGGTCTCTGATGAAACCTGGAATGACCTTATGTACAACGACAGCTGGATGAGGCATAAGGCTGGACACTTGGGACTGAGAGGATTGGTGAGATTGGGTGAGCAAATGCAGACCCTTTAAAGTACAAATGCCTGGCACCCATTCCATGGGTCCGAACTCTCCAGGTTGAAGGGAATATTACTACAGCTATAACATGTACAGGAAACCTAAAGAACGGACACACTGTGAACACGAAAGGTTTCTAAAACTCAACGAATAGTCCCTCTCCTGGTGCTCCGGTTTGACCTTCCATCTGCTTTACTATCAACTTCCCAACTTGGAGAGACAGCCCCTTTAACCTCCTGGTTCGCACAGGTTGCCAATTTGGCAGAGGATGAAAGGGAAGAGGGAGAACCAATGAGAGAGTAGCTGTTAGGCATTTGGACGGGCACATATCACTCTAATTTCCCGGCAGGAAGAAGAATTAACCAAAGTCTCAGCCATCCACCCGGAACCAGTTTAGGTCCTGAACCAAAATTTTGGACTTGCGGTCAGCTCACCAAAAACGAGTTGAAAAATGGAGCTCAGGGGCACAGCAATTCACAAACTGGCCGAGTAATAAAGGACAACTATCGTCCAAAAATCTGTTGAGGGAAGGCAACGAGGCGGACTTGAAAGCGAGGCAGAATAGCAGGAAACAGATTTCAAGAGGTACGTTGGAATCGCCTTTAAAGCACAGGAAGAGGGGCACAACTTCGACAATGATGCACTTGGCCAAAAAGGGCGTATGCGTTTTCTCCAGAATATATTCAGGAGAAAACGCATACACACATTTTGGCCAAGCAAGCAAGCGGGCAATGCAAATCTGCACTACAAAGAAGTATCACTTCCCACCGGTCAAAAGGGACATCCACAAAAATGTGTAAAAACCAGAAAGGCAAGACAGGCCAAGGAGAAGAGGGAGCCTTGTTATGCTGATGGGCGGGATGTAAATTGCCAACTGCCTCTCTGGAGGAGTACATTGTGTTCCCTAAAACAAGTAAAGAACAGAGCTACAGAGCCAAGGGCACTTCCAGTCTAGGGAATATACATTGGGAAACTGAAAATCAATAAGACAGAGCCACCCGAAAATTTAGGGCTGCACTGCTTACAAGGACCTCAACTTGGGTACACCTTAAATATCCCAGGAAATATAAAAATGGTTCAAAAAATTGTGGTACTTACGTACGATGGAATATCCCTCAGCCATGAAATCAATGTCATAAGACCAGTAGCAGCAAAATTCAGATACGATGATTCTAAGTGAAATAAGTCACACAGAAAAAGAAACTTATCATAAGATATCACTTATGAAGATTCTGTAAACATGGCTACACTTGAACTGAGTTAGGAAAGAGAAAAGTGTCTCACATTTAGAAAACACTCTTATGTCTGCTTAAGGGGGAAGGAGAGGTGGGGTTATGCATAAAACCAGAGTTTGATATAAGCACAGGTACCATTACAAAAACCAACTATGGAATAGACAAGACCTACACCTTCCTCAGTGAAAGGGTCTCAAAACACCATATTTCCCGCAGAGGAATATATCTGACTAGTAAGAATCTTAAAACCTATATATTGATATGAATCCATAAGGGAATCAAGTGTGTCTAGACTGGCATAAACATGGCAGTGTGAATCAGCTCAAATTCACTCTAAAAAGGAATTTCAAAAACAAAACGAAAAAACTTGGAAATTCTTTACAATTCCTTCAGGGTCTCTGATGAAACCTGGAATGACGCTATCTACAACGACAGCTGGATGTGACATAAGGCTGGACACTTGGGACTGAGAGGATTAGTGAGATAGGTTGAGCAAATGCAGACCCTTTAAAGCACAAATGCCTGGCACCAATTCCACGGGTCCCAACTCTCCAGGTTGAAGGGAATATTACTACAGTTATAACATATACGGGAAACCTAGAGGACGGACACACTGTGAATACGAAATGTTTCTAAAACTCAACGACTAGTCCCTCTCCTGGTGCTCCGGTTTGACTTTCCATCTGCTTTACTATCAACATCCCAACTTGGAGAGACAGCCCCTTTAACCTCCTCGTTCGCACAGGTTTCCAATTTGGCAGAGGATGAAAGGGAAGAGGGAGAGCCAATGAGAGAGTAGCTGTTAGGCATTTGGACGGGCACATATCACTGTAATTTCCCGGCAGGAAGAAGAATTAACCAAAGTCTCAGCCACCCTCCGGGAACCAGTATAGGTCCTGAACCAAAATTTTGGACTTGCGGTCAGCTCACCAAAAACGAGTTGAAAAATGGAGCTCAGGGGCACAGCAATTCACAAACTGGCCGAGTAATAAAGGACAACTATCGTCCAAAAATCTGTTGAGGGAAGAGAGCGAGGCGGACTTGAAAGCGAGGCAGAATAGCAGGAAACAGATTTCAAGAGGGACGGTGGAATCGCCTTTAAAGCACAGGAAGAGGGGCACAACTTCGACAATGATGCACTTGGCCAAAAACGGCGTATGCATTTTCTCCTGAATATATTCAGGAGAAAACGCATATGCCCTTTTTGGCCAAGCAAGCAAGCGGGCAATTCAAATCTCCACTACAAAGAAGTATCACTTCCCACCGGTCAAAAGGGACATCCACAAAATGTGTAAAAACCAGAAAGGCAAGAGAGGCCCTGGAGAACAGGGAGCCTTGTTATGCTGATGGGCGGGATGTAAATTGCCAACTGCCTCTCTGAAGGAGTGCATTGTGTTCCCTAAAACAAGTAAAGAACAGAGCTACAGAGCCAAGGGCACTTCCAGTCTAGGGAATATACCTTGGGAAAACTGAAAATCAATAAGACAGAGCCACCCCAAAATTTAGGGCTGCACTGCTTACAAGGACCTCAACTTGGGTACACCTTAAATATCCCAGGAAATATAAAAATGGTTCAAAAAATTGTGGTACTTACGTACGATGGAATATCCCTCAGCCATGAAATCAATGTCATAAGACCAGTAGCAGCAAAATGGGTAGATTCAGGTATGATGATTGTAGGTGAAATAAGTCACACAGAAAAAGAAACTTATAATAAGATATCACTTATGAAGATCCTGTAAACATGGCTACACTTGAACTGAGTTAGGAAAGAGAACAGTGTCTCACATTTAGAAAACACTCTTATGTCCGCTTAAGGGGGAAGGAGAGGTGGGGTTATGCATAAAACCAGAGTTTGATATAAGCACAGGTACCGTTCCAAAAACCAACTATGGAATAGACAAGACCTACACCTTCCTCAGTGAAAGGGACTCAAAACACCATATTTCCCGCAGAGGAATATATCTGACTAGTAAGAATTTTAAAACCTATGTATTGATATGTCTCCATAAGGGAATCAAGTGTGTCTAGACTGGCATAAACATGGCAGCGAGAATCAGCTCAAACCCACTCTAAAAAGGAATTTCAAAAACAAAACGAAAAAACTGGGAAATTCTTTACAATTACTTCAGGGTCTCTGATGAAGCCTGGAATGACCCTATCTACAACGACAGCTGGATGTGGCATAAGGCTGGACACTTGGGACTGAGAGGATTGGTGAGATTGGTTGAGCAAATGCAGACCCTTTAAAGCACAAATGCCTGGCACCCATTCCATGGGTCCCAAATCTCCAGGTTGAAGGGAATATTACTACAGTTATAACATGTACGGAAAACCTAGAGAACGGACACACTGTGAATACGAAAGGTTTCTAAAACTCAACGAATAGTCCCTCTCCTGGTGCTCCGGTTTGACTTTCCATCTGCTTTACTATCAACATCCCAACTTGGAGAGACAGCCCCTTTAACCTCCTGGTTCACACAGGTTGCCAATTTGGCAGAGGATGAAAGGGAAGAGGGAGAACCAATGAGAGAGTAGCTGTTAGGCATTTGGACGGGCACATATCACTGTAATTTCCCGGCAGGAAGAAGAATTAACCAAAGTCTCAGCCACCCACCGGGAACCAGCATAGGTCCTGAACCAAAATTTTGGACTTGCGGTCAGCTCACCAAAAACGAGTTGAAAAATGGAGCTCAGGGGCACAGCAATTCACAAACTGGCCGAGTAATAAAGGACGACTATCGTCCAAAAATCTGTTGAGAGAAGGCAACGAGGCGGACTTGAAAGCGAGGCAGAATAGCAGGAAACAGATTTCAAGAGGTACGTTGGAATCGCCTTTAAAGCACAGGAAGAGGGGCACAACTTCGACAATGATGCACTTGGCCAAAAAGGGCGTATGCGTTTTCTCCTGAATATATTCAGGAGAAAACGCATACGCCCATTTTGGCCAAGCAAGCAAGCGGGCAATGCAAATCTGCACTACAAAGAAGTATCACTTCCCACCGGTCAAAAGGGACATCCACAAAAATGTGTAAAAACCAGAAAGGCAAGACAGGCCAAGGAGAAGAGGGAGCCTTGTTATGCTGATGGGCGGGATGTAAATTGCCAACTGCCTCTCTGGAGGAGTACATTGTGTTCCCTAAAACAAGTAAAGAACAGAGCTACAGAGCCAAGGGCACTTCCAGTCTAGGGAATATACATTGGGAAACTGAAAATCAATAAGACAGAGCCACCCGAAAATTTAGGGCTGCACTGCTTACAAGGACCTCAACTTGGGTACACCTTAAATATCCCAGGAAATATAAAAATGGTTCAAAAAATTGTGGTACTTACGTACGATGGAATATCCCTCAGCCATGAAATCAATGTCATAAGACCAGTAGCAGCAAAATTCAGATACGATGATTCTAAGTGAAATAAGTCACACAGAAAAAGAAACTTATCATAAGATATCACTTATGAAGATCCTGTAAACATGGCTACACTTCAACTGAGAAAGGAAAGAGAACAGTGTCTCACATTTAGAAAACACTCTTATGCCTGCTTAAGGGGGAAGGAGAGGTGGGGTGATGCATAAATCCAGAGTTTGATATAAGCACAGGTACCGTTCAAAAAACCAACTATGGAATAGAGAAGACCTACACCTTCCTCAGTGGAAGGGACTCAAAACCCCATATTTCCCGCAGAGGAATATATCTGACTAGTAAGAATCTTAAAACCTATGTATTTATATGTCTCCCTAAGGGAATCAAGTGTGTCTAGATTGGCATAAACATGGCAGCGAGAATCAGCTCCAACTCACTATAAAAAGGAATTTCAAAAACAAAACAAAAAAAACTGGGAAATTCTTTACAATTCCTACAGGGTCTCTGATGAAACCTGGAATGACCCTATCTACAACGACAGCTGGATGTGGAATAAAGCTGGACACTTGGGTCTGAGACGATTGGTGAGATTGGGTGAGCAAATGCAGACCCTTTAAAGCACAAATGCCTGGCACCCATTCCATGGGTTCCAACTCTCCTGGTTGAAGGGAATATTACTACAGTTATAACATGTACGGAAAACCTAGATAACGGACACACTGTGAATACGAAAGGTTTCTAAAACTCAACGAATAGTCCCTCTCCTGGTGCTCCGGTTTGACTTTCCATCTGTTTTAATATCAACCTCCCAACTTGGAGAGACAGCCCCTTTAACCTCCTGGTTCGCACAGGTTGCCAAATTGGGAGATGATGAAAGGGAAGAGGGAGAACCAATGAGAGAGTAGCTGTTAGGCATTTGGACGGGCACATATCACTCTAATTTCACGGCAAGAAGAAGAATTAACCAAAGTTTCAGCCACCCACTGGGAACAAGTATAGGTCCTGAACCAAAATTTTGGACCTGCGGTCAGCTCACCCAAAACGAGTTGAAAAATGGAGCTCAGGGGCACAGCAATTCACAAACTGGCCGAGTAATAAAGGACAATTATCGTCCAAAAATCCGTTGAGGGAATGCAACGAGGTGGACTTGAACGTGAGGCAGAATAGCAGGAAACAGATTTCAAGAGGTACGTTGGAATCACCTTTAAAGCACAGGAAGAGGGGCACAACTTCGACAATGATGCACTTGGCCAAAAACGGCGTATGCGTTTTCTCCTGAATATATTCAGGAGAAAACGCATACGCCCTTTTTGGCCAAGCAAGCAAGCGGGCAATGCAAATCTGCACTACAAAGAAGTATCACTTCCCACCGGTCAAAAGGGACATCCACAAATGTGTAAAAACCAGAAAGGCAAGACAGGCCCTGGAGAACAGGGAGCCTTGTTATGCTGATGGGCGGGATGTAAATTGCCAACTGCCTCTCTGGAGGAGTGCATTGTGTTCCCTAAAACAAGTAAAGAACAGAGCTAAAGAGCCAAGGGCATTTCCAGTCTAGGGAATATACATTGGGAAAACTGAAAATCAATAAGACAGAGCCACCCCAAAATTTAGGGCTGCACTGCTTACAAGGACCTCAACTTGGGTACACCTTAAATATGCTAGGAAATATAAAAATGGTTCAAAAAATTGTGGTACTTACGTACGATGGAATATCTCTCAGCCATGAAATCAATGTCATAAGACCAGTAGCAGCAAAATGACAGGATTCAGGTACGATGATTCTAAGTGAAATAAGTCACACAGAAAAAGAAACTTATCATAAGATATCACTTATGAAGATCCTGTAAACATGGCTACACTTGAACTGAGTTAGGAAAGAGAACAGTGTCTCACATTTAGAAAACACTCTTATGCCTGCTTAAGGGGTAAGGAGAGGTGGGGTGATGCATAAAAACAGAGTTTGATATAAGCACAGGTACCGTTCCAAAAACCAACTATGGAATAGACAAGACCTACACCTTCCTCAGTGAAAGGGACTCAAAACCCCATATTTCCCGCAGAGGAATATATCTGACTAGAAAGAATCTTAAAACCTATGTATTGATATGTCTCCGTAAGGGAATCAAGTGTGTCTAGACTGGCATAAACATGGCAGCGAGAATCAGCTCAAACCCACTATAAAAAGGAATTTCAAAAACAAAACAAAAAAACTGGGAAATTCTTTACAATTCCTTCAGGGTCTCTGATGAAACATGGAATGACCCTATCTACAACGATAGCTCGATGTGGCATAAGGCTGGACACTTGGGACTGAGACGATTGGTGAGATTGGGTGAGCAAATGCAGACCCTTTAAAGCAATAATTCATGGCACCCATTCCATGGGTCCCAACTCTCCATGTTGAAGGGAATATTACTACAGTTATAACATGTACGGGAAACCTAGAGAACGGACACACTGTGAATACGAAAGGTTTCTAAAACTCAACGAATAGTCCCTCTCCTGGTGCTCCGGTTTGACTTGCCATCAGCTTTACTAACAACCTCCCAACTTGGAGAGACAGCCCCTTTAACCTCCTGGTTCGCACAGGTTGCCAATTTGGCATAGGATGAAAGGGAAGAGGGAGAACCAATGAGAGAGTAGCTGTTAGGCTTTTGGATGGGCACATATCACTGTAATTTCCTGGCAGGAAGAAGTATTAACCAAAGTCTCAGCCACCCTCCGGGAACCAGTATAGGTCCTGAACCAAAATTTTGGACTTGCGGTCAGCTCACCAAAAACGAGTTGAAAAATGGAGCTCAGGGGCACAGCAATTCACAAACTGGCCGAGTAATAAAGGACAACTATCGTCCAAAAATCTGTTGAGGGAAGGCAACGAGGCAGACTTGAAAGCGAGGCAGAATAGCAGGAAACAGATTTCAAGAGGTACGTTGGAATCGCCTTTAAAGCACAGGAAGAGGGGCACAACTTCGACAATGATGCACTTGGCCAAAAAGGGCGTATGTGTTCTATCCTGAATATATTCAGGAGAAAACGCATACGCCCTTTTTGGCCAAGCCAGCAAGCGGGCAATGCAAATCTGCACTACAAAGAAGTATCACTTCCCACCGGTCAAAAGGGACATCCACAAAATGTGTAAAAACCAGAAAGGCAACACAGGCCCTGGAGAACTGGGAGCCTTTTTATGCTGATGGGCGGGATGTAAATTGCCAACTGCCTCTCTGGAGGAGTGCATTGTGTTCCCTAAAACAAGTAAACAACAGAGCTACAGAGCCAAGGGCACTTCCAGTCTAGGGAATATACCTAGGGAAAACTGAAAAGCAATAAGACAGAGCCACCCCAAAATTTAGGGCTGCACTGCTTACAAGGACCTCAACTTGGGTACACCTTAAATATCCCAGGAAATATAAAAATGGTTCAAAAAATTGTGGTACTTACGTACGATGGGATATCCCTCAGTCATGAAATCATTGTCATGAGACCAGTAGCAGCAAAATGGGTGGATTCAGGTACGATGATTCTAAGTGATATACGTCACACAGAAAAAGAAACTTATCATAAGATATCACTTATGAAGATCCTGTAAATATGGCTACACTTGAACTGAGTTAGGAAAGAGAACAGTGTCTCACATTTAGAAAACACTCTTATGCCTGCTTAAGGGGGAAGGAGAGGTGGGGTGATGAATAAAAGCAGAGTTTGATATAAGCACAGGTACCGTTCCAAAAACCAACTATGGAATAGATAAGACCTACATCTTCCTCAGTGAAAGGGGTTCAAAACCGCATATTTCCCGCAGAGGAATATATCCGACTAGTAAGAATCTTAAAACCTATGTATTGATATGTCTCCGTAAGTGAATCAAGTGTGTCTAGTCTGGCATAAACATGGCAGCGAGAATCAGCTCAAACCCACTATAAAAAGGAATTTCAAAAACAAAACAAAAAAACTGGGAAATTCTTTACAATTCCTTCAGGGTCTCTGATGAAACCTGGAATGACCCTATCTACAACGACAGCAGGATGTGGCATAAGGCGGGACACTTGGGACTGAGAGGATTGGTGAGATTGGGTGAGCAAATGCAGACCCTTTAAAGCACAAATGCCTGGCACACATTCCGTGGGTCACAACTCTCCAGGTTGAAGGGAATATTACTACAGCAATAAAATGTACGGGAAACCTAGAGAACGGACACACTGTGAAAACGAAAGGTTTCTAAAACTCAACGAATAGTCCCTCTCCTGGTGCTCCGGTATGACTTTTCATCTGCTTTACTATCAACCTCCCATCTTGCAGAGACAGCCCCTTTAACCTCCTGGTTCGCACAGGTTGCCAATTTGGCAGAGGATGAAAGGGAAGAGGGAGAACCAATGAGAGAGTAGCTGTTAGGCATTTGGACGTTAATATATCACTCTAACTTCCCGGCAGGAATAAGAATTAACCAAAGTCTCAGCCCCCCAACGGGAACAAGCATAGTTCCTGAACCAAAATTTTGGGCCTGCGGTCAGTTCACCAAAAACGAGTTGAAAAATGGAGCTCAGGGGCACAGCAATTCACAAACTGGCCCAGTAATAAAGGACAACTATCGTCCAAAAATCTGTTGAGTGAAGGCAACGAGGCGGACTTGAAAGCGAGGCAGAATAGCAGGAAACAGATTTCAAGAGGTACGTTGGAATCACCTTTAAAGCACAGGAAGAGGGGCACCACTTCGACAATGATACACTTGGCCAAAAAGGGCGTATGTGTTTTCTCCTGAATATATTCAGGAGAAAACGCATACGCCCTTTTTGGCCAAGCAAGCAAGCGGGCAATGCAAATCTGCACTACAAAGAAGTATCACTTCCCACCGGTCAAAAGGGACATCCACAAAATGTGTAAAAACCAGAAAGGCAGACACGCCCTGGAGAACAGGGAGCCTTTTAATGCTGATGGGCGGGATGTAAATTGCCAACTGCCTCTCTGGAGGAGTACATTGTGTTCCCTAAAACAAGTAAACAACAGAGCTACAGAGCCAAGGGCACTTCCAGTCTAGGGAATATACCTTGGGAAAACTGAAAATCAAAAAGACACAGCCACCCCAAAATTTAGGGCTGCACTGCTTACAAGGACCTCAACTTGGGTACACCTTAATTATCCCAGGAAATATAAAAATGGTTCAAAAAATTGTGGTACTTACGTACGATGGAATATCCCTCAGCCATGAAATCAATGTCGTAAGACCAGTAGCAGCAAAATGGGTGGATTCAGGTACAATGATTCTAAGTGAAATAAGTCAAACAGAAAAAGAAACTTATCATAAGATATCACTTATGAACATCCTGTAAACATGGCTACACTTGAACTGAGTTAGGAAAGAGAACAGTGTCTCACATTTAGAAAACACTCTTATGCCTGCTTAAGGGGGAAGGAGAGGTGGGGTGATGCATAAAACCAGAGTTTGATATAAGCACAGGTACCGTTCCAAATACCAACTATGGAATAGACAAGACCTACACCTTCCTCAGTGAAAGAGACTCAAAACCCCATATTTCCCGCAGAGGAATATATCTGACTAGTAAGAATCTTACAACCTATGTATTGATATGTCTCCGTAAGGGAATCAAGTGTGTCTACACTGGCATAAACATGGCAGTGAGAATCAGCTCAAACCCACTATAAAATGGAATTTCAAAAACAAACCAAAAAAACTGGGAAATTCTTTACAATTCCTTCAGGGTCTCAGAAGAATCCTGCAATGAACATATCTACAATGACAGCTGGATGTGGCATAAGGAGGGACACTTGGGACTGAGACGATTGGTGAGATTGGATGAGCAAATGAAGACCCTTTAAAGCACAAATGTCTGGCTCCCATTCCATGGGTCCAAACTCTCCAGATTGAAGGGAATATTACTACAGTTATAACATGTACAGGGAACCTAGAGAACGGACACACTGTGAATACCAATGGTTTCTAAAACTCAATGAATAGTCCCTCTCCTGGTGCTCCGGTTTGACTTTCCATCTGCTTTACTATCAACCTCCCAACTTGGAGAGACAGCCCCTTAGCCTCCTGGGTCACACAGGTTGCCAATTTGGCAGAGGATGAAAGGGAAGAGGGAGAACCAATGAGAGAGTAGCTGTTAGGCATTTGGACAGGCACATATCACTCTAATTTCCCAGCCTGAAGAGGAATAAACCAAAGTCTCAGCCATCCACCCGGAACCAGTATAGGTCCTGAAGCAAAATTTTGGACTTGCGGTCAGCTCACCAAAAACGAGTTGAAAAATGGAGCTCAGGGGCACAGCAATTCACAAACTGGCCGAGTAATAAAGGACAACTATCGTCCAAAAATCTGTTGAGTGAATGCAACGAGGCGGACTTGAAAGCGAGGCAGAATAGCAGGAAACACATTTCAAGAGGTACGTTGGAATCGCCTTTAAAGCACAGGAAGAGGGGCACAACTTCGACAATGATGCACTTGGCCAAAAAGGGCGTATGCGTTTTCACCTGAATATATTCAGGAGAAAACGCATAAGCCCTTTTTGGCCAAGCAAGCAAGCGGGCAATGCAAATCTGCACTACAAAGAAGTATCACTTCCCACCGGTCAAAAGAGACATCCACAAAATGTGTAAAAACCAGAAAGGCAAGACAGGCCCTGGAGAACAAGGAGCCTTGTTATGCTGATGGGCGGTATGTAAATTGCCAACTGCCTCTCTGGAGGAGTGCATTGTGTTCCCTAAAACAAGTAAACAACAGAGCTACAGAGCCAAGGGCACTTCCAGTCTAGGGAATATTCCTTGGGAAAACTGAAAATCAATAAGACAGAGCCACCCCAAAATTTAGGGCTGCACTGCTTACAAGGACCTCAAATTGGGTACACCTTAATTATTCCAGGAAATATAAAAACGGTTCAAATAATTGTGGTACTTACGTACGATGGAATATCCCTCAGCCATGAAATCAATGTCATAAGACCAGTAGCAGCAAAATGGGTGGATTCAGGTACGATGATTCTAAGTGAAATAAGTCACACAGAAAAAGAAACGTATCATAAGATATCACTTATGAAGATCCTGTAAACATGGCTACACTTGAACTGAGTTAGGAAAGAGAACAGTGTCTCACATTTAGAAAACACTCTTATGCCTGCTTAAGGGGGATGGAGATGTGGGGTGATGCATAAAACCAGAGTTTGATATAAGCACAGGTACCGTTCCAAAAACCAACTATGGAATAGACAAGACCTACACCTTCCTCAGTGAAACGGACTCAAAACCCCATATTTCCCGCAGAGGAATATATCTGACTAGTAAGAATCTTAAAACCTATGTATTGATATGTTTCCATAAGGGAATCAAGTGTGTCCAGACTGGCATAAACATGGCAGCGAGAATCAGCTCAAACCCACTATAAAAAGGAATTTCAAAAACAAAACAAAAAAACTGTGAAATTCTTTACAATTCCTTCAGGGTCTCTGATGAAACCTGGATTGACCCTATCTACAATGACAGCTGGATGTGGGATAAGGAGGGACACTTGGGACTGAGAGGATTGGTGAGATTGGGTGAGCAAATGCAGACCCTTTAAAGCAATAATGCATGGCACCTATTCCATGGGTCCCAACTCTCCAGGTTGAAGGGAATATTACTACAGTTATAACATGTACGGGATACCTAGAGAACGGACACACTGTGAATACGAAAGGTTTCTAAAACTCAACGAATAGTCCCTCTCCTGGTGCTCCGGTTTGACTTTCCATCTGCTTTACTATCAACCTCCCAACTTGGAGAGACAGTCCCTTTAACCTCCTGGTTCGCACAGGTTGCCAATTTGGCAGAGGATGAAAGGGAAGAGGGAGAACCAATGAGAGAGTAGCTGTTAGGCATTTGGACGGGCACATATCACTGTAATTTCCCGGTAGGAAGAAGAATAAACCAAAGTTTCAGCCACCCACCGGGAACCAGTATAGGTCCTGAACCAAAATTTTGGACTTGCAGTCAGCTCACCAAAAACGAGTTGAAAAATGGAGCTCAGGGGCACAGCAATTCACAAACTGGCCGAGTAATAAAGGACAACTATCGTCCAAAAATCTGTTGAGGGAAGGCAACGAGGCGGACTTGAAAGCGAGGCAGAATAGCAGGAAACAGATTTCAAGAGGTACGTTGGAATCGCCTTTAAAGCACAGGAAGAGGGGCACAACTTCGACAACGATGCACTTGGCCAAAAAGTGCGTATGCGTTTTCTCCAGAATATATTCAGGAGAAAACGCATACACACTTTTTGGCCAAGCAAGCAAGCGGGCAATGCAAATCTGCACTACAAAGAAGTATCACTTCCCACCAGTCAAAAGGGACATCCAAAAAATGTGTAAAAACCAGAAAGGCAAGAGAGGCCCTGGAGAACAGGGAGCCTTGTTATGCTGATGGGCGGGATGTAAATTGCCAACTGCCTCTCTGGAGGAGTGCATTGTGTTCCCTAAAACAAGTAAACAACAGAGCTACAGAGCCAAGGGCACTTCCAGTCTAGGGAATATACCTTGGGAAAACTGAAAATCAATAAGACAGAGCCACCCCAAAATTAAGGGCTGCACTGCTAACAAGGACCTCAACTTGGGTACACCTTAAATATCCCAGGAAATATAAAAATGGTTCAAAAAATTGTGGTACTTACGTACGATGGAATATCCCTCAGCCATGAAATCAATCTCATAAGACCAATAGCAGCAAAATGGGTGGATTCAGGTACGATGATTCTAAGTGAAATAAGTCACACAGAAAAAGAAACTTATCATAAGATATCACTTATGAAGATCCTGTAATCATGGCTACACTTGAACTGAGTTAGGAAAGAGAACAGTGTCTCACATTTAGAAAACACTCTTATGCCTGCTTAAGGGGGAAGGAGATGTGGGGTGATGCATAAAACCAGAGTTTGATATAAGCACAGGTACCATTCCAAAAACCAACTATGGAATAGACAAGACCTACACCTTCCTCGGTGAAAGGGACTCAAATTCCATATTTCCCACAGAGGAATATATCTGACTAGTAAGAATCTAAAAACCTATGTATTGATATGTCTCCGTAAGGGAATCAAGTGTGTCTAGACTGGCATAAACATGGCAGTGAGAATCAGCTGAAACCCACTATAAAAAGGAATTTCAAAAACAAAACAAAAAAACTGGGAAATTTTTTACAAATCATTCAGGGTCTCTGATGAAATCTGGAAGACCCTATCTACAACGACAGCTGGATGTGGCATAAGGCTGGACACTTGGGACTGAGAGGATTGGTGAGATTGGGTGAGCAAATGCAGACCGTTTAAAGCACAAATGCCTGGGACCCATTCCATGGGTCCCAACTCTCCAGGTTAAAGGGAATATTACTACAGCTATAACATGTACGGGAAACCTAGACAACGGACACACTGTGAATACGAAAGGTTTCTAAAACTCAATGAATAGTCCCTCTCCTGGTGCTCCAGTTTGACTTTCCACCTGCTTTACTATCAACCTCCCAACTTGGAGAGACAGCCCCTTTAACCTCTTGGTTCGCACAGGTTGCCAATTTGGCAGAGGATGAAAGGGAAGAGGGAGAACCAATGAGAGAGTAGCTGTTAGGCATTTGTACGGGCACATATCACTCTAATTTCCCGGCAGGAAGAAGAATTAACCAAAGTCTCAGCCACCCACCGGGAAGCAGTATAGGTCCTGAACCAAAATTTTGGACGTGCCGTCAGCTCACAAAAAACGAGTTGAAAAATGGAGCTCAGGGGCACAGCAATTCACAAACTGGCCGAGTAATAAAGGACAACTATCGTCCAAAAATCTGTTGAGGGAAGGCAACGAGGCGGACTTGAAAGCGCGGCAGAATAGCAGGAAACTGATTACAAGAGGTACGTTGGAATCGGCTTTAAAGCACAGGAAGAGGGGCACAACTTCGACAATAATGCACTTGGCCAAAAAGGGCGTATGCGTTTTCTCCTGAATATATTCAGGAGAAAACGCATACGCCCTTTTTGGCCAAGCAAGCAAGCGGGCAATGCAAATCTGCACTACAAAGAAGTACCACTTCCCACCGGTCAAAAGGGACATCCACAAAATGTGTAAAAACCAGAAAGGCAAGAGAGGCCCTGGAGAACAGGGAGCCTTTTTATGCTGATGGGCGGGATGTAAATTGCCAACTGCCTCTCTGGAGGAGTGCATTGTGTTCCCTAAAACAAGTAAACAACAGAGCTACAGAGCCAAGGGCACTTCCAGTCTAGGTAATATACCTTGGGAAAACTGAAAATCAATAAGACAGAGCCACCCCAAAATTTAGGGCTGCACTGCTTACACGGACCTCAACTTGGGTACACCTTAAATATCCCAGGAAATATAAAAATGGTTCAAAAAATTGTGGTACTTACGTACGATGGAATATCCCTCAGCGATGAAATCAATGTCAAAAGACCAGTAGCATCAAAATGGGTGGATTCAGGTACGATGATTCTAAGTGAAATAAGTCACACAGAAAAAGAAACTTATCATAAGATATCATTTATGAAGATCCTGTAAACATGGCTACACTTGAACTGAGTTAGGAAAGAGAACAGTGTCTCACATTTAGAAAACACTCTTTTGCCTGCTTAAGGGGGAAGGAGAGGTGGGGTGATGCATAAAACCAGAGTTTGATATAAGCACATGTACCGTTCCAAAAACGAACTATGGAATAGACAAGACCTACACCTTCCTCAGTGAAAGGGACTCAAAACCCCATATTCCCCGCAGAGGAATATATCTGACTAGTAAGAATCTTAAAACCTATGTATTGATATGTCTCCGTAATGGAATCAAGTGTGTCTAGACTGGCATAAACATGGCAGTGAGAGTCAGCTCAAACCCACTATAAAAAGGAATTTCAAAAACAAAACAAAAAAACTGGGAAATTCTTTACAATTCCTTCAGGGTCTCTGATGAAACCTGGAATGACCTTATGTACAACGACAGCTGGATGAGGCATAAGGCTGGACACTTGGGACTGAGAGGATTGGTGAGATTGGGTGAGCAAATGCAGACCCTTTAAAGTACAAATGCCTGGCACACCTTCCATGGGTCCCAACTCTCCAGGTTAAAGGGAATATTACTACAGCTAAACATGTACGGGAAACCTAGAGAACGGACACACTGTGAATACGAAAGGTTTCTAAAACTCAACGAATAGTCCCTCTCCTGGTGCTCCGGTTTGACTTTCCATCTGCTTTACTATCAACCTCCCAACTTGGAGAGACAGCCCCTTTAACCTCCTGGTTCGCACAGGTTGCCAATTTGGCAGAGGATGAAAGGGAAGAGGGAGAACCAATGAGAGAGTAGCTGTTAGGCATTTGGACGGGCACATATCACTCAAATTTCCCGGCAGGAAGAAGAATTAACCAAAGTCTCAGCCATCCACCCGGAATCAGTATAGGTCCTGAACCAAAATTTTGGACTTGCGGTCAGCTCACAAAAAACGAGTTGAAAAATGGAGCTCAGGGGCACAGCAATTCACAAACTGGCCGAGTAATAAAGGACAACTATCGTCCAAAAATCTGTTGAGGGAAGGCAACGAGGCGGACTTGAAAGCGAAGCAGAATAGCAGGAAACAGATTTCAAGAGGTACGTTGGAATCGCCTTTAAAGCACAGGAAGAGGGGCACAACTTCGACAATGATGCACTTGGCCAAAAAGTGCGTATGCGTTTTCTCCAGAATATATTCAGGAGAAAACGCATACACACTTTTTGGCCAAGCAAGCAAGCGGGCAATGCAAATCTGCACTACAAAGAAGTATCACTTCCCACCAGTCAAAAGGGACATCCACAAAATGTGTAAAAACCAGAAAGGTAAGACAGGCCCTGGAGAACAGGGAGCCTTGTTATGCTGATGGGCGGGATGTAAATTGCCAACTGCCTCTCTGGAGGAGTGCATTGTGTTCCCTAAAACAAGTAAACAACAGAGCTACAGAGCCAAGGGCACTTCCAGTCTAGGGAATATAACGGGAAAACTGAAAATCAATAAGACAGAGCCACCCCAAAATTTAGGGCTGCACTGCTTACAAGGACCTCAACTTGGGTACACCTTAAATATCCCAGGAAATATAAAAATGGTTCAAAAAATTGTGGTACTTACGTACGATGGAATATCCCTCAGCCATGAAATCAATCTCATAAGACCAGTAGCAGCAAAATGGGTGGATTCATGTACGATGATTCTAAGTGAAATAAGTCACACAGAAAAAGAAACTTATCATAAGATATCACTTATGAAGATCCTATAAACATGGCTACACTTGAACTGAGTTAGGAAAGAGAACAGTGTCTCACATTTAGAAAACACTCTTATGCCTGCTTAAGGGGGAAGGAGAGGTGGGGTGATGCATAAAACCAGAGTTTGATATAAGCACAGGTACCGTTCCAAAAACCAACTATGGAATAGACAAGACATACACCTTCCTCAGTGAAAGGGACTCAAAACCCCATATTTCCCCCAGAGGAATATATCTGACTAGTAAGAATCTTAAAACCTATGTATTGATATGTCTCCATAAGGGAATCAAGTGTGTCTAGACTGGCATAAACATGGCAGGGAGCATCAGCTCAAACCCACTATAAAAAGTAATTTCAAAAACAAAACAAAAAAACCGGGAAATTCTTTACAATTCCTTCAGGGTCTCTGATGAAACCTGGAATGACCATATCTACAATGACAGCTGGATGTGGCATAAGGCTGGACACTTGGGACTGAGAAGTTTGGTGAGATTGGGTGAGCAAAAGCAGACCCTTTAAAGCAATAATGCATGGCATCCAATCAATGGGTCCCAACTCTCCAGGTTGAAAGGAATATTACTACAGCTATAACATGTACGGGAAACCTAGAGAACGGACAACTGTGAATACGAAAGGTTTCTAAAACTCAACGAATAGTCCCTCTCCTGGTGCTCCGGTTTGACTTTCCATCTGCTTTACTATCAACCTCCCAACTTTGAGAGGCAGCCCCTTTAACCTCCTGGTTCGCACAGGTTGCCAATTTGGCAGAGGATGAAAGGGAAGAGGGAGATCCAATGAGAGAGTAGCTGTTAGGCATCTGTACGGGCATATATCACTCTAATTTCCCGGCAGAAAGAAGAATTAACCAAAGTCTCAGCCACCCACCGGGAACCAGTATAGGTCCTGAACCAAAATTTTGGACTTGCGGTCAGCTCACAAAAAACGAGTTGAAAAATGGAGCTCAGGGGCACAGCAATTCACAAACTGGCCGAGTAATAAAGGACAACTATCGTCCAAAAATCTTTTGAGGGAAGGCAACGAGGTGAACTTGAAAGCGAGGCAGAATAGCAGGAAACAGATTTCAAGAGGTACGTTGGAATCGGCTTTAAAGCACAGGAAGAGGGGCACAACTTCGACAATGATGCACTTGGCCAAAAAGGGCGTATGCGTTTTCTCCTGAATATATTCAGGAGAAAACGCATACGCCCTTTTTGGCCAAGCAAGCAGGCGGGCAATGCAAATCTGCACTACAAAGAAGTATCACTTCCCACCGGTCAAAAGGGACATCCACAAAATGTGTAAAAACCAGAAAGGCAAGACAGGCCCTGGAGAAGAGGGAGCCTTGTTATGCTGATGGGCTGAATGTCAATTGCCAACTGCCTCTCTGGAGGAGTGCATTGTGTTCCCTAAAACAAGTAAACAACAGAGCTACAGAGCCAAGGGCACTTCCAGTCTAGGGAATATACCTTGGGAAAACTGAAAATCAATAAGACAGAGCCACCCCAAAATTAAGGGCTGCACTGCTTACAAGGACCTCAACTTGGGTACACCTTAAATATCCCAGGAAATATAAAAATGGTTCAAAAAATTGTGGTACTTACGTACGATGGAATATCCCACAGCCATGAAATCAATGTCATAAGAGCAGTAGCAGCAAAATGGGTGGATTCAGGTACGATGATTCTAAGTGAAATAAGTCACACAGAAAAAGAAACTTATCATAAGATATCACTTATGAAGATCCTGTAAACATGGCTACACTTGAACTGAGTTAGGAAAGAGAACAGTGTCTCACATTTAGAAAACACTCTTTTGCCTGCTTAAGGGGGAAGGAGAGGTGGGGTGATGCATAAAACCAGAGTTTGATATACGCACAGGTACCGTTCCAAAAACCAACTATGGAATAGACAAGACCTACACCTTCCTCAGTGAAAGGGACTGAAAACCCCATATTTCCCGCAGAGGAATATATCTGACTAGTAAGAATCTTAAAACCTATGTATTGATATGTCTCCGTAATGGAATCAAGTGTGTCTAGACTGGCATAAACATGGCAGTGAGAATCAGCTCAATCCCACTATAAAAAGGAATTTCAAAAACAAAACAAAAAAACTGGGAAATTCTTTAGAATTCCTTCAGGGTCTCTGATGAAACCTGGAATGACCTTATGTACAACGACAGCTGGATGAGGCATAAGGCTGGACACTTGGGACTGAGAGGATTGGTGAGATTGGGTGAGCAAATGCAGACCCTTTAAAGTACAAATGCCTGGCACCCATTCCATGGGTCCGAACTCTCCAGGTTGAAGGGAATATTACTACAGCTATAACATGTACGGGAAACCTAAAGAACGGACACACTGTGAACACGAAAGGTTTCTAAAACTCAACGAATAGTCCCTCTCCTGGTGCTCCGGTTTGACCTTCCATCTGCTTTACTATCAACTTCCCAACTTGGAGAGACAGCCCCTTTAAACTCCTGGTTCGCACAGGTTGCCAATTTGGCAGAGGATGAAAGGGAAGAGGGAGAACCAATGAGAGAGTAGCTGTTAGGCATTTGGACGGGCACATATCACTCTAATTTCCCGGCAGGAAGAAGAATTAACCAAAGTCTCAGCCATCCACCCGGAACCAGTTTAGGTCCTGAACCAAAATTTTGGACTTGCGGTCAGCTCACCAAAAACGAGTTGAAAAATGGAGCTCAGGGGCACAGCAATTCACAAACTGGCCGAGTAATAAAGGACAACTATCGTCCAAAAATCTGTTGAGGGAAGGCAACGAGGCGGACTTGAAAGCGAGGCAGAATAGCAGGAAACAGATTTCAAGAGGTACGTTGGAATCGCCTTTAAAGCACAGGAAGAGGGGCACAACTTCGACAATGATGCACTTGGCCAAAAAGGGCGTATGCGTTTTCTCCAGAATATATTCAGGAGAAAACGCATACACCCATTTTGGCCAAGCAAGCAAGCGGGCAATGCAAATCTGCACTACAAAGAAGTATCACTTCCCACCGGTCAAAAGGGACATCCACAAAAATGTGTAAAAACCAGAAAGGCAAGACAGGCCAAGGAGAAGAGGGAGCCTTGTTATGCTGATGGGCGGGATGTAAATTGCCAACTGCCTCTCTGGAGGAGTACATTGTGTTCCCTAAAACAAGTAAAGAACAGAGCTACAGAGCCAAGGGCACTTCCAGTCTAGGGAATATACATTGGGAAACTGAAAATCAATAAGACAGAGCCACCCGAAAATTTAGGGCTGCACTGCTTACAAGGACCTCAACTTGGGTACACCTTAAATATCCCAGGAAATATAAAAATGGTTCAAAAAATTGTGGTACTTACGTACGATGGAATATCCCTCAGCCATGAAATCAATGTCATAAGACCAGTAGCAGCAAAATTCAGATACGATGATTCTAAGTGAAATAAGTCACACAGAAAAAGAAACTTATCATAAGATATCACTTATGAAGATTCTGTAAACATGGCTACACTTGAACTGAGTTAGGAAAGAGAAAAGTGTCTCACATTTAGAAAACACTCTTATGTCTGCTTAAGGGGGAAGGAGAGGTGGGGTTATGCATAAAACCAGAGTTTGATATAAGCACAGGTACCATTACAAAAACCAACTATGGAATAGACAAGACCTACACCTTCCTCAGTGAAAGGGTCTCAAAACACCATATTTCCCGCAGAGGAATATATCTGACTAGTAAGAATCTTAAAACCTATATATTGATATGTCTCCATAAGGGAATCAAGTGTGTCTAGACTGGCATAAACATGGCAGCGTGAATCAGCTCAAATTCACTCTAAAAAGGAATTTCAAAAACAAAACAAAAAAACTTGGAAATTCTTTAAAATTCCTTCAGGGTCTCTGATGAAACCTGGAATGACCCTATCTACAACGACAGCTGGATGTGACATAAGGCTGGACACTTGGGACTGAGAGGATTAGTGAGATTGGTTGAGCAAATGCAGACCCTTTAAAGCACAAATGCCTGGCACCCATTCCACGGGTCCCAACTCTCCAGGTTGAAGGGAATATTACTACAGTTATAACATGTACGGGAAACCTAGGGGACGGACACACTGTGAATACGAAATGTTTCTAAAACTCAACGAATAGTCCCTCTCCTGGTGCTCCGGTTTGACTTTCCATCTGCTTTACTATCAACATCCCAACTTGGAGAGACAGCCCCTTTAACCTCCTGGTTCGCACAGGTTTCCAATTTGGCAGAGGATGAAAGGGAAGAGGGAGAGCCAATGAGAGAGTAGCTGTTAGGCATTTGGACGGGCACATATCACTGTAATTTCCCGGCAGGAAGAAGAATTAACCAAAGTCTCAGCCACCCTCCGGGAACCAGTATAGGTCCTGAACCAAAATTTTGGACTTGAGGTCAGCTCACCAAAAACGAGTTGAAAAATGGAGCTCAGGGGCACAGCAATTCACAAACTGGCCGAGTAATAAAGGACAACTATCGTCCAAAAATCTGTTGAGGGAAGAGAGCGAGGCGGACTTGAAAGCGAGGCAGAATAGCAGGAAACAGATTTCAAGAGGGACGGTGGAATCGCCTTTAAAGCACAGGAAGAGGGGCACAACTTCGACAATGATGCACTTGGCCAAAAACGGCGTATGCGTTTTCTCCTGAATATATTCAGGAGAAAAGGCATATGCCGTTTTTGGCCAAGCAAGCAAGCGGGCAATTCAAATCTCCACTACAAAGAAGTATCACTTCCCACCGGTCAAAAGGGACATCCACAAAATGTGTAAAAACCAGAAAGGCAAGACAGGCCCTGGAGAACAGGGAGCCTTGTTATGCTGATGGGCGGGATGTAAATTGCCAACTGCCTCTCTGGAGGAGTGCATTGTGTTCCCTAAAACAAGTAAAGAACAGAGCTACAGAGCCAAGGGCACTTCCAGTCTAGGGAATATACCTTGGGAAAACTGAAAATCAATAAGACAGAGCCACCCCAAAATTTAGGGCTGCACTGCTTACAAGGACCTCAACTTGGGTACACCTTAAATATCCCAGGAAATATAAAAATGGTTCAAAAAATTGTGGTACTTACGTACGATGGAATATCCCTCAGCCATGAAATCAATGTCATAAGACCAGTAGCAGCAAAATGGGTAGATTCAGGTACGATGATTGTAAGTGAAATAAGTCACACAGAAAAAGAAACTTATCATAAGATATCACTTATGAAGATTCTGTAAACATGGCTACACTTGAACTGAGTTAGGAAAGAGAACAGTGTCTCACATTTAGAAAACACTCTTATGTCCGCTTAAGGGGGAAGGAGAGGTGGGGTTATGCATAAAACCAGAGTTTGATATAAGCACAGGTACCGTTCCAAAAACCAACTATGGAATAGACAAGACCTACACCTTCCTCAGTGAAAGGGACTCAAAACACCATATTTCCCGCAGAGGAATATATCTGACTAGTAAGAATGTTAAAACCTATGTATTGATATGTCTCCATAAGGGAATCAAGTGTGTCTAGACTGGCATAAACATGGCAGCGAGAATCAGCTCAAACCCACTCTAAAAAGGAATTTCAAAAACAAAACGAAAAATCTGGGAAATTCTTTACAATTCCTTCAGGGTCTCTGATGAAGCCTGGAATGACCCTATCTACAACGACAGCTGGATGTGGCATAAGGCTGGACACTTGGGACTGAGAGGATTGGTGAGATTGGTTGAGCAAATGCAGACCCTTTAAAGCACAAATGCCTGGCACCCATTCCATGGGTCCCAAATCTCCAGGTTGAAGGGAATATTACTACAGTTATAACATGTACGGAAAACCTAGAGAACGGACACACTGTGAATACGAAAGGTTTCTAAAACTCAACGAATAGTCCCTCTCCTGGTGCTCCGGTTTGACTTTCCATCTGCTTTACTATCAACATCCCAACCTGGAGAGACAGCCCCTTTAACCTCCTGGTTCACACAGGTTGCCAATTTGGCAGAGGATGAAAGGGAAGAGGGAGAACCAATGAGAGAGTAGCTGTTAGGCATTTGGACGGGCACATATCACTGTAATTTCCCGGCAGGAAGAAGAATTAACCAAAGTCTCAGCCACCCACCGGGAACCAGCATAGGTCCTGAACCAAAATTTTGGACTTGCGGTCAGCTCACCAAAAACGAGTTGAAAAATGGAGCACAGGGGCACAGCAATTCACAAACTGGCCGAGTAATAAAGGACAACTATCGTCCAAAAATCTGTTGAGGGAAGGCAACGAGGCAGACTTGAAAGCTAGGCAGAATAGCAGGAAACAGATTTCAAGAGGTACGTTGGAATCGCCTTTAAAGCACAGGAAGAGGGGCACAACTTCGACAATGATGCACTTGGCCAAAAAGGGCGTATGCGTTTTCTCCTGAATATATTCAGGAGAAAACGCATACACCCATTTTGGCCAAGCAAGCAAGCGGGCAATGCAAATCTGCACTACAAAGAAGTATCACTTCCCACCGGTCAAAAGGGACATCCACAAAAATGTGTAAAAACCAGAAAGGCAAGACAGGCCAAGGAGAAGAGGGAGCCTTGTTATGCTGATGGGCGGGATGTAAATTGCCAACTGCCTCTCTGGATGAGTACATTGTGTTCCCTAAAACAAGTAAAGAACAGAGCTACAGAGCCAAGGGCACTTCCAGTCTAGGGAATATACAATGGGAAACTGAAAATCAATAAGACAGAGCCACCCGAAAATTTAGGGCTGCACTGCTTACAAGGACCTCAACTTGGGTACACCTTAAATATCCCAGGAAATATAAAAATGGTTCAAAAAATTGTGGTACTTACGTACGATGGAATATCCCTCAGCCATGAAATCAATGTCATAAGACCAGTAGCAGCAAAATTCAGATACGATGATTCTAAGTGAAATAAGTCACACAGAAAAAGAAACTTATCATAAGATATCACCTATGAAGATTCTGTAAACATGGCTACACTTGAACTGAGTTAGGAAAGAGAAAAGTGTCTCACATTTAGAAAACACTCTTATGTCTGCTTAAGGGGGAAGGAGAGGTGGGGTTATGCATAAAACCAGAGTTTGATATAAGCACAGGTACCATTACAAAAACCAACTATGGAATAGACAAGACCTACACCTTCCTCAGTGAAAGGGTCTCAAAACACCATATTTCCCGCAGAGGAATATATCTGACTAGTAAGAATCTTAAAACCTATATATTGATATGTCTCCATAAGGGAATCAAGTGTGTCTAGACTGGCATAAACATGGCAGCGTGAATCAGCTCAAATTCACTCTAAAAAGGAATTTCAAAAACAAAACGAAAAAACTTGGAAATTCTTTACAATTCCTTCAGGGTCTCTGATGAAACCTGGAATGACCCTATCTACAACGACAGCTGGATGTGACATAAGGCTGGACACTTGGGACTGAGAGGATTAGTGAGATTGGTTGAGCAAATTCAGACCCTTTAAAGCACAAATGCCTGGCACCCATTCCACGGGTCCCAACATTCCAGGTTGAAGGGAATATTACTACAGTTATAACATGTACGGGAAACCTAGAGGACGGACACACTGTGAATACGAAAGGTTTCTAAAACTCAACGAATAGTCCCTCGCCTGGTGCTCTGGTTTGACTTTCGATCTGCTTTACTATAAACCTCCCAACTTGGAGAGACAGCCCCTTTAATCTCCTTGTTCGCACAGGTTGCCAATTTGGCAGAGGATGAAAGGGAAGAGGGAGAACCAATGAGAGAGTAGCTGTTAGGCATTTGGACGGGCACATATCACTGTAATTTCCCGGCAGGAAGAAGAATTAACCAAAGTCTCAGCCACCCACCGGGAACCAGTATAGGTCCTGAACCAAAATTTTGGACTTGCGGTCAGCTCACCAAAAACGAGTAGATAAATGGAGCTCAGGGGCACAGCAATTCAAAAACTGGCCGAGTAATAAAGGACAACTATCGTCCAAAAATCTGTTGAGGGAACGCAACGACGCGGACTTGAAAGCGAGGCAGAATAGCGGGAAACACATTTCAAGAGGTACGTTGGAATCGCCTTTAAAGCAAAGGAAGAGGGGCACAACTTCGACAATGATGCACTTGGCCAAAAAGGGCGTATGCGTTTTCTCCTGAATATATTCAGGAGAAAATGCATACGCCCTTTTTGGACAAGCAAGCAAGCGGGCAATGCAAATCTGCACTACAAAGAAGTATCACTTCCCACCAGTCAAAAGGGACATCCACAAAATGTGTAAAAACCAGAAAGGCAAGACAGGCCCTGCAGAACAGGGAGCCTTGTTATGCTGATGGAGGGATGTAAATTGCCACCTGCCTCTCTGGAGGAGTGCATTGTGTTCCCTAAAACAAGTAAACAACAGAGCTACAGAGCCAAGGGCACTTCCAGTCTAGGGAATATACCTTGGGAAAACTGAAAATCAATAAGACAGAGCCACCCCAAAATTTAGGGCTGCACTGCTTACAAGGACCTCAACGTGGGTACATCTTAAATATCCCAGGAAATATAAAAATGGTTCAAAAAACTGTGGTACTTACGTACGATGGAATATCCCTCAGCCATGAAATCAATGTCATAAGACCAGTAGCAGCAAAATGGGTGGATTTATGTACGATGATTCTAAATAAAATAAGTTACACAGAAAAAGAAACTTATCATAAGATATCACTTATGAAGATCCTGTAAACATGGCTACACTTGAACTGAGTTAGGAAAGAGAACAGTTTCTCACATTTAGAAAACACTCTTATGCCTGCTAAAGGGGGAAGGAGAGGTGGGGTGATGCATAAAACCCGAGATTGATATAAGCACAGGTACCATTCCAAAAACCAACTATGGAATAGACAAGACCTACACCTTCCTCAGTGAAAGGGACTCAAAACCCCATATTTCCCGCAGTGGAATATATCTGACTAGTAAGAATCTTTAAACCTATGTATAGATATGTCTCCGTAAGGGAATCAAGTGTTTCGAGACTGGCATAAACATGGCAGCGAGAATCAGCTCAAACCCACTATAAAAAGGAATTTCAAAAACAAAACAAAAAACTGGGAAATTCTTTACAATTCCTTCAGGGTCTCTGATGAAACCTGGAATGACCCTATCTACAATGACAGCTGGATGTGAAATAAGGAGGGACACTTGGGACTGAGAGGATTGGTGAGATTGGGTGAGCAAATGCAGACCATTTAAAGCAATAATGCATGGCACCAATTCCATGGGTCCCAACTATCCAGCTTGAAGGAAATATTACTACAGCTATAACATGTACGGGAAACCTAGAGAACGGACACACTGTGAATACGAAAGTTTTCTAAAACTCAACGAATAGTCCCTCTCCTAGTGCTCCGGTATGACTTTCCATCTGCTTTACTATCTACCTCCCAACATGTAGAGACACCCTCTTTTCTCCTGGTTCGCACAGGTTGCCAATTTGGCAGAGGATGAAAGGGAAGAGGGAGAACCAATGAGAGAGTAGCTGTTAGGCATTTGGACGGGACCATATCACTCTAACTTCCCGGCAGGAAGAAGAATTAACCAAAGTCTCAGCCCCACACCGGGAACAAGCATAGTTCCTGAACCATAATTTTGGACTTGCGGTCAGCTCACAAAAAACGAGTTGAAAAATGGAGCTAAGGGGCACAGCAATTCACAAACTGGCCGAGTAATAAAGGACAACTATCGTCCAAAAATCTGTTGAGGGAAGGCAACGAGGCGGACTTGAAAGCGAGGCAGAATAGCAGGAAACAGATTTCAAGAGGTACGTTGGAATCGCCTTTAAAGCACAGGAAGAGGGGCACAACTACGAAAATGATGCACTTGGCCAAAAAGGGCGTATGAGTTTTCTCCTGTATATATTCAGGAGAAAACGCATACGCCCTTTTTGGCCAAGGAAGCAAGAGGGCAATGCAAATCTGCACTACAAAGAAGTATCACTTCCCACCGGTCAAAAGGGACATCCACAAAATGTGTAAAAACCAGAAAGGCAAGACAGACCCTGGAGAACAGGGAGCCTTGTTATGCTGATGGGCGGGATGTAAATTGCCAACTGCCTCTCTGGAGGAGTATATTGTGTTCCCTAAAAAAAGTAAAGAACAGAGCTAAAGAGCCAAGGGCACTTCCAGTCTAGGGAATATACCTTGGGAAAACTGAAAATCAATAAGACAGAGCCACCCCAAAATTTAGGGCTGCACTGCTTACAAGGACCTCAACTTGGGTACACCTTAAATATCCCAGGAAATATAAAAATGGTTCAAAAATTGTGGTACTTACGTACGATGGAATATCCCTCAGCCATGAAATCAATGTCATAAACCAGTAGCAGCCAAATGGGTGGATTCAGGTACGATGATTCTAAGTGAAATAAGTCACACAGAAAAATAAACTTATCATAAGATATCACTTATGAAGATCGGGTAAACATGGCTACACTTGAACTGAGTTAGGAAAGAGAACAGAGTCTCACATTTAGAAAACACTCTTATGCCTGCTTAAGGGGGAAGGAGAGGTGGGGTGATGCATAAAACCAAAGTTTGATATAAGCACAGGTACCGTTCCAAAAACCAACTATGGAATAGACAAGACCTACACCTTCCTCAGTGAAAGGGACTCAAAACCCCATATTTCCCGCAGAGGAATATATCTGACTAGTAAGAAACTTAAAACCTATGTATTGATATGTCTCCGTAAGGGAATCAAGTGTGTCTAGACTGGCATAAACATGGCAGCGAGAATCAGCTCAAACCCACTATAAAAAGGAATTTCAAAAACAAAACAAAAAAACTGGGAAATTCTTTACAATTCCTTCAGGGTCTCTGATGAAACCTGGAATGACCCTATCTACAATGACACCTGGATGTGGCATAAGAAGGGACACTTGGGACTGAGAGGATTGGTGAGATTGGGTGAGCAAATGCAGACCCTTTAAAGCACAAATGCCTGGCACGCATTCCATGGGTCCCAACTCTCCACGGTGAAGGGAATATTACTACAACTATAACATTTACGGGAAACCTAGAGAACGGACACACTGTGAATATGAAATGTATCTGAATCTCAACGAATAGTCCCTCTCCTGGTGCACCGGTTTGACTTTCCATCTGCTTTACTATCAACCTCCCAACTTGGAGAGACAGCCCCTTTAACCTCCGGGTTCACACAGGTTGCCAATTTGGCAGAGGATGAAAGGGAAGAGGGAGAACCAATGAGAGAGTAGCTGTTAGGCATTTGGACGGGCACATATCACTCTAACTTCCCAGCAGGAAGAAGAATTAACCAAAGTCTCAGCCACCCACCGGGAACCAGTATAGGTCCTGAACCAAAATTTTGGACTTGCGGTCAGCTCACCAAAAACGAGTTGAAAAATGGAGCTCAGGGGCACAGCAATTCACAAACTGGCCGAGTAATAAAGGACGACTATCGTCCAAAAATCTGTTGAGAGAAGGCAACGAGGCGGACTTGAAAGCGAGGCAGAATAGCAGGAAACAGATTTCAAGAGGTACGTTGGAATCGCCTTTAAAGCACAGGAAGAGGGGCACAACTTCTACAATGATGCACATGGCCAAAAAGGGCGTATGCGTTTTCTCCTGAATATATTCAGGAGAAAACGCATACGCCCTTTTTGGCCAAGCCAGCAAGCGGGCAATGCAAATCTGCACTACAAAGAAGTATCACTTCCCACCGGTCAAAAGGGACATCCACAAAATGTGTAAAAACCAGAAAGTCAAGACAGGCCCTGGAGAACAGGGAGCCTTGTTATTCTGAAGGGCGGGATGTAAATTGCCAACTGCCTCTCTGGAGCAGTGCATTGTGTTCCCTCAAACAAGTAATCAACAGAGCTACAGAGTCAAGGGCACTTCCAGTCTAGGGAATATACCTTGGGAAAACTGAAAATCAATAAGACAGAGCCACCCCAAAATTTAGGGATGCACTGCTTACAAGGACCTCAACTTGGGTACACCTTAAATATCCCAGGAAATATAAAAATGGTTCAAAAAATTGTGGTACTTACGTACGATGGAATATCCCTCAGCCATGAAATCAATGTCATAAGACCAGTAGCAGCAAAATGGGTGGATTCAGGTACGATGATTCTGAGTGAAATAAGTCACACAGAGAAAAAGAAACTTATCATAAGATATCACATATGAAGATCCTGTAAACATGGCTACACTTGAACTGAGTTAGGAAAGAGAACAGTGTCTCACATTTAGAAAACACTCTTATGCCTGCTAAGGGGGAAGGAGAGGTGGGGTGATGCATAAAACCAGAGTTTGATATAAGCACAGGTACCGTTCCAAATACCAACTATGGAATAGACAAGACCTACACCTTCCTCAGTGAAAGGGACTCAAAACCCCATATTTCCCGCAGAGGAATATATCTGACTAGTAGAATCTTAAAACCTATGGATTGATATGTCTCCATAAGGCAATCAAGTGTGTCTAGACTGGCATAAACATGGCAGCGAGAATCAGCTCAAACCCACTATAAAAAGGAATTTCAAAAACAAAACAAAAAAACTGGGAAATTCTTTACAATTCCTTCAGGGTCTCTGATGAAACCAAGAATGACCCTATCTACAACCACAGCTGGATGTGGCATAAGGCTGCACACTTGGGACTGAGAGGATTGGTGACATTGGGTGAGCAAATGCATACCCTTTAAAGCACAAATCCCTGGCACCCATTCCATGGGTCCCAACTCTCCCGGTTGAAGGGAATATTACTACAGCTATAACATGTATGGGAAAACTAGAGAATTGACACACTGTGAATACGAAAGGCTTCTAAAACTGATCGAATAGTCCCTCTCCTGTTGCTCCGGTTTGACTTGGCATCTGCTTTACTATCAACCTCCCAACTTTGAGAGACAGCCCCTTTAACCTCCTGGTTCGCACAGGTTTCTAATTTGGCAGTGGATGAAAGGGAAGAGGGAGAACCAATGAGAGAGTAGCTGTTAGGCATTTGGACGGGCACATATCACTCTAACTTCCCATCAGGAAGAAGAATTAACCAAAGTCTCAGCCACCCACTGGGAACCTGTATAGGTCCTGAACCAAAATTTTGGACTTGCGCTCAGCTCACAAATAAACGAGTTTAAAAATGGAGATCAGGTGCACAGCAATTCACAAACTGGCAGGGTGATAGAGGACAACTATCGTCCAAAAATCTGTTAAGGGAAGGAAACGAGGCGGACTTGAAAGCGAGGCAGAATAGCAGGAAAGAGATTTCAAGAGGTACGTTGGAATCGCCTTTAAAGCACAGGAAGAGGGGAACAACTTCGACAGTGACGCACTTGGCCAAAAAGGGCGTATGCGTTTTTTCCTGAATATATTCAGGAGAAAATGCATACGCCCTTTTTAGCCAAGCAAGCAAGCGGGCAATGAAAATCTGCACTACAAAGAAGTATCACTTCCCACCAGTCAAAAGGGACATCGAGAAAATGTGTAAAAACCAGAAAGGCAAGAGAGGACCTGGAGAACAAGGAGCCTACATATGCTGAAGGGCGGGATGTAAATTGCCATGTACCTCTCTGGAGGAGTGCATTGTGTTCCCTAAAACAAGTAAACAACAGAGCTACAGAGCCAAGGGCACTTCCCGTCTAGGGAATATACCTTGGGAAAACTGAAAATCAATAAGACAGAGCCACCCCAAAATTTAGGGCTGCACTGCTTACAAGGACCTCAACTTGGGTACCCCTTAAATATCCCAGGAAATATAAAAATGGTTCAAAAAATTGTGGTACTTACGTACGATGGAATATCCCTCAGCCATAAAGTCAATGTCATAAGACCAGTAGCAGCAAAATGAGTGGATCCAGGTACGTTGATTCTAAGTGAAATAAGTCACACAGGAAAAGAAACTTATCATAAGATATGACTTATGAAGATCCTATAAACTTGCCTACACTTGAACTGAGTTAGGAAAGAGAATAGAGTCTCACATTTATA
Source organism: Hyperoodon ampullatus (assembly GCF_949752795.1). Lineage (NCBI taxonomy): Eukaryota > Metazoa > Chordata > Mammalia > Artiodactyla > Ziphiidae > Hyperoodon > Hyperoodon ampullatus. Next base: position 946,176 of record NW_027640702.1, on the reverse strand, counting down.
AAGCACTCTTATGCCTGCTTAAGGGGGAAGGAGAGGTTGGGTGATGCATAAAACCGGATTTTGATATAAGCACAGGTACCGTTCCAAAAACCAGCTAATGAATAGACAAGACCTACACCTTCCTCACTGAAAGGGACTCAAAACCCCATATTTCCCGCAGAGGAATATATCTGACTAGTAAGAATATTAAAACCTATGTATTGATATGTCTCCATAAGGGAATCAAGTGTGTCTAGACTGGCATAAACATGGCAGAGAGAATCAGGTGAAACCCACCATAAAAAGAATTAAAAAAACAAAACAAAAAAAAAAAGGGAAATTCTTTACAATTCCTTCAGGGTCCCTGATGAAACCTGGAATGACCCTATCTACAACGACAGCTGAATGTGGCATAAGGCTGGACACTTGGGACTGAGAGGATTGGTGAGATTGGGTGAGCAAATGCAGACACTTAAAGCAAAAATGCACGGCATCCATGCCATAGGTCCCAACTCTCCAGGTTGAAGGGAATATTACTACAGCTATAACATGTACAGGATATCTAGAGAATGTACATACTGTGAATGTGAAAGGTTTCTAAAACTCAACGAATAGTCCTTCTCCTGGTGCTCCGGTTTGACTTTCCAACTGCTTTACTATCAATCTCCCAACTTGGAGAGAAAGCCCCTTTAACCTCCAGGTTCGCACAGGTTGCCAATTTGGCCGAGGATGAAAGGGAAGAAGGAGAACCAATGAGAGAGTAGCTGTTAGGCATTTGGACGGGCACATATCACTCTAACTTCCCGGCAGGAAGAAAAATTAAGCAAAGTCTCAGCCTCCCACCGGGAACCAGTATAGTTCCTGAACCAAAATTTTGGACTTGCCGTCAGCTCACAAAAAAACGAGTTGAAAAATGGAGCTCAGGGGCACAGCAATTCACAAAGTGGCAGAGTAAAAAAGGATAACTATCGTCCAGAAATCTGTTGAGGGAAGGCAACGAGGCGAACTTGAAAGCGAGGCAGAATAGCAGGAAACAGATTTCAAGAGGTTCGTTGGAATTGACATTAAAGCACAGGATGAGGGGCACAACTTCAACAATGATACACTTGAGCAAAAAGGGCATATCCGTTTTCTCCTAAATATATTCAGGAGAAAACGCATACGCCCTTTTTGGCCAAGCAAGCAAGCCGGCAATGCAAATCTGCACTACAAAGAAGTATCCCTTCCCACTGTTCAAAGGGACATCCACAAAATGTGTAAAATCCAGAAACGCAAGACCGGCCCCGGAGAACAGTGAGGCTTGTTTTGCTGATGGGCGGGATGTAAACTGCCAACTGCATCTCTGGAGGAGTGCATTGTGTTCCCTAAAACAAGTAAACAACAGAGCTACAGAGCCAAGGGCACTTCCAGTCTAGGGAATATACCTTGGGAAACCTGAAAATCAATAAGACAGAGCCACCCCAAAATTTAGGGCTGCACTGCTTACAAGAACCTCAACTTGGGTACACCTTAAATATCCCAGGAAATATAAAAATGGTTCAAAAAATTGTGGTACTTCCGTACGATGGAATATCCCTCAGCCATGCAATCAATGGCATAAGACGATTAGCAGCAAAATGATTGGATAGAGGTATGATGCTTCTAAGTGAAATAAGTCACACAGAAAAAGAAACTTAGATTAAGATATCACTTATGAAGATCCTGTAAACATGGCTACACTTGAACTCAGTTAAGAAAGAGAACAGAGTCCCACGTTTGGAAAACACTCTGATGCCTGCTTAAGGGGGAATGAGAGGTGGGGTGATGCATAAAACCAGAGTTTGATATAAGCACAGGTACCGTTCCAAACACAAACTATGGAATAGACAAGACCTACACCTTCGTCAGTGAAAGGGACCCGAGGCATCTGTGAGTAACCGTGAGCTGAGCCCCTGGCCAGCTGCTGTTGAACTTTTCCCACCCTTTCCAGGTAAAACACCTGAATATGTACAAGGGCTTGAAAGCCTAGAGGAAGTGCCGTGGAGCCACACCAGCGACAACACGCATGCCAACTTGGTGCCTGCAGGCCAGCCAGGATGGTCATGGCCCTGGGAGCTCTTCTGGAAGCTTTCCATTGCCCTGCCTGAGATACCCCTCCTGTCCCGGCACCCACTGCTTTTTTCCTTCCTCACCTCTGTTCAGAGAGAAATTCCAGCGGAAGGGATGGGTGACACATCCTCTTCTTTACAGGTGGCAGCCTGGCAACTCCTGCAGAAAGTCCAGCAGAGACCCACTCACACCGGACCACCCACAAAGCCGTGGCCCCTCACTCCCTCCCACCAGCACAGCCCCGAGACTGCTGACGGGGCAGAGAATATGGAGTCAGGCACAGCTTCTGGGGCTATTGCTGCCTGCAGCGCTGTTTATATAGACCTCAACCCAGGCACACCTGGGGAGGGCCGGCCGGCAGGGTCAGGCTACCCAGGTCAGCTAATCCTCAGCCCTCAGGGAATCACATTGTTGAAAATGGACCTCGCTAAGGCAGAATAGAAGCCAAGGAATAAAAGGACACAATGCCATTTGCAGCACCGTAGGTGTGTCTAGACGTAATCACGTGACTTGTAGTAAGTCAAAAAGTGAAAGACACATATCATATCATATCTCTTATAGGTGTGACCGAAAAATGGATACCAGGGCAGATATTTCCACGGAGAAGGGCAATCACAGATTCATTCAACAAACTTATGGTTCACCAATGGAAAGGTGTGAGGGTTGGTTTCATTATGATATTGGGGTTAACAGACATATACAAACACAGGTGACATATATAATCACCAAAGACGTACAGAATACCAAGAGAAGACTACTCAACATTCTGTCATAAGGTACATGGGAAAAGGATCCCAGGAAGCATGACATCTGTATATGTGTAAAAGAACCACATCTTCCACACCTACAACAAGCCAAACATTGTAATCAAATTTGCTGTAATAAAAAATTAAACTAAAAACACGAACAAGAAGTAGTGAGACAAACTTGAGGGGCTTTCTCCTGGCACATTCCATTCTAAATTCCAATCTAGAACACGACTTCCATTGAGGCTCTGTTGCCCCAGTAACCAGATTTGGTAAGGGAGAACTGCTGCCACCTTGTGGCCGTTTCACACAACAGCAGCTTTAATCCCAGCGCTAATGGTCAGTGGATATTCAAAATCATTACAGGCCTGTAAATGACACCTGCCCTGAAAACAAATCCTGGGGTCATATATCGACCAAAAAATTCAAAGTACGTCCATATTTCAAAACGACAGCTTCAAAAGGCATATTTTACACACATTAGTGTTCTGCTTCTTTTTCTTTCTTTCTTTTGTTGTTAAAAAAACGGGAATGGCAAAAAGCATCCCTCAGAATGGGCGAAAATATTTGCAAACGAATCAATGGACAATGGTTTAATCTCCAATATATATAAAGAGCTCATGCAGCTTAATATTAAAAAAACAAACAACCCAATACAAAATAGGGCAGAAGATCTAAAGAGACGTTTCTTCAAAGAAGACACAGAGATGGCCAAGACCAACATGAAAAGCTGCTCAACATCACTAATTATTAGAGAAATGCAAATCAAAACTACAATGAGGTATCACCTCACACCTGATAGAATCGGCATCATCAGAAAATCTACAAACAACGAATTCTGGGGAGGGTGTGGACAAAAGGATCCCTCTTCCACTAGTGGTGGAAATGTAAATTGATACAGTCACGATGGAGAACAGTATGGAGTTTCCTTAAAAAAACTAGAAAGAGAATTATCATATGATCCAGCAATCCCAATTCTGGGCATATACCCAGAGAAAACCATAAATCAAAAAGGCACATTCACCACAATGCTCATTTCAGCACTATTTACAATAGCCAGGTAATGGAAGCAACCTAAATACCCACAGACAGACGAATGGATAAAGATGTGGTACATATATAAAATGGAATATTACTCAGCCATAAGAAGGAATGAAACTGGGTCATTTGTAGAGACGTCGATGGATCTAGAGACTGTCATACAGAATGAAGTAAGTCAGAAATAGAAAAACAAATATTGTATATTAATGCATATACGTGGAACCTAGAAAAATGGAACAGATGAACTGGTTTGCAGGGAAGAAATAGAGACACAGAGGTAGAGAACACACGTATGGACACCAAGTGTGGGAAGCCATGGGGTGGTGGTGTTGGGATGAGTTGGGAGACTGGGATTGACCTGTATACATGTATATGCATAAAACACATAACTAATAATAACCTGCTGTATAAAAAATAAATAAAATTAAATTTCAAAATTTTTAAAAATAGTATTTAAAAATAAAACAGAAAAAAGTTCTTCCCTTCACACAGATGTATTTATATGAATGAATTATTTCCATGCTTATATCTATAAATACATAAAAGAGGAATAAAATCTAACTTGAACCAAAAAAGAAAAAAAAAAAACCTGAACCCACGAGTTAGACAGAGGAAAACACAATCAGGGCACTTGCTCCATCGGTAAACAATTCTGAAATTGGTCAGAGGTGGGGAATCATCTCCCATAGAGCCAGCAGCCCACTCCTACGCAAGGAGCGTCCTCATTGCAAAGCGGGGGGCCATGCCGAGGCATCTGTGAGTAACCGTGAGCTGAGCCCCAGGCCAGCTGCTGTTGAACTTTTCCCACCCTTCCCAGGTAAAACACCTGAATATGTACAAGGGCTTGAAAGCCTAGAGGAAGGGCCGTGGAGCCACACCAGCGACAACACGCAGGCAAACTTGGTGCCTGCAGGCCAGCCAGGATGGTCCTGGCCCTGGGCACTCTTCTGGAAGCTTTCCATTGGCCTGCCTGAGATACACCTCCTGTCCCGGCACCCACTGCTTTTTTCCTTCCTCACCTCTGTCCGGAGAGAAATTCCAGCGGAAGGTATGGGTGACACATCCTCTTCTTTACAGGTGGAAGCCTGGCAACTCCTGCAGAAAGTCCAGCAGAGACCCACTCACACCGGGCCACCCACAAAGCCGTGGCCCCTCACTCCCTCCCACCAGCACAGCCCCGAGACTGCTGACGGGGCAGAGAATATGGAGTCAGGCACAGCTTCAGGGGCTATTGCTGCCTGCAGCGCTGTTTATATTGACCTCAACCCAGGCACACCTGGGGAGGGCCGGCCGGCAGGGTCAGGCTACCCAGGTCAGCTAATCCTCAGCCCTCAGGGAATCACATTTTTGAAAATGGACCTCGCTAAGGCAGAATAGAAGCCAAGGAATAAAAGGACACAATGCCATTTGTAGCACCGTAGGTGTGTCTAGAGGTAATCACGTGACTTGTAGTAAGTCAGAAAGTGAAAGACACATATCATACCATATCTCTTATAGGTGTGACCGAAAAATGGATACCAGGGCAGATATTTCCACGGAGAAGGGCAATCACAGATTCATTCAACAAACTTATGGTTCACCAATGGAAAGGTGTGAGGTTTGGTTTCATTATTATATTGCGGTTAACAGACATATACAAACACAGGTCACATATATAATGACCAAAGACCTACAGAATACCAAGAGAAGACTACTCAACATTCTGTCATAAGGTACATGGGAAAAGGATCCCAGGAAGAACGACATCTGTATATGTGTAAAAGAACCACATCTTCCACACCTACAACAAGCCAAACATTGTAATCAAATTTTCTGTAATAAAAAATAAAAAAAATTAAACTAAAAACACGAACAAGAAGTAGTGAGACAAACTTGAGGTGCTTTCTCCTGGCACATTCCATTCTAAATTCCAATCTAGAACACGACTTCCCTTGAGGGTTTGTTGCCCCAGTAACCAGATTTGGTAAAGGAGAACTGCTGCCACATTTTGGCCGTTTCACAAAACAGCAGCTTTAATCCCAGCGCTAATGGTCAGTTGATATTCAAAATAATTGCAGGTCTGTAAATGACACCTGCCCTGAAAACAAATCCTGGGGTCATATATCGACCAAAAAATTCGAAGGACGACCATATTTCAAAACGACAGTTTCAAAAGGCATATTTTACACACATTAGTGTTCTGCTTCTTTTTCTTTATTTATTTTTGTTAAAAAAACGGGAATGGCAAAAAGCATCCCTCAGAATGGGCGAAAATATTTGCAAACGAATCAATGGACAAAGGTTTAATCTCCAATATATATAAAGAGCTCATGCAGCTTAATATTAAAAAAACAAACAACCCAATACAAAATTGGGCAGAAGATCTAAAGAGACGTTTCTTCAAAGAAGACACAGAGATGGCCAAGACCAACATGAAAAGCTGCTTAACATCACTAATTATTAGAGAAATGCAAATCAAAACTACAATGAGGTATCACCTCACACCTGTTAGAATCGGCATCATAAGAAAATCTACAAACAACAAATTCTGGGGAGGGTGTGGACAAAAGGATCCCTCTTCCACTAGTGGTGGAAATGTAAATTGATACAGTCACGATGGAGAACAGTATGGAGTTTCCTTAAAAAAACTAGAAAGAGAATTACCATATGATCCAGCAATCCCACTTCTGGGCATATACCCAGAGAAAACCATAAATCAAAACGGCACATTCACCACAATGCTCATTTCAGCACTATTTACAATAGCCAGGTAACGGAAGCAACCTAAATACCCACAGACAGACGAATGGATAAAGATGTGGTACATATATAAAATGGAATATTACTCAGCCATAAGAAGGAATGAAACTGGGTCATTTGTAGAGACGTCGATGGATCTAGAGACTGTCATACAGAATGAAGTAAGTCAGAAAGAGAAAAACAAATATTGTATATTAATGCATATATGTGGAACCTAGAAAAATGGTATAGATGAACTGCTTTGCAGGGAAGAAATAGAGACACAGAGGTAGAGAACACACGTATGGACACCAAGTGTGGGAGGCCATGGGGTGGTGGTGGTGGCATAAGTTGGGAGATTGGGATTGACCTGTATACATGTATATGCATAAAATACATAACTAATAATAACCTGCTGTATAAAAACATAAATAAAATTAAATTTTAAAATTTTAAAAAATAAAATTTAAAAATAAAACAGAAAAAAGTTCTTCCCTTCACACAGATGTATTTATATGAATGTATTATTTCCATGCTTATATCAATAAATACATAAAAGAGGAATAAAATCTAACTTGAACCAAAACAGGAAAAAAAACCTGAACCCACCAGTTATACAGAGGAAAACCCTATCAGGGCACTTGCTCCATCGGTAAACAATTCTGAAATTGTTCAGAGGTGGGGAATCATCTCCCATACAGCCAGCAGCCCACCCCCCAAGCAAGGAGGGTCCTCATTGCAAAGCTGGGGGACCAAGCCAAGGCATCTGTGAGTAAACGTGAGCTGAGCCCCAGTCCTGCTTCAGCTGAACTCTTCCCACCCTTTCCAGGTAAAACACCTGAATATGTACAAGAACTTGCAAGCCTAGAGGAAGGGCTGTGGAGCCACACCAGCGACAGCACACAGGCCCACTTGGTGCCTGCAGGCCAGTCAGGATGGTCCTGTCCCCAGATGCTCTTCTGGAAGGTTTCCATTTCCCTGCCTGAGATACCCCTCCTGCCACGGCCCCCACTGCTTTTTTACTTCCTCACCTCTGCCTGGGGAGAAATTCCAGCGGCAGGTATCGGTGACACATCCTCTTCTTTAGCAGGTGGCAGCCTGGCAACTCCTGCAGAAAGTCCAGCAGAGCCCCACTCACACTGGGCCACCCACAAAGCCACGGCCCCTCACTCCCTCCCACCAGCACAGCCCCGGCACTGCCTACAGGGCAGAGAATATGGCGTCAGTCACAGCTACAAGGGCTGTCGCTCACTGGAGATCTGTTTATATTGCCCTCAACCCAGGCACACCTGTGGAGGACTGGCAGGCATTTTCAGGCTGCCAAAATCAGCCAATCCTCACCCCTCAGGGGCTCACAGTTGCATAAAATGAAACTTGCTAAACGGGCCAGGCCCTAGGAACAGGTGTGGGCTCTTGAGAGTCAGGATAGACAAGGGGCTGCAGCTGCGGCTTGTTTTCTTATCATTTTATCTGGTCCATGTGTGGAAAACAACTTCAAGAAGACCCTATCCTAATGAGAGGAACCCAGGAGTCAGGGAGAGGAGTGATGGTGGGTGGAGACAGAGGCCTGGTGCCCTGGCTGCAGTGGAAGTGTCTGGAAGACCAGGCAGAAAGAGCCTGCAGAGAGTGATAGCCATGGTCACAGACCTGTCAGAGCTGCTGTTTGTTAGTTCAAGTCCTGCTCTGAGGTATTCTGTGTCAACTGTGAGCGACAGGTGAGCTGGGGGTTCTCTGCAAGGTGGGCTATGTGCACAGTTCCTGTGTGTCCAGCCCTGCTGGGGAACCTGCCCAGGGGAGCTCCGTATCCTGGGAAGGGCCTGAGTAGGAGAGCCCCATGGGCTGCTGCGTAGCTGCACAGCTGAGCTCCATACCCTGGGAGGGACTTGACCACGAGAGCCCCTTGTGCTGTGGGGTAGGGGTGCAGACCAGGTGAGCTCCATATCGTGGGATTGGCCTGACCACGAGAGCCCCATGAGCTGCTGGAGACCTGGTAAAGTATATCAGGACAGTCAGTGAAGCCACCGAGGATATACATCCAGTAGCTCCTATTTCCTACTCCCTGCTGGTCATTCTACCTTCCACCAGGCCATGGCATTCTGTATTAGACTTCAATGATGCCTTCTTCTGTATTCCATTCATCTCAGAGTCACAAGAATTTTTGGCTTGTGAGTGGCAGGACACAACATGCAACAAAAGCAATAATGCTGGGCCGTTCTGCCCCAATGGTTCAAAAATCCCCACACCATCATTGGGGAAATGTCCTCTAAAGACCTAAAAGTTCAACCTCTGTAAAAGGGAACCCTCCTTCAATATGCAGATGACATTCTGATCGCCAGGCCTACTAAAGACGCCTCTGAACTACCTAGCCAAGAAAGGATAGAAGGTGTCCAAGAAAAACGCTCAAATATCCCAGGCTAAGGTGACATGCCTGGGCTTCATTCTCACAGATATTCGGAGAAACGCATCCCAGGATAGGGAAGAAGCCATTTGCAGCCTTACCTCTTCTAAAACTAGAAGACAGCTTAGGGGTTCCTGGGGAGGCCAAGGTTTTCTGCATCTGGATCCCTAACTACAGTGTAATAGCTGGACCTCTACATGAAATACTGACATGAAAAGATGATGATCCTTTTGAATAGAATCCAGAAGCAGCCTTTCAAGAATGGAAAGAGCAGTCAATACAGACCCTTGCCCAGGAACTCCCTAATTTAGCTAAACCCTTTGACCTTTACATACCCAGTCAAAGGTTAATCGCCCTTGGAGCCTTAGTGCAAAAACTGGGACCACTTGAAATGGAGCAACACAAGAATGCCCTTCAGGTATGATAAACTATGGTTACCAAGGGCTTTGCCCACCGACTCATCAGGCCAGGATACTGGGGTATCTAAAAAGCTGGAAATCAGCAGCCCGCAAGGCCAGCTCCCTCCTAAGGGAAAAGGACCCCACGTGGTGATCCTAACCACCCATCATGGCCTGAAGTTGCAGGGGTCGCTCTGTGGACACACTGACCTTGAGTGAGGAGGCCCTCCAACTCCAACCTCCAGAGAGATAAAAGGGGGCAACGGGCCCCCAAGATGACTCGTGTGACCATCACTTGACCTGGAGTTTCTCTCAGAAAACGACAAGACTGTGCCCCGAAAGAGCAGACTACTGCTTGCAGGACTTACTGCACCCAGAGGGGAGCTAATAAGCTTGGCGGGGGAAACGTATATCACGCTTTCACCATAGAAAACCCTACAGACACCGCGGTGATGGTGGCCAATATGACCGGCTGGACTGCTGGCTACTTCTAAAGGTCATTGACTCAGTGGACTTCATGGTCCTGGATCACCACTGACCCTGGACTGTCTGGGAGTTGCGCGGGCAGGGCTTTGACACATGGTGCTGTTTGTACATTAATTCAGGGACCTAATTAAAGAAAGCACAGACTACTGGTCAGAGCATCTAGTCTGGCAAAAACTGTCAGCCTAAGGTCGCCGAACATATGTGGGGTGGGGTGAAACCTGCCACCGCAGCATCTCTGCGCCTCTCTTTCCTGGACCCTTAAAGGTCATTAGAATCTGTAACACTTCCAATGCTGGTGCTCAGGCGGATGAGAAGTGAGGCAGGAGGCCTTGGGACAATCAACCTCACCAGGAGGCTGGTGGGGAGACGTTTTGCCCCTCCCCCCATGTATCAGGGCTCCCACCACAGCATGAAGCAGTTACAAAAGAGGGGTCTGCACCGTCAACACCCCAAGAATAAGGAACGGAACAAAAAGCAGAGGAGGTGTTCGTCTCCGGCAACGTTCATTAAAAATTCCTGGGAGATAAAAAGAGAATCTGGGCAATAAAATAAAGTCTAACTTGTTTTTCCTTTGTGCTTTGTCTAATTTCACGTGCTCCTAGGGTTCCGTATGCAGAGGTCCCACACCCGGCACTTCAGACCCGATTTCCTAGTGCAGAATGGCTGGGTCGACACCTCAGCTAGCGGGGTCCCATGCAGACTCCGCGGCATAGAGCCTGAGCTGCAGCCAACGCAGCCCTCGAGAGCTCCATCCCCTCCCTCCCACTGACGCTGCCGGGGTCCCTACACAGCAGCCCAGCCCACAGCCCATGGGGGAGTGCACGCTCTCACCTCTCCATTCTGTTTTCAAAATAATGTTTCCTTTGCTTCTGAACCAAACTCAGTCTTGATCTGTTGGCTCCAATGACACTGGGCACGGGGACTCCTGTTGGGGTCCACTCTGGAGGATCAGTAACAGAAATTGAGAACATTGTAACTTCAATGAACAGATGTGTGAGCCAAACTGTAGTTAACATAGAGCAGTGTATAATGCTCGGGTAAAATAAGATGTTTCTAAGACTTACATTTGATATTTCCATCACTTTCCTATAAGCAAGTTCAGTGAAGATGTCTGTCTTATTTGTCAGGTCAACATTAGAGAAATGAAGTGATTTATTTCCATGGATGTACATCGAATACTCTTGGCTGAAGCTTCAATCTTGTTTTGAATGCTTTTCCATTGAAAATGATACCTCTCTTTCAGCTCCCCCATTTCTGAGAAGTATAAAATCTTATAATTTATTATTACCAAAGGGGAAAGGTAGGAGAAAGGATAAATTAACAGTTTGGGATTAACACATACACACTGCTATGTATAAAAGAGATCATCAACAAGGAACTACTGTATAGCACAGGGAACTACACTGAATATTTTGCAATAACCTATAAGGGGAAATAATCTGAAAAAGAATAGATATTTTTATTGACATCATCTATCATTGACAGATAAAATGTAACCTAAGCAAGGCCGATGGTGAGCGCTTCTGACCCTGAAGATTTCAGTCATCTAAAGTTTGGGCTCTGCCTATTTCCCAAGGCCCTTAAAGGACATACGTGTAACCGTAGCTTAAAAATTCCCCAGTTTGGGGTTCGGGGAGGCACTGATTTGGAAAAATCCCTGGTGTTCTCCTTACATGCACGGGACCCTTCCTACAGCTATAACATGCCTGTCACACCTAGAGGATGGTACACCGTTTGATCGGAAAGAGTTTGGAAAAGGCACCGCATCTCCTCATCGCCTGGTGCTCGGGTTCAACCCTCCAGCATCTTTCCTAACAATCTCCTCACTTGGGGATATCAGCACCGTCAACATCCTGTTGCACACAGTTTGGAATTTGTCCAGAGGATGAAGCGGAAGGATGAGAAAAATTTAGAGACAAGTCTTAGGTGTTCGGACAGGCACATGCCACTCTAATTTCCAATCCAGAAGACAAATTCATCAAAGGCTAGAATTGCCCACGGAAACAGAATAGGGCTAGAGGAAATCCCGCTGTTTTGTGTCCAGTTTCCAAAAACACAAGTTGAAAAATGGAACTCAGGGGCACTAAAATTCATGAAACTGCAGAGTTGAAAATATCTATCGTCGAAAAATGTCTTGAGGTAAGTCACAGAAAAGGACTTGTAAGCAAGGGAGAGTGGCAGGAAACAGATTTGAAGAGGTAGAAAGGACTCCCCATTAAAGCACAAGAAAAGGGGCTGAACATCGCCAATGATGCAGTTGGCCAAAAAGGGTGTATGCATTTTTTCTGAATATATTCAAGTAAAGGCCATACACACTTTTTATCCAACCAAACAGGTGGGCACTGGAAATCAATATCACAAAATGTATCACTTCACATCAGTCAGAAGGGCCATCCACATAAAGTGTAAACACCAGAAATGCAGGACAGGGCGAGGAGAAAAGGGAGCCCTGTGAGGCTGATAGTGGAAATGTAATTTGCCAATGGCCACTCTGGAGAAGTGTATTGTGTTTGCTAAAACATCTAAAAAATGAGCTACAGAGCATAGGGCACTTGCACTCATGGGCGTGTACCTTGGGAAAAACAAAAATCGACAGAAAACAGGCACCCGAACGTTTACCACCTCTCTTTTAAAAAGGGCCTCAACTTGGATATAACCTAAATGTCCCTGGAGGGATAAAATGGATAAAAGAGATGGGGTACTTATGTAGAGTGGAATATTACTCATCCAGAAATCAATGAAATAAGGCCAGTTGTAACAACTCTAGAGGAGTTACATACGATCATTCTAAGTGACATATGTCAGAAAGAAAAAGACACATATCATAAGATGTCACTTAAAGGTGGAATCAAAAATGGCTACACATGAAATAAATTACAAAACAGAAACATAGTCAAATATGTAGAAAATAGACATAAGGCTGCTAAATGGGAAAGGTGGGGAATGGTGAGGTATTATCCAGGAGGTTGAAATTAGCAAAGATACCATTCCAAGTACCAAATTGAATAACTGACAAGGCCTACACGGTACCTCAAAGAACTGCACTCAGCCCACTCAAGTCACTGGAAAATAATACATATGACTGGTAAGCATCTGAAAAAGAAGTTATTGTTGTCTCACAGTACATGAATCAAGTGGATGTACAGCAGCAAAAAACAGAGCTTTGAAAATCAGCTGTAACCAATATAAAAATAAATTTAAAACTATTTATAAAAACAGTGAGACAGACAAAAATTCTTACAACTTTTGTTGAAGGGCTACGATGTAACATGGATTGAACACATGTAGACCCACAGCAGGATGATTATATAAGGCTGGAAGCTATGCACGCTAAGAGATGTTAGAGAGGCTGGGTGAGGAAATGCAGACCTCTTAAAGTAATACTGCCTGGTACCCATTCCATGGGTCCCAAATCTGCAGGTTCAAGGGAATCTTCTGACAGCGAAAACATGTCTGGGAAACCGAGATGAATGTACACCGTGTGCTCAGGAAAGGTGTCTAAAATGCACCTCATTTTTGATCTCCTGGTGCTGGGGTTCACCATTCCAGCCACATTACTAACAATCTCCCCACTTGGAGAATCAGCACCTTTAACCTCCTGTTTCACACAGTTGGCAATTTGTGCAGAGGATAAATGGGAAGAGGGGGAACCAATGAGAGATTAGCTGTAGGACTTTTGACAGGCACATGTCACTCTAATTTCCCATTAGGAAGAAGAATTAACCAAAGGCTCAGCCTGCCTCCCCAGAACCAGAATAGGGCCAGAAGTAATCCAATGGTTTGGCGGCCAGCTCACAAAAAAAGCGAGTTGCAAAATGGAGCTCAGGAGCAGACAATTCAAAGACCTGCAAAGATATAAATGATAACCAACGTCCAAAAATATATTCAGGTAAGGTAACGTAGAGGATCTGAATGAGAGGCAGAATTGCAGGAAACAGATTTCAAAAGGTAGATTGTACTCACATTTAAAGCATATGAAAAGCAGCAGAATTTCTAAAATGATGCGGTTGGGCAAAAGGGTGTATGCGTTTTTTTCGTGAATATCTTCAGGAAAAAATCACATGCAGAGTTTTTGCCCAACCAAGCAAGAGAGAAATGCAAATCCGCACAACAAAGAAGTCTCAATTTCCACTGCTCAGAAAGGACATCCAAAAAATGTGTACAAACCAGAAATGCAGGAGAGGCCATTGAAAACAGGGAGCCTAGTCACGCTGATGGGTGGGGTATAAATATCCAAGAGCCACTCTGAAGAAGTGTATGCTGTTTTTAAAACATCTAAAATACAAAGCCCCGGAGCAAGGGGACTTCAACTCATGGACATATAACTTGGGAAGACTAAATGTCAATAAGACACAGGCACCCCAAAGTTTAGGGCTGCTCTGCATACAAGAACCTCAACTTTGGTACACCTAAAATATCCCAGGAAAAAGAGAAATGCATAAAGAACTTGTGGTAATTTTGTACAACGGAGTATCACTCAGACGTGAAATCAATGTATATAAGGCCAGTAGCAGCATAAAGAGTGGATTTAGGTATGATGATTTTAAGGGAAATTAGTCACACAGAAAAAGAATCTTATCATAAGATATCACTTATAGAGGGAATGTCAATATCACAACACATGAACTGAATTAGGAAAGAGAACAGAGTCTCACATTTAGCAAAAATCTCTTATGCCTGCTTCAGGGGAAAGGAGAGGTGGGGTGATGCATAAAACCAGAGTTTGATATTAGCACAGGTACCATTCCATAAACCAAATACAGAATAGACAAGACCTACAACTTCCTCAGTGAACGGGACTCAACACCCCTATGCCCCACAGAGGAATATATCTGACTACTAAGAATCTTAAAACCTGTGTATTGATATGTCTCCGTAAGGGAATCAATTGTGTCTAGACTGGCATAAACACATCAGTGAAAATCAGCTCAACCCCATTATAAAAATGAATTTCAAAAAAAACCCAAAAAAACAGCGAAATTCTTACACAATTCCTTCAGGGGTTCTGATGAAACCTGGAATGACCCTATCTGCAAAGGCAGCTGGATGAGACATAAGGCTGGACACTTGGGACTAAGAGGACTGGTGAGATTGGGAGAGAAAATGCAGACCTTTTAAAGTAGTAATGCATGCCACCATTCCATGTGTCCCAAATCTCCAGGTAGAAGGGTATATCACTACAATTATAACATGTATGGGAAACCTAGAAAATGGACACCCTGTGATGGCGAAAGGTTTCTAAAACTCTCCTAATTTTTTCCTCTCCTTGTGCTCCACTTCGGCATTCCAACTGCTTTACTATCAATCTCCCAACTTAGGAGAGTCATCCCTTATAACCTCCTGGTTCGCACAGTTTGCTAATTGTGCAGAGGATGAAAGGGAAGAGGGAGAACCAATCAGAGAGTAGATGTAGGCATTTGGACGGGCACATGTCACTCTAAGTTCCCGGCAGGAAGAAGAATTAACCAAAGCCTCAACCACCCACAGGGAACCAATAGAGCGAGCCCTGGAACCAGTATAGGTCCTGAAGCAAAATTGTGGATTTGCGGCCAGCTCACAAAGATGGGATTTGAAAATTGGAGCTCAGGGGCACAGCAATTCACAAACCTGCAGACTTATAAAGGACTACTCTCTTCCAAAAATCTGTTGAGGGAAGGCAATGAAGCGGCCTTGAAAATGAGGCAGAATTGCACAAAACATATTTCAAGAGGTAAATTGGAATCGCCTTTAAAGCACAGGAAAAGCATCCCAACTTGGACAGAGATGCACTTGGCCAAAAAGGGCGTATGCCTTTTCTCCTGAATATATTCAGAAGAAAACGCATACGCCCTTTTTGGCCAATCAAGCAAGCGCACAATACAAATCCACACTACAAAGAATTGTCACTTACCACCGGTCAAAAGGGACATCCGAATATCTGTAAAAACCAGAAAGGCAAGAGAGAGATGGCAAGGGCATGAAGCAATGTGATCCCAATGGTCATGGAGGATTGTGATGACAAGCGCATGGAGAATTGTGATGACAAGATTATGTACCATTTTGTTGACAAAGGCAAGGAGCATTATGATGACAAGGTTCATGGAGCACTGTGATGACAAGCATCACGGAGCATTGTGATTACAGGGGTCATGGAGCATTGGGATGACAAGCGCATGGATCATTGTGATGACAATGGTCATGGAGCATTTTAATGACAAGAGTCCCGGATCATTGTGTTGTCAGGGTTCATGGAGCGTTGTGATGACAGTGCTCATGGAGCATTGTGATGACAGGGGTCATGGCGCATTGTGATGAGAAGGTCATGGAGCATTGGGCTGAAAATGTCCATGGAGTACTGTGATGACAGGGGTCATGGAGCATTGTGATGACAAGGTACTGGAGCACTGTGATGAGAAGACCATGGAGCCTTGTGATGACAAGTCTCATGGAGCATTCTGATGAAAATTGCCATGGAGCATTGTGATTACAGGGGTCTTGGAGCATTGTGATGACAAGGGCATGGAGCATTGTGATGAGAAGGCCATGGAGCATTCTGATGACATGCATCATGGAGCTTTGTGCTGACAAGGGCATGGAGTATTGTGATGAAAATGGCATGGATCATTGTTATGAAAAAGGCATGGAGCCTTGTCATGACAGGGTTCTAGGAGCATACTGACGACAAGTGTCACGGAGCATTGTGATGACAAGTGTATTGAGAATTGTGATGACAAAGGTCATGGAGCATTGTGATGAGAAGACCATGGATAATTGTGATGATGAGCGTCATGGGGCGTTGTGATGATAAGTATTATGGAACATATTGATCTAAAGGATTTGGAGCATTGTGATGACAGAGGTCATGGAGCATTTTGGTTTCATTGTGATGACAATAGCCTGAAGCATTATGATGATGGGCATGGTGCATTGTGATGACAGGGTTCATGGAGCATTGAGATGAAAAGGGGCATGGAGCATTGCGATTACAGGAGTCTTGGAGCATTGTGATGACAAAGGCATGGAACATCGTGAATGAGAAGGCCATGGAGCATTCTGTTGACATGCGTCATGGAGCTTTGTGATGACAAGGGCATGGAGCATTGTGATTACAGGGGTCTTGGAGCATTGTGATGACAAGGGTCATGGAGCCTTGTGATGACAAGGCTGTGGAACATTGTGATTGCAGGGGTCATGGAGCATTGTTATGACAGGGGTAATGGAGCATTGTGATGACAAGGGCATGGAGCATTGGTCTGAAAAGTTTCATGGATTATTGTGATGAGAGGGGGCAAGGAGCATTGTGATGACAAGGGCATGGAACACTGTGATACATGGGTCATGGAGGATTGTAATGACAAGCGCATGGAGCATTGTGATAAGAATGGCATCGAGCATTGTGATGAAAAGCATCATGGAGCCTGTGATGACAAGGGCATGGAACAATGTGATGAGAGGGTTCATGGAGCATTGTGCTGACAATGACATGCAGCATTGTGATGACAAGGGTCATTGAGCTTTGTGATGACAAAGGTCATGGAGCATTTTGATGACAAGGGTGTGGTGCATTCTGTTGTGAAGGGCAGGGAGCATTGTGATGACAGGGGTTATGGAACATTGTGATGTCAGGGGAATGGAGCATTGTGATGATAAAGGCATGTAGCATTGTTGTGACAAGGGTCATGGAATATTGTGATGACAGGGGTGAGTGAGTATTGTGTTGACTAGTGATGGAACATTGTGATATCAGTGGTGAGAGAGCATTTTGATGAGAAGTGCATGGAGCAGTGTGATGACAAGGTTTATGGAGCATTGTGATGACAAAGATGTGGAGCATTGTGATGACAAGCGCATGGCACATTGTGATGCCATGGGTCATGGAGTATTGTGCTAACAAAGGCATTGAGCATTGGGATGACAAGGGTCACCGAGCATTGTGATGAAATGTTCATGGAGCACTGTGGTGACAAAGGTCACAGAGCCTTGTGATGATGAGGGCATGAACCATTGTGATGACAAAGGTCATGAAGCATTGTGATGACTGGAGTCACGGAGCATTGTGATGACAGGGGTCATAGAGCATTGTGATGAAAGGGCATGGAGCATTGTGATGACAGGGGCATGTTGCATTGGTTTGACAAGTTTCAGGGATTATTGTGATGACAGTGGGCATGGCGCATTGTGATGACAAGGGCATGGAGCATTGTGATGAGAAGGTCATGGAGTATTGTGAAGAAGGGTGTCAGGGAGCATTGTGATGACATATGTCATGGTCCATTGCGATGACAATGGAATGGAGCATTGTGATGCCAAGTGTCATGGAGGATTGTGATGACAAAGGTAATGGAGCATTTTGATGACAAGCGCTTGGAGCATTGTGATGACAAGGGTCATGGAGCATTGTGATAACAAGGGCCATTGAGAATTTTGATGACATGTTCATGAAGCATTGTGATGACAATCACATGGAGCTTGCTGTGACAGGGATCATGGAGCATTGCAATGTCAAGTGCATAGAGAATTGTGATGACAAAGCATGTAACACTGTGATGAAAAGCCTCATGGAGCACAGTGATGCCAAGAACGTCGAGAATTGTGATGACAGGGGACATGGAGCATTGTAATGACCAGGGCATGGAGTATTGTGATGGCAAGACCGTGGAGCATTGTGATGAGAAGACCATGGATAATTATGAGGATGAGCGTCATGGAGCACTGTAATGACAAGGGGTATGGAGCATTGTGATAACAGGGGTCATGGAGCATTGTGATGACAAGTTTCATGGAGCATTCTGATGACAAGCTTGTGGAGTATTTTGATGACAATGACATGGAGCATTTTGATGAAAATGGCATGGGGCATTGTGATGAAAAAGACATGGAGCCTTTTCATGACAGTTTTCAGGGAGCATTCTGACGACAAGTGTCAGGGAGCATTGTGATGACAAAGGTCATGGAGAATTGTGACGACAAGGGCATGGAGTATTGTGATGACAAGCACATGGAGCTTGCTATGATGGGGTCATGGAGCATTGCGATGACAAGTGCATAGAGAATTGTGATGACAAAGCATGTAACACTGTGATGAGAAGTGTCATGGAGCATAGTGATGCCAAGATCGTGGACAATTGTGATTACAGGGGACATGGAGCATTGTGATGACCAGGGCATGGAGCATTGCGATGGCAAGATCGTGGAGCATTGTGATGAGAAGACCATGGATAATTGTGATGACGAGGGTCATGGAGCACTCTAATGACAAGGGGTATAGAGCATTGTGATGACAGTGGTCATGGAGCATTTTGATGACCGGTGACATGGAGCATTGTGATGCCCAAGGCATGGAGTACTGTGATGGCAAGAGCGTGGAGCATTGTGATGAGAAGACCATGGATAATTGTGATGAGGAGCATCATGGAACACTGTAATGACAAGTGGTATGGAGCCTTGTGATGACAGGGGTCATGGAGCATTGTTATGACAGTGGTCATGGAGCATTGTGATGACAAGGGTCATGGAGCATTTTGATTACAAGGGCGTGGAGCATTGTGATGAGAAGACCATGGACAATTGTGATTACGAGTGTCATGGAGCACTGTAATGACAAGCAGTATGGAGCATTGTGATGACAGGGGTCATGGAGCATTGTGATGACTGGGGACATGGAGCATTGTGATGACCAGGGCATGGAGCATTGTGATGGCAAGACCGTGGAGCACTGTGATGAGAAGACCATGGATAATTGTGATGACAAACATCATGGAGCACTGTAATGACAAGGGGCATCGAGCATTGTGATGACAGGTCTCATGGAGCATTGTGATGACAGGGGTCATGGATCATTGAGATGACAAGGGTCACGGAGCATTCTGATGACAAGCTTGTGGAGTATTGTGATGACAATGGCATGAAGCATTGTGATGAAAAGGGCATGGATCATTGTGATGAAAAAGGCATGGAGACTTGTCATGACAGGGTTCAATGAGCATACTGATGACAAGTGTCAGGGAGCATTGTGATGACAAGTGTATTGAGAATTGTGATGACAAAGGTCATGGAGCATTGTGATGAGAATTCCATGGATAATTGTGATGACCAGCGTCATGGGGCGTTGTGATGACAAGTGTAATGGAACATTGTGATCACAAGGGTTTGGAGCATTGTGATGAGAGAGGTCATGGAGAATTTTGATTTCATTGTGATGACAATAGCATGAAGCATTATGATGATGGGCATGGTGCATTGTGATGACAGGGTTCATGGAGCATTGAGATGAAAAGAGGCATGGATCATTGTAATAACAAGGGTCTTGGAGCATTGTGATGACAAGGGCATGGAGTATTGTGATAAGAAGGCCATGGAGCATTCTGATGACATGCGTCAGGGAGCTTTGTGATGACATGGGCATGGAGCATTGTGATTACAGGGGTCTTGGAGCATTGTGATGACAAGGATCATGGAGTCTTGTGATGACAAGGCCGTAGAACATTGTGATGGCAGGGGTCATGGAGCATTGTTATGACAGGTGTAATGCAGCATTGTGATGACAAGGGCATGGAGCATTGGTCTGAAAAGTTTCATGGATTATTGTGATGAGAGTGAGCATGGAGCATTGTGATGACAAGGGCACGGAACACAGTGATACATGTGTCATGGAGGATTGCAATGACAAGGGCATGGAGCATTGTGATGAGAAGCGTCATGGAGCTTTGTGATGACAACGGCATGGAGCAATGTGATGAGAGGTTTCATGGAGCTTTGTGATGACAATGGCATGGAGCATTGTGATTCCAAGGGTCATGGAGCTTTGTGATGACATAAGCCATGGAGCATTTTGATGACAAGGGCATGGTGCATTGTGATGAGAAGGGCAGGGAGCATTGTGATGACAGGTTCATGGAGCAATTGGATGAAAAGGGTCATGAAACATTTTGATGACAGTGTTTATGGAACATTGTGATGTTAGGGGTCATGGAGCATTGTGATGAAAAGGGTCATGGAGCATTGTGATGACAGGGGTTATGGAACATTGTGATGTCAGGGGTCATGGAGCATTGTGATGATAAGAGCATGTAGCATTGTTGTGACAAGGGTCATGGAACATTGGGATGTCAGGGTGGAGGGAGTATTGTGTTGACTAGTGATGGAACATTGTGATATCAGTGGTGAGAGAGCATTTTGATGAGAGGTGCATGGAGCATTGTGATGACAAGGCTGTGGAGCATTGTGATGAGAAACGCAGGGCACATTGTGATGACATGGGTCATGGAACATTGTGCTGACAAACGCATGGAGCATTGTGATGACAAAGTTTATGGAGCATTGTGATGACAACGATGTGGAGCATTGTGATGACAAGCGCATGGCACATTTGATGCCATGTATCATGGAGTAATGTGCTGACAAAGGCATGGAGCATTGTGATGACAAGGGTCACCGAGCATTGTGATGAAATGTTCATGGAGTGTTGTGGTCACAAAGGTCACAGAGCCTTGTGATGACGAGGTCATGGACCATTGTGATGACAAAGGTCATGAAGCATTGTGATGACTGGAGTCACGGAGCATTGTGATGACAGGGGTCATAGAGCATTGTGATGAAAGGGCATGGAGCATTGTGATGACAGGGTCATGGAGCATTTTTCTGACAAATTTCATGGATTATTGTGATGACAGTGGGCATGGCGCATTGTGATGACAAGGGCATGGAGCATTGTGATGAGAAGGTCATGGAGTATTGTGAAGAAGGGTATCAGGGAGCATTGTGATGACATATGTCATGGTCTATTGCAATGACAATGGAATGTAGCATTGTGATGCCAAGTGTCATGGAGGATTGTGATGACAAAGGTAATGGAGCATTTTGATGACAAGGGCTTGGAGCATTGTGATGACAAGGGTCATGGAGCATTGTGATAACAAGGGCCATTGAGAATTTTGATGACATGTTCATGAAGCATTGTTATGACAATCTCATGGAGCTTGCTATGACAGGGGTCATGGAGCATTGCGATGACAAGTGCATAGAGAATTGTGATGACAAAACATGTAACACTGTGATGAGAATTATCATGGAGCATAGTGATGCCAAGAACGTGGAGAATTGTGATGACAGGGGACATGGAGCATTGCGATGACCAGGGCATGGAGAATTGTGATGGCAAGACCGTGGAACACTGTGATGAGAAGACCATGGATAATTGTAATGACGAGTGTCATGGAGCACTGTAATGACAAGGGGTATAGAGCATTGTGATGACAGTGATCATGGAGCATTGTGATGACCGGGGACATGGAGCATTGTGATGACTGGGGACATGGAGCATTGTGATGACCAGGGCATGGAGCCTTGTGATGGCAATGTCGTGGAGCACTGTGATGAGAAGATCATGGATAATTGTGATGACGAATGTCATGGAGCACTGTAATGACAAGGGGTATAGATCATTGTGATGACAGTGGTCATGGAGCATTGTGATGACCGGGGACATGGAGCATTGTGATGCCCAAGGCATGGAGCACTGTGATGGCAAGACCGTGGAGCATTGTGATGAGAAGACCATGGATAATTGTGATGAGGAGCGTCATGGAGCACTGTAATGACAAGTGGTATGGAGCCTTGTGATGACAGGGGTCATGGAGCATTGTTATGACAGTGGTCATGGAGCATTGTGATGACAAGGGTCATGGAACATTTTGATGACAAGGTCGTGGAGCATTGTGATGAGAAGACCATGGACAATTGTGATTACGAGTGTCATGGAGCACTGTAATGACAAGCGGTATGGAGCATTGTGATGACAGGGTTCATGGAGCATTGTGATGACTGGGGACATGGCGCATTGTGATGACCAGGGCATGGAGCATTGTGATGGCAAGAACGTGGAGCACTGTGATGAGAAGACCATGGATAATTGTGATGACGAACATCATGGAGCACTGTAATGACAAGGGGCATCGAGCATTGTGATGACAGGTGTCATGGAGCATTGTGATGACAGGGGTCATGGATCATTGAGATGAAAAGTGTCACGGAGCATTCTGATGACAAGCTTGTGGAGTATTGTGATGACAATGGCATGGAGCATTGTGATGAAAAGGGCATGGATCATTGTGATGAAAAAGGCATGGAGACTTGTCATGACGGGGTTCAATGAGCATACTGATGACAAGTATCAAGGAGCATTGTGATGACAAGTGTACTGAGAATTGTGATGACAAAGGTCAGGGAGAATTGTGATGAGAAGTCCATGGATAATTGTGATGACCAGCGTCATGGGGCGTTGTGATGACAAGTGTAATGGAACATTGTGATCACAAGGGTTTGGAGCATTGTGATGAGAGAGGTCATGGAGAATTTTGATTTCATTGTGATGACAATAGCATGAAGCATTATGATGATGGGCATGGTGCATTGTGATGACAGGGTTCATGGAGCATTGAGATGCAAAGAGGCATGGGTCATTGTAATAACAAGGGTCATGGAGCATTGTGATGACAAGGGCATGGAGTATTGTGATGAGAAGGCCATGGAGCATTCTGATGACATGTGTCAGGGAGCTTTGTGATGACATGGGCATGGAGCATTGTGATTACAGGGGTCTTGGAGCATTGTGATGACAAGGGCCATGGAGTCTTGTGATGACAAGGCCGTAGAATATTGTGATGGCAGGGGTCATGGAGCATTGTTATGACAGGTGTAATGGAGCATTGTGATGACAAGGGCATGGAACATTGGTCTGAAAAGTTTCATGGATTATTGTGATGAGAGTGAGCATGGAGCATTGTGATGACAAGGGCACGGAACACAGTGATACATGTGTCATGGAGGATTGCAATGACAAGGGCATGGAGCATTGTGATGAGAAGCGTCATGGAGCTTTGTGATGACAACGGCATGGAGCAATGTGATGAGAGGTTTCATGGAGCTTTGTGATGACAATGGCATGGAGCATTGTGATTCCAAGGGTCATGGAGCTTTGTGATGACATAGGCCATGGAGCATTTTGATGACAAGAGTGTGGTGCATTGTGATGAGAAGGGCAGGGAGCATTGTGATGACAGGGTCATGGAGCAATTGGATGAAAAGGGTCATGGAACATTTTGATGACAGTGTTTATGGAACATTGTGATGTTAGGGGTCATGGAGCATTGTGATGAAAAGGGTCATGGAGCATTGTGATGACAGGGGTTATGGAACATTGTGATGTCAGGGGTCATGGAGCATTGTGATGATAAGAGCATGTAGCATTGTTGTGACAAGGGTCATGGAACATTGGGATGACAGGGTGGAGGGAGTATTGTGTTGACTAGTGATGGAACATTGTGATATCAGTGGTGAGAGAGCATTTTGATGAGAGGTGCATGGAGCATTGTGATGACAAGGCTGTGGAGCATTGTGATGAGAAACGCAGGGCACATTGTGATGACATGGGT
Organism: Hyperoodon ampullatus; assembly: GCF_949752795.1. Classification (NCBI taxonomy): domain Eukaryota; kingdom Metazoa; phylum Chordata; class Mammalia; order Artiodactyla; family Ziphiidae; genus Hyperoodon; species Hyperoodon ampullatus. The sequence continues at coordinate 921,911 of NW_027640702.1, read as the reverse complement.
CATGGATCATTGTGCTGACAAACGCATGGAGCATTGTGATGACAAGGTTTGTGGAGGATTGTGATGACAACGATGTGGAGCATTGTGATGAGAAGCGCATGGCACATTTGATGCCATGTGTCATGGAGTAATGTGCTGACAAAGGCATGGAGCATTGTGATGACAAGGGTCACCGAGTATTGTGATGAAATGTTCATGGAGTGTTGTGGTCACAAAGGTCACAGAGTCTTGTGATGATGAGGGCATGGGCCATTGTGATGACAAAGGTCATGAAGCATTGTGATAACTGGAGTCACGGAGCATTGTGATGACAGGGGTCATAGAGCATTGTGATGAAAGGGCATGGAGCCTTGTGATGACAGGGTCATGGAGCATTTTTCTGACAAGTTTAATGGATTAATGTGATGACAGTGGGCATGGCGCATTGTGATGACAAGGGCATGGAGCATTGTGATGAGAAGGTCATGGAGTATTGTGAAGAAGTGTGTCAGGGAGCATTGTGATGACATATGTCATGGTCTATTGCAATGACAATGGAATGTAGCATTGTGATGCCAAGTGTCATGGAGGATTGTGATGACAAAGGTAATGGAGCATTTTAATGACAAGGGCTTGGAGCATTGTGATGACAAGGGTCATGGCGCATTGTGATAACAAGGGCCATTGAGAATTTTGATGACATGTTCATGAAGCATTGTGATGACAATCACATGGAGCTTGCTATGACAGGGGTCATGGAGCATTACAATGACAAGTGCATAGAGAATTGTGATGACAAAACATGTAACACTGTGATGAGAAGTATCATGGAGCATAGTGATGCCAAGAACGTGGAGAATTGTGATGACAGGGGACATGGAGCATTGTGATGGCAAGACCGTGGAGCATTGTGATGAGAAAACCATGGATAATTGTGATGACGAGCGTCATGGAGCACTGTAATGACAAGGAGTATGGAGCATTGTGATGACAGGGGTCATGGAGCATTGTGATGACTGTGGACATGGAGCATCGTGATGACCAAGGCATGGAGCATTGTGATGGCAAGACCATGGAGTATTGTGATGAGAAGACCATGGATAATTGTGATGAGGAGCGTCATGGAACACTGTAATGACAAGGGGTATTGAGCATTGTGATGACAGGGGTCATGGAGCATTCTGAAGACAATGATCATGGAGCATTCTGATGACAAGCTTGTGGAGTATTGTGATGACAATGACCTGGAGCGTTGTGATGAAAAGGGCATGGAGCATTCTGATGAAAAAGGCATGGAGCCTTTTCATGACAGTGTTCAAGGAGTATTCTGACGACAAGTGTCTGGGAGCATTGTGATGACAAGTGTATTGAGAATTGTGATGACAAAGGTCATGGAGCATTGTGACGACAAGTGCATGGAGTATTGTCATGACAGTCATCATGGAGTGTTGTGATGACAAGTGTTATGGAACATTGTGATCACAAGGGGTTGGAGCATTGTGATGACAGAGGTCATGGACCATTTTGATTTCAAGGAGCATGGAGCATTGTGATGACAAGGGCATGGAGCAATGTGATCCCAAGGTTCATGGAGGATTGTGATGAAAATGGTAATGGAGTATTGTGATGACAAGCTCATGGAGCATTGTGATGACAAGGTCATGTAGGATTTTGATGACACAGGCATGGAGAATTGTGATGATAAGGGTCATGGAGCACTGTGATGATAAGCGTCACGGAGCATTGTGATTACAGGGGTCATGGAGCATTGGGATGACAAGGGCATGGATCATTGTGATGACAAGTGTCATGGAGCATTGGGCTGAAAATGTTCATGGAGCATTGTGATGACAAGGGAATGGAGCATTGTGATGACAAGAGTCCCGGATCATTGTGTTGTCAGTTGTCATGGAGTGTTGTGATGACAGTGGTCATGGAGGACTGTGATGATATGGGTCATGGAGCATTGTGATGAGAAGGTCATGAAGCATTGGGCTGAAAATGTTCATGGAGTATTGTGATGACAGGGGTCATGGAGCATTGTAATGAGAAGGGAATTGAGCACTGTGATGACAAGGTCCTGGAGCATTGTGATGGGAAGTCCATGGAGCCTTGTGATGACAATTCTCATGGAACATTCTGATGAAAAGGGGCATGGAGCATTGTGATTACAGGGGTCTTGGAGCATTGTGATGACAAGGGCATGGAGCATTGTGATGAGAAGGCCATGGAGCATTCTGATGACATGCGTCATGGAGCTTTGTGCTGACAAGGGCATGGAGCATTGTGATGAAAATGGCATGGATCATTGTTATGAAAAAGTCATGGAGCCTTGTCATGACAGGGTTCTAGGAGCATACTGACGACAAGTGTCACGGAGCATTGTGATGACAAGTGTATTGAGCATTGTGATGACCAAGTTCATGGAGCATTGTGATGAGAAGACCATGGATAATTGTGATGAAGAGCGTCATGGGGTGTAGTGATGATAAGTTTTAAGGAACATTGTGATCACAAGGGTTTGGAGCATTGTGATAACAGAGGTCATGGAGCATTTTGATTTCATTTTGATGACAATAGCCTGAAGGATTATGGTGATGGGCATGGTGCATTTTGATGACAGCGTTCATGGAGCATTGAGATGAAAAGGGGCATGGAGCATTGTGATTACAGGGGTCTTGGAGCATTGTGATGACAAGGGCAAGGAGCATTGTGATGAGAAGGCCATGGAGCATTCTGATGACATGCGTCATTGAGCTTTGTGATGACAAGGGCATGGAGCATTGTGATTACAGGGGTCTTGGAGCATTCTGATGACAAGGGTCATGGAGCCTTGTGATGACAATGGTGTGGAACATTGTGATGGCAGGGGTCATGGAGCATTGTTATGACAGGGGTAATGGAGCTTTGTGATGACAAGGGCATGGAAGAATGTGATTTGAGGGTTCATGGAACATTGTGATTCCAAGGGTTATGGAGCTTTGTGATGACAAAAGTCATGGAGCATTTTGATGTCAAGGGCGTGGTGCATTGTGATGAGAAGGGCAGGGAGCATTTTGATGACAGGGTCATGCAGCAATTTGATGAAAAGTGTAATGGAACATTTTGATGACATGGGTTATAGAACATTGTGATGTCAGGGGTCATGGAGCTTTGGGATGAAAAGGGTCATGGAGCATTTTGATGACAGGGGTTATGGAACATTGTGATGTCAGGGGTCATGGAACATTGTGATGATAAGGGGATGTAGCATTGTGATGACAGGGGTCATGGAACATTGTGATTACAGGGATGAGGGAGTATTGTGATGACTAGTGATGGAACATTGTGATATCTCTTTTGAGAGAGCATTTTGATGAGAAGTGCATGGAGCATTGTGATTACAAGGTTTATGGAGCATTACGATGACAAGGTTGTGGACCGTTGTGATGAAAATCACGTGGCACATTGTGATGACAAGGGTCATGGAGCATTGTTCTGACAAAGGCATGGAGCATTGTGATGACAAGGGTCACGGAGCATTGTGATGAAAAGTTCATGGAGTATTGTGGTTACAAAGGTCACAGAGCCTTGTGATGATGTGGGCATGGACCACTGTGATGACAAATGTTATGAAGCATTGTGATGACTGGAGTCACAGAGCATTGTGATGACAGGGGTCATGGAGCATTGTGATGACAAGGGCATGGAGCCTTGTGATGACAGGGGCATGGAGCATTGGTCTGACAAGTTTAATAGATTATTGTGATGACAGTGGGCATGGGGCATTGTGATGACAAGGGCATGGGGCATTGTGATGAGAAGGTCATGGAGTATTGTGAAGACAGGTGTCAGGGAGCATTGTGATGACATATGTCATGGTCCATTGCGATGACAATGGCATGGAGCATTGTGATGCCAAATGTAATGGAGGATTGTGATGACAAATATAATGGAGCATTGTGATGACTAGGGCTTGGAGCATTATGATGACAAGGGCCATTGAAAATTTTCATGACAAGGTCGTGAAGCATTGTGATGACAAGGTGCTGGAGCATTGTGATGAGAAAACCATGGAGCCTTGTGAGACAAGTCTCATGGAGCATACTGATGAAAAGGGGCATGGAGCATTGTGATTAGAGTGTCTTGGAAAATTGTGATGACAAGGGCATGGAGCATTGTGATGAGAAGGCCAAGGAGCAGTCTGATGACATGCGTCATTGAGCTTTGTGATGACAAGGGCATGGAGCATTGTAATTACAGGTGTCTTGGAGCATTGTGATGAAAAAGGCATGGATCATTGTGATGAAAAAGGCATGGAGCCTTGTCATGACATGGTTCAAGGAGCATACAGAGAACAAGGGTCTGGGTGCATTTTGATGACAAGTGTATTGAGCATTGTGATGACAAAGGTCATGGAGCATTGTGATGAGAAGACCATAGATAATTGTGATGACGAGCGTCATGGGGCATTGTGATGACAAGTGTTATGGAATATTGTGATCACAAGGGTTTGGAGCAGTGTTATGACAGAGGTCATGGAGCATTTTGATTTCATTGTGATGACAATAGCCTGAAGCATTATGATGATGGGCATGGTGCATTGTGATGACAGGGTTCATGGATCATTGAGATAAAAAGGGACATGGAGCATTGTGATTACAGGTGTCTTGGAGCATTGTGATGAGAAGGGTCATGGAGCCTTGTGATGACAAGGCCATGGAACATCGTGATGGCAGGGGTCATGGAGCATTGTTATCACAGGGGTAATGGAGCATTGTGATGGCAAGGGCATGGAGCATTCTGATGACATGCATCATGGAGCTTTGTGATGACAAGGGCATGGAGCACTGTGATTACAGGGGTCTTGGAGCATTGTGATGACAAGGGTCATGGAGCCTTGTGATGACAAGGCCGTGGAACGTTGTGATGGCAGGGGTCATGGAGCATTGTTATGACAGGGGTAATGGAGCATTGTGATGACAAGGGCATGGAACATTTGTCTGAAAAGTTTCATGGATTATTGTGATGAGAGTGGGCATGGAGCATTGTGATGACAAGGGCACGGAACACAGTGATACATGGGTCATGGAGGATTGTAATGACAAGGGCATGCAGCATTGTGATGAGAAGGGCATCGAGCAGTGTGATGACAAGCACCATGGAGCTTTTTGATGACAATTGCATGGAACAATGTGATGAGAGGTTTCATGGAGTATTGTGATGGCAATGGCATGGAGCATTGTGATGCCAAGGGTCATGGAGCATTTTGATGACAAGGGCGTGGTGCTTTGTGATGAGAAGGGCAGGGAGCATTGAGATGACATTGTCATGGACCAATTTGATGAAAAGGGTCGTGGAACATTTTGATGAGAGGCGTTATGTAACATTGTGATGTTAGGGGTCATGGAGCATTTTGATGAAAAGGGTCATGGAGCATTTTGATGACAGAGGTTATGGATCATTGTGATGTCAGGGATCATCGAACATTGTGATGATAAGTGCATGTAGCATTGTGATGACAGGAGTCATGGAACATCGTGATGACAGGTTTGAGGGAGTATTGTGATGAATAGTGATGTAACATTGTGATATCAGTGGTGAGAGAACATTTTGATTTGAAGTGCATGGAGCATTGTGATGACAAGGTTTATGGAGCATTGTGATGACAAGATTGTGGAGCACTGTGACGACAAGCGCATGGTGCATTGTGATGACATGGGTCATGGAGCATTGTGCTGACAAGCGCATGGAGCATTGTGATGACAAGGGTCATGGAGCATTGTGCTGAGATAGGCATAGAGCATTGTGATGACAAGGGTCAAAGGGCATTGTGATGAAAAGTTCATGAAGCATTGTGGTTAAAAAGGTCACAGAGACTGTCGATGACAAGGGCATGGACCATTGTGATGACAAAGGTCATGAAGCCTTGTGATGACTGGAGTCACGGAGCATTGTGACGACAGGGGTCATGGAGCATTGTGATAACAAGGGCATGGGGCATTGTGATGACAAGGGCATGGAGCATTGGTCTAATAAGTTTCATGGCTTATTGCGATGACAGTTGGAATGGCGCATTGTGATGACAAGGGCATGGAACATTGTGATGACCAGGTCATTCATTATTGTGAAGACAGGTGTCAGGGAGCATTGTGATGACATATGTAATGGCCCATTGTGATGACAATGCCATGGAGCATTGTGATGCCAAGTGTCATGGAGGATTCTGATGACAAAGGTAATGGAGCATTGTGTGATGACAATGGCTTGGAGCATTGTGATGACAAGGGTCACGGAGCATTGTGCTGACAAGTGCATGGAAAATTGTGATGACAAGGGACATGGAGCATTCTGATGACAAGCTTGTGGAGTATTTTGATGACAATGGCATGGAGCATTGTGATGAAAACGGCATGGTGCATTTTGATGAAAAAGGCATGGAGCCTTTTTGTGACAGGGTTCAAGGAGCATTCTGACGACAAGTGTCAGGGAGCATTGTGATGACAAGTGTATCGAGAATTGTGATGACAAAGGTCATGGAGCATTGTGATGAAAAGGGCATGGAGTAATGTGATGACAGGCATCATGGAGCATTGTGATGACAAGTGTTATGGAACATTGTGATCACAAGGGTTTGGAGCATTGTGATGACAGAGGTCATGGATCATTTTGATTTCAAGGAGCATGGAGCATTGTGATGACAAGGGCATGGAGCAATGTGATCCCAAGGTTCATGGAGGATTGTGATGGCAATGGTAATGGAGTATTGTGATGACAAGTGCATAGAACATTGTAATGACAAGGTCATGTAGCATTTTGCTGACAAAGGCATGGAACATTGTGATGACAGGTGTCATGGAGCACTGTGATGACAAGCGTCAAGGAGCATTGTGATTACAGGGGTCATGGAGCATTGGGATGACAAGGGCATGCATCATTGTGATGACAAGTGTCATGGAGCATTGGGCTGAAAATGTTCATGGAGTATTGTGATGACAGGCGTCATGGAGCATTGTGATGACAAGGGAATGGAGCATTGTGATGACAAGAGTCCCGGATCACTGTGTTGTCAGGTGATATTGAGTGTTGTGATGACTGTGGTCATGGAGCATTGTGATGATATTGGTCATGGAGCATTGTGATGAGAAGGTCATGGATCATTGGGCTGAAAATGTTCATGGAGTATTGTGATGACAGGGGTCATGGAGCATTGTGATGATAAGGGAATGGGGCATTTTGATGACAATGTCCTGGAGCATTGTGATGAGAAGACCATGGAGCCTTGTGATGACAAGTCTCATGGAGCATTCTGATGAAAAGGGGCATGGACCATTGTGATTACAGGGGTCTTGGAGCATTGTGATGACAAGGGCATGGAGCATTGTGATGAGAAGGCCATGGAGCATTCTGATGATATGCATCATGGAGCTTTGTGATGACAAGGGCATGGAGCATTGTGATTACAGGGGTCTTGGAGCATTGTGATGAAAATGGCATGGATCATTGTGATGAAAAAGGCATGGAGCCTTGTCATGAAAGGGTTCAGGGAGCATACTGATGGCAAGAGTCAGGGAGCACTGTGATGACATGTGTATTGCGCATTGTGATGACAAATGTCATGGGGCATTGTGATGAGAATTCCATGGATAATTGTGATGACTAGCGTCATGGGGTATTGTGATGACAAGTTTTATGGAACATTGTGATCACAAGGGTTTGGAGCATTGTGATGACAGAGGTCATGGAGCATTTTTATTTCATTGTGATGACAAGAGCATGAAGCATTATGATGATGGGCATGGTGCATTGTGATGACAGGGTTCATGGAGCATTGTGATGAAAGGTGGCATGGAGCTTTGGTCTGACAAGTTTCATGGATTATTTTGATGACAAGGGCATGGAGCATTGTGATGACAAGGTCATGGAGTATTGTGAAGACAGGTGTCAGGGAGCATTGTGATGACATATGTCATGTTCCATTGTGATGACAATAGCACGGAGCATTGTGATGCCAAGTGTCATGGAGGATTATTGTGACAAAGGTAAAGGAGCATTGTGATGACAAGCGCATGGAGCATTGAGATGACAAGGGCCATTGATAATTTTAATGTCCATGTCGTGAAACATTGTGATGACAAGCGCATGGAGCTTCCTATGACAGGGGTCATGGAGCATTGCGATGACAAGGGCATGGAGTATTGTTATGACAAGAGCATAAAACATTGTGATGAGAAGTGCCATGGAGCATTGTGATGACAAGGACGTGGAGAATTGTGAGGACAAGGGACATTGAGCTTTGAGATGACCAGGGCATGGAGCATTGTGATGGCAAAACCGTGGAGCATTGTGATGAGAAGACCATGGGTAATTGTGATGACGAGCATCATGGAGCACTGTAATGACAAGGGGCATGAAGCATTGTGATGACATGTGTCAGGGAGCATTGTGATGACAGGGGTCATGGAGCGTTGTGATGACAGGTGTCAGGGAGCATTGTGATGACAGGGGTCATGGAGCATTGTGATGACAAGGGCATGGAGCATTGTGATGACAAGGGTACGGAACATTGTGATGTAAAGTGCCATTGAGAATTTTGATGATAAAGTCGTGAAGCATTGTGATGACAAACACTTGGAGCTTGCTATGACAGGGGTCATGGAACATTGCAATGACAAGTGCATGGAGAATTGTGATGAAACGAGCATGTAACTTTGTGATGAGAAGTGTCATGTAGCATTGTGATGACAAGTACGTGGAGAATTGTTATGACAAGGGACATGGAGCATTGAGATAACCAGGGAATGGAGCATTGTGATGACAGGGGTCATGGAGCATTATTATGACAAGGGCCATGGTGCATTCTGATATAAGATATCACTTATGAAGGGAATGTAAACCTGGCTACATATGAACTGAATTAGGAAAGAGAACAGAGTCTCAGATTTAGAAAACACTCTTATGCTTGCTTAAGGGTGAAGGAGAGGTGGGGAGACACACAAAACCAGAGCTTGATATTAACACAGGTACCGTTCCATAATCCAAATACAGAAGAGACAAGCCCGACTCCTTCCTCAGTGTATGGGACTCAACACCCCTATTCCACACAGAGAAATATATCTGACTAGTAAGGATCTTAAAACCTATGTATTGATATGTCTCCATAAGGGAACCAAGTGTGTCTAGAATGACATAAACACGGCAGTGAGAATCAGCTCAAACCCACTATAAAAAGGAATTTCAAAAAAAAAAAAAAAAAAAAAAACAGTGAAATTCTTACACAATACCTTCAGGGGTTCTGATGAAACTTGGAATGACCCTATCTACAACAACAGCTGGATGTCGCATAAGGCTGTTCACTTGGGACTGAGAGGATTGGTGAGATTGGGTGAGAAAATGCAGATGCTTTAAAGCAATAATGCCTGCAACTGATTCCATGGTTCCCAACTCTCCAGGTAGAAGGGAATATCACTACAGTTATAACATGTATGGGAAACCTAGAGAATGGACACCTTCTGATGGTGAAAGTTTTCTAAAACTCTACTAATTTTTTTCTCTCCAAGTGCTCCAGCTTGACATTCCAACTGCTTTAATATCAATCTCCCAACTTGGAGAGTCAGCCCCTATAACCTCCTGGTTCGCACAGTTGGCCCATTGTGCAGAGGATATAAGGGAAGAGGGAGAAGCAATGAGAGAGTAGCTGTAGGCATTTGAACGGCCACATGTAACTCTAATTTCCTGTCAAGAAGAAGAATTAACCAAACTCTCAGCCTGCCACACCCCCATAACTAGTATAGGTCCTGAAGCAAAATTGTGGGTTTGCAGTCAGCTCACAAAAACACAAGTTGAAAAATGGAGCTCAGGGGCACAGCAATTCACTAACTTGCAGAGTTATACAGGTCTACTCCCTGCCAAAAATCTGTTGAGGAAAAGCCAAGAGGCGGACTTGAAAATGAGGGAGATTTGCACGAAACAGATTTCCAGAAGTACATTGGAATCGCCTTTAAACACAGGAAAAGCATCACAACTTCGACAATTATGGAATTGTCCATAAAGGGCGCATGCGTTTTCTCCTGAATATATTCAGGAGAAAACGCATACACCCATTTTGGCCAACCAAGCAACCGCACAATGCAAATCTGCAATACAAAGAAGTATCAATTCAAACCAGTCAAAAGGGATATCCGTAAAATGTGTAAAAACCAGAAAGGCAAGAGGGGCCCTGGAGAACAGGGAGCCTTGATATGCTGATGGGTGGGATGCAGATTGCCAACAGCCACTCTGGAGGAGTGCATTGTGTTCCCTAAAATAATTAAACAACAGAGCTTCACAACCTAAGGCACTTCCAGTCATGGGAATATACCTTGGGGAAATTGAAAATCAATAAGACACAGCCAACCCAAAATATAGGGCAGCACTGCTTACAAGAACCTCGACTTCGGGACACCTTAAATATCCCAAGAAAGACAAAAATAGTAAAGAAATTGTGGTACATACGTACGATAGAATATCCCTCAGCCATGAAATCATGTCATAAGGCCAGTAGCAGCATAATGAGTGGATTCATGTACGATGATTCTAACTGAAATAAGTCACACAGAAAAAGAAACTTATCATAAGATATCACTTATGAAGGTCTTGTAAACATAGCTACACATGAACTGAATTAGGAAAGAGAAGAGTCTCACATTTAGAAAACACTCTTATGCCTGCTCAAGAGGAAAGGAGAGGTGGGGTGATGCATAAAACCAGAGTTTGATATTAGCACAGGTACGGTTGCATAATCCAAATACAAAATAGACAAGACCTACTCTTTCCTCACTGAACGGGGCACAACACCCCTATTCCCCGCAGAGTAGTATATCTGACTAGTAAGAATCTTAAAACTTATGTATTGTTATGTCTCCGTAAGGGAATCAAGTGTGTCTAGACTGGCATAAACATGGCAGCGAGAATCAGCTCAAACCCACTATAAAAATGAATTTCAAAAACAAAACAAAAAAACTGGGAAATTCTTTACAATTCCTTCAGAGTCTCTGATGAAACCTGGAATGACCCTATCTGCAACGACAGCTGGATGTGGCATAAGGCTGGACACTTGGGACTGATACGATTGGTGAGATTGGGTGAGCAAATGCAGACCATTTAAAGCACAAATGCCTGGCACCCATTCCATGGGTCCCAACTCTCCAGGTTGAAGGGAATATTACTACAGCTATAACATGTACAGGAAACCTAGAGAACGGACACACTGTGAATACGAAAGGTTTCTAAAACTCAACGAATAGTCCCTCTCCTGGTGCGCCTGTTTCACTTTCCATCTGCTTTAGTATCAACCTCCCAAATTGGAGAGACAGCCCCTTTAACCTCCTGGTTCGCACAGGTTGCCAATTTGGCAGAGGATGAAAGGGATGAGGGAGAACCAATGAGAGAGTAGCTGTTAGGCATCTGTACGGGCACATATCACTCTAATTTCCCGGAAGGAAGGAGAATTAACCAAAGTCTCAGCCACCCATGGGAACCAGCATAGCTCCTGAACCAAAGTTTTGGACATGCGGTCAGCTCACAAAAAAACGAGTTGAAAAATGGAGCTCAGGGGCACAGCAATGCACAAACTGGCCGAGTAATAAAGGACAACTATCGTCCAAAAATCTGCTGAGGGAACGCAATGAGGCGGACGTGAAAGCGAGGCAGAATAGCAGGAAACAGATTTCAAGAGGTACGTTGGAATCGCCTTTCAAGCACAGGAAGAGGGGCACAACTTCGACAATGATGCACTTGGCCAAAAAGGCCGTATACGTTTTCTCCTGAATATATTCAGGAGAAAACGCATACGCCCTTTTTGGCCAAGCAAGTAAGCGGGCAATGCAAATCTGCACTACAAAGAAGTATCACTTCCCACCGGTCAAAAGGTACATCCACACAATGTGTACAAACCAGAAAGGCAAGACAGGCCCTGGAGAACAGGGAGCCTTGTTATGCTGACGGGCGGGATATAAATTGCCAACTGCCTCTCTGGAGGAGTGCATTGTGTTCCCTAAAACAAGTAAACAACAGAGCTACAGAGCCAAGGGCACTTCCAGTCTAGGGAATATTCCTTGGGAAAACTGAAAATCAATAAGACAGAGCCACCCCAAAATTTATGGCTGCACTGCTTACAAGGACCTCAACTTGGGTACACTTTAAATATCCCAGGAAATATAAAAATGGTTCAAAAAATTGTGGTACTTACGTACAATGGAATATCCCTCAGCCATGAAATCAATGTCATAAGACCAGTAGCAGCAAAATGCGTGGATTCAGGTACGATGATTCTAAGTGAGGTAAGTCACACAGAAAAAGAAACTTATCATAAGATATCACTTATGAAGATCCTGTAAACATGGCTACACTTGAACTGAGTTAGGAAAGAGAACAGTGTCTCACATTTAGAAAACACTCTTATGCCTGCTTAAGGGGTAAGGAGAGGTGGGGTGATGCATAAAAACAGAGTTTGATATAAGCACAGGTACCGTTCCAAAAACCAACTATGGAATAGAAAAGACCTACACCTTCCTCAGTGAAAGGGACTCAAAACCCCATATTTCCCGCAGAGGAATATATCTGACTAGAAAGAATCTTAAAACCTATGTATTGATATGTCTCCGTAAGGGAATCAAGTGTGTCTAGACTGGCATAAACATGGCAGCGAGAATCAGCTCAAACCCACTATAAAAGGGAATTTCAAAAACAAAACAAAAAAACTGGGAAATTCTTTACAATTCCTTCAGGGTCTCTGATGAAACATGGAATGACCCTATCTACAACGACAGCTGGATGTGGCATAAGGCTGGACACTTGGGACTGAGACGATTGGTGAGATTGGGTGAGCAAATGCAGACCCTTTAAAGCAATAATTCATGGCACCCATTCCATGGGTCCCAACTCTCCATGTTGAAGGGAATATTACTACAGTTATAACATGTACGGGAAACCTAGAGAACGGACACACTGTGAATACGAAAGGTTTCTAAAACTCAACGAATAGTCCCTCTCCTGGTGCTCGGGTTTGACTTTCCATCTGCTTTACTATCAATCTCCCAACTTGGAGAGACAGCCCCTTTAACCTCCTGGTTCGCACAGGTTTCCAATTTGGCAGAGGATGAAAGGGAAGAGGGAGAACCAATGAGAGAGTAGCTGTTAGGCATTTGGAAGGGCACATATCACTCTAATTTCCCAGCAGGAAGAAGAATTAACCAAAGTCTCAGCCCCCCATTGGGAAACAGCATAGGTCCTGAACAAAATTTTGGACTTGCGGTCAGGTCACAAAAAACGAGTTGAAAAATGGAGCTAAGGGGCACAGCAATTCACAAACTGGCCGAGTAATAAAGGACACCTATCTTCCAAATATTAGTGGAGGGAAGGCAACGAGGCAGACTTGAAAGCGAGGCAGAATAGCAGGAAACAGATTTCAAGAGGTACGTTGGAATCGCCTTTAAAGAACAGGAAGAGGGGCACAACTACGAAAATGATGCACTTGGCCAAAAAGGGCGTATGCGTTTTCTCCTGAATATATTCAGGAGAAAACGCATACACACTTTTTGGCCAAGCAAGCAAGCAGGCAATGCAAATCTGCACTACAAAGAAGTATCACTTCCCACCAGTCAAAAGGGACATCCACAAAATGTGTAAAAACCAGAAAGGCAAGACAGGCCCTGGAGAACAGGGAGCCTTGTTATGCTGATGGGCGGGATGTAAATTGCCAACTGCCTCTCTGGAGGAGTATATTGTGTTCCCTAAAACAAGTAAAGAACAGAGCTAAAGAGCCAAGGGCACTTCCAGTCTAGGGAATATACCTTGGGAATTCTGAAAATCAATAAGACAGAGCCACCCCAAAATTTAGGGCTGCACTGCTTACAAGGACCTCAACTTGGGTACACCTTAAATATCCCAGGAAATATAAAAATGGTTCAAAAATTGTGGTACTTACGTACGATGGAATATCCCTCAGCCATGAATTCAATGTCATAAACCTGTAGCAGCAAAATGGGTGGATTCAGGTACGATGATTCTAAGTGAAATAACTCACACAGAAAAATAAACTTATCATAAGATATCACTTATGAAGATCCTGTAAACATGGCTACACTTGAACTGAGTTAGGAAAGAGAACAGAGTCTGACATTTAGAAAACACTCTTATGCCTGCTTAAGGGGGAAGGAGAGGTGGGGTGATGCATAAAACCAGAGTTTGATATAAACACTGGTACCATTCCAAAAACCAACTCTGGAATAGACAAGACCTACACCTTCCTCAGTGAAAGGGACACAAAACCCCATATTTCCCGCAGAGGAATATATCTGACTAGTAAGAATCTTAAAACCTATGTATTGATATGTCTCTGTAAGGGAATCAAGTGTGTCTAGACTGGCATAAACATGTCAGCGAGAATCAGCTCAAACCCACTACAAAAAGGAATTTCAAAAACAAAACAAAACAACAGGGAAATTCTTTACAATTCCTTCAGGGTCTCTGATGAAACCTGGAATGACCCTATCTACAACGACAGCTGGATGTGGCATAAGGAGGTTCACTTGGGACTGAGACGATTGGTGAGATTGGGTGAGCAAATGCAGACCCTTTAAAGCACAAATGCCTGCCACCCATTCCATGGGTCCCCACTCTCCAGGTTAAAGGGAATATTACTACAGCTGTAACATGTACGGTAAACCTAGAGAACGGACACACTGTAAATACGAAAGGTTTCTAAAACTCAACGAATAGTCCCTCTCCTGGTGCTCCGGTTTGACTTGCCATCAGCTTTACTAACAACCTCCCAACTTGGAGAGACAGCCCCTTTAACCTCCTGGTTCGCACAGGTTGCCAATTTGGCATAGGATGAAAAGGAAGAGGGAGAACCAATGAGAGAGTAGCTGTTAGGCTTTTGGATGGGCACATATCACTGTAATTTCCCGGCAGGAAGAAGTATTAACCAAAGTCTCAGCCACCCACCGGGAACCAGTATAGGTCCTGAACCAAAATTTTGGACTTGCGGTCAGCTCACCAAAAACGAGTTGAAAAATGGAGCTCAGGGGCACAGCAATTCACAAACTGGCCGAGTAATAAAGGACAACTATCGTCCAAAAATCTGTTGAGGGAAGGCAACGAGGCAGACTTGAAAGCTAGGCAGAATAGCAGGAAACAGATTTCAAGAGGTACGTTGGAATCACCTTTAAAGCACAGGAAGAGGGGCACAACTTCGACAATGATGCACTTGGCCAAAAAGGGCGTATGTGTTCTATCCTGAATATATTCAGGAGAAAACGCATACGCCCTTTTTGGCCAAGCAAGCAAGCGGGCAATGCAAATCTGCACTACAAAGAAGTATCACTTCCCACCGGTCAAAAGAGACATCCACAAAATGTGTAAAAACCAGAAAGGCAACACAGGCCCTGGAGAACTGGGAGCCTTTTTATGCTGATGGGCGGGATGTAAATTGCCAACTGCCTCTCTGGAGGAGTGCATTGTGTTCCCTAAAACAAGTAAACAACAGAGCTACAGAGCCAAGTGCACTTCCAGTCTAGGGAATATACCTAGGGAAAACTGAAAAGCAATAAGACAGAGCAACCCCAAAATTTAGGGCTGCACTGCTTACAATGACCTCAACTTGGGTACACCTTAAATATCCCAGGAAATATAAAAATGGTTCAAAAAATTGTGGTACTTACGTACGATGGGATATCCCTCAGTCATGAAATCATTGTCATGAGACAAGTAGCAGCAAAATGGGTGGATTCAGGTACGATGATTCTAAGTGATATACGTCACACAGAAAAAGAAACTTATCATAAGATATCACTTATGAAGATCCTGTAAATATGGCTAAACTTGAACGGAGTTAGGAAAGAGAACAGTGTCTCACATTTAGAAAACACTCTTATGCCTGCTTAAGGGGGAAGGAGAGGTGGGGTGATGAATAAAAGCAGAGTTTGATATAAGCACAGGTACCGTTCCAAAAACCAACTATGGAATAGATAAGACCTACATCTTCCTCAGTGAAAGGGGTTCAAAACCGCATATTTCCCGCAGAGGAATATATCCGACTAGTAAGAATCTTAAAACCTATGTATTGATATGTCTCCGTAAGTGAATCAAGTGTGTCTAGTCTGGCATAAACATGGCAGCGAGAATCAGCTCAAACCCACTATAAAAAGGAATTTCAAAAACAAAACAAAAAAACTGGGAAATTCTTTACAATTCCTTCAGGGTCTCTGATGAAACCTGGAATGACCCTATCTACAACGACAGCAGGATGTGGCATAAGGCGGGACACTTGGGACTGAGAGGATTGGTGAGATTGGGTGAGCAAATGCAGACCCTTTAAAGCACAAATGCCTGGCACACATTCCGTGGGTCACAACTCTCCAGGTTGAAGGGAATATTACTACAGCAATAAAATGTACGGGAAACCTAGAGAACGGACACACTGTGAAAACGAAAGGTTTCTAAAACTCAACGAATAGTCCCTCTCCTGGTGCTCCGGTATGACTTTTCATCTGCTTTACTATCAACCTCCCATCTTGCAGAGACAGCCCCTTTAACCTCCTGGTTGGCACAGGTTGCCAATTTGGCAGAGGATGAAAGGGAAGAGGGAGAACCAATGAGAGAGTAGCTGTTAGGCATTTGGACGTTAATATATCACTCTAACTTCCCGGCAGGAATAAGAATTAATCAATGTCTCAGCCCCCCAACGGGAACAAGCATAGGTCCTGAACCAAAATTTTGGGCCTGCGGTCAGTTCACCAAAAACGAGTTGAAAAATGGAGCTCAGGGGCACAGCAATTCACAAACTGGCCCAGTAATAAAGGACAACTATCGTCCAAAAATCTGTTGAGTGAAGGCAACGAGGCGGACTTGAAAGCGAGGCAGAATAGCAGGAAACAGATTTCAAGAGGTACGTTGGAATCGCCTTTAAAGCACAGGAAGAGGGGCACCACTTCGACAATGATGCACTTGGCCAAAAAGGGCGTATGTGTTTTCTCCTGAATATATTCAGGAGAAAACGCATACGCCCTTTTTGGCCAAGCAAGCAAGCGGGCAATGCAAATCTGCACTACAAAGAAGTATTACTTCCTGCCGGTCAAAAGGGACATCCACAAAATGTGTAAAAACCAGAAAGGCAGACACGCCCTGGAGAACAGGGAGCCTTTTAATGCTGATGGGCGGGATGTAAATTGCCAACTGCCTCTCTGGAGGAGTGCATTGTGTTCCCTAAAACAAGTAAACAACAGAGCTACAGAGCCAAGGGCACTTCCAGTCTAGGGAATATACCTTGGGAAAACTGAAAATCAATAAGACACAGCCACCCCAAAATTTAGGGCTGCACTGCTTACAAGGACCTCAACTTGGGTACACCTTAATTATCCCAGGAAATATAAAAATGGTTCAAAAAATTGTGGTACTTACGTACGATGGAATATCCCTCAGCCATGAAATCAATGTCGTAAGACCAGTAGCAGCAAAATGGGTGGATTCAGGTACAATGATTCTAAGTGAAATAAGTCAAACAGAAAAAGAAACTTATCATAAGATATCACTTATGAACATCCTGTAAACATGGCTACACTTGAACTGAGTTAGGAAAGAGAACAGTGTCTCACATTTAGAAAACACTCTTATGCCTGCTTAAGGGGGAAGGAGAGGTGGGGTGATGCATAAAACCAGAGTTTGATATAAGCACAGGTACCGTTCCAAATACCAACTATGGAATAGACAAGACCTACACCTTCCTCAGTGAAAGAGACTCAAAACCCCATATTTCCCGCAGAGGAATATATCTGACTAGTAAGAATCTTACAACCTATGTATTGATATGTCTCCGTAAGGGAATCAAGTGTGTCTACACTGGCATAAACATGGCAGTGAGAATCAGCTCAAACCCACTATAAAATGGAATTTCAAAAACAAAACAAAAAAACTGGGAAATTCTTTACAATTCCTTCAGGGTCTCTGAAGAATCCTGCAATGAACATATCTACAATGACAGCTGGATGTGGCATAAGGAGGGACACTTGGGAATGAGACGATTGGTGAGATTGGATGAGCAAATGAAGACCCTTTAAAGCACAAATGCCTGGCTCCCATTCCATGGGTCCCAACTCTCCAGATTGAAGGGAATATTACTACAGTTATAACATGTACAGGGAAACTAGAGAACGGACACACTGTGAATACCAATGGTTTCTAAAACTCAATGAATAGTCCCTCTCCTGGTGCGCCGGTTTGACTTTCCATCTGCTTTACTATCAACCTCCCAACTTGGAGAGACAGCCCCTTAGCCTCCTGGGTCACACAGGTTGCCAATTTGGCAGAGGATGAAAGGGAAGAGGGAGAACCAATGAGAGAGTAGCTGTTAGGCATTTGGACGGGCACATATCACTCTAATTTCCCAGCCGGAAGAAGAATAAACCAAAGTCTCAGCCATCCACCCGGAACCAGTATAGGTCCTGAACCAAAATTTTGTACTTGCGGTCAGCTCACCAAAAACGAGTTGAAAAATGGAGCTCAGGGGCACAGCAATTCACAAACTGGCCGAGTAATAAAGGACAACTATCGTCCAAAAATCTGTTGAGTGAATGCAACGAGGCGGACTTGAAAGCGAGGCAGAATAGCAGGAAACACATTTCAAGAGGTACGTTGGAATCGCCTTTAAAGCACAGGAAGAGGGGCACAACTTCGACAATGATGCACTTGGCCAAAAAGGGCGTATGCGTTTTCACCTGAATATATTCAGGAGAAAACGCATAAGCCCTTTTTGGCCAAGCAAGCAAGCGGGCAATGCAAATCTGCACTACAAAGAAGTATCACTTCCCACCGGTCAAAAGAGACATCCACAAAATGTGTAAAAACCAGAAAGGCAAGACAGGTCCTGGAGAACAAGGAGCCTTGTTATGCTGATGGGCGGTATGTAAATTGCCAACTGCCTCTCTGGAGGAGTGCATTGTGTTCCCTAAAACAAGTAAACAACAGAGCTACAGAGCCAAGGGCACTTCCAGTCTAGGGAATATTCCTTGGGAAAACTGAAAATCAATAAGACAGAGCCACCCCAAAATTTAGGGCTGCACTGCTTACAAGGACCTCAAATTGGGTACACCTTAATTATTCCAGGAAATATAAAAACGGTTCAAATAATTGTGGTACTTACGTACGATGGAATATCCCTCAGCCATGAAATCAATGTCATAAGACCAGTAGCAGCAAAATGGGTGGATTCAGGTACGATGATTCTAAGTGAAATAAGTCACAGAGAAAAAGAAACTTATCATAAGATATCACTTATGAAGATCCTGTAAACATGGCTACACTTGAACTGAGTTAGGAAAGAGAACAGTGTCTCACATTTAGAAAACACTCTTATGCCTGCTTAAGGGGGATGGAGATGTGGGGTGATGCATAAAACCAGAGTTTGATATAAGCACAGGTACCGTTCCAAAAACCAACTATGGAATAGACAAGACCTACACCTTCCTCAGTGAAAGGGACTCAAAACCCCATATTTCCCGCAGAGGAATATATCTGACTAGTAAGAATCTTAAAACCTATGTATTGATATGTTTCCATAAGGGAATCAAGTGTGTCCAGACTGGCATAAACATGGCAGCGAGAATCAGCTGAAACCCACTATAAAAAGGAATTTCAAAAACAAAACAAAAAAACTGTGAAATTCTTTACAATTCCTTCAGGGTCTCTGATGAAACCTGGATTGACCCTATCTACAATGACAGCTGGATGTGGGATAAGGAGGGACACTTGGGACTGAGAGGATTGGTGAGATTGGGTGAGCAAATGCAGACCCTTTAAAGCAATAATGCATGGCACCCATTCCATGGGTCCCAACTCTCCAGGTTGAAGGGAATATTACTACAGTTATAACATGTACAGAAAACCTAGAGAACGGACACACTGTGAATACGAAAGGTTTCTAAAACTCAATGAATAGTCCCACTCCTGGTGCTCCGGTTTGACTTTCCATCTGCTTTACTATCAACCTCCCAACTTGGAGAGACAGTCCCTTTAACCTCCTGGTTCGCACAGGTTGCCAATTTGGCAGAGGATGAAAGGGAAGAGGGAGAACCAATGAGAGAGTAGCTGTTAGGCATTTGGACGGGCACATATCACTGTAATTTCCCGGTAGGAAGAAGAATAAACCAAAGTTTCAGCCACCCACCGGGAACCAGTATAGGTCCTGAACCAAAATTTTGGACCTGCAGTCAGCTCACCAAAAACGAGTTGAAAAATGGAGCTCAGGGGCACAGCAATTCACAAACTGGCCGAGTAATAAAGGACAACTATCGTCCAAAAATCTGTTGAGGGAAGGCAACGAGGCGGACTTGAAAGCGAGGCAGAATAGCAGGAAACAGATTTCAAGAGGTACGTTGGAATCGCCTTTAAAGCACAGGAAGAGGGGCACAACTTCGACAACGATGCACTTGGCCAAAAAGTGCGTATGCGTTTTCTCCAGAATATATTCAGGAGAAAACGCATACACACTTTTTGGCCAAGCAAGCAAGCGGGCAATGCAAATCTGCACTACAAAGAAGTATCACTTCCCACCAGTCAAAAGGGACATCCACAAAATGTGTAAAAACCAGAAAGGCAAGAGAGGCCCTGGAGAACAGGGAGCCTTGTTATGCTGATGGGCGGGATGTAAATTGCCAACTGCCTCTCTGGAGGAGTGCATTGTGTTCCCTAAAACAAGTAAACAACAGAGCTACAGAGCCAAGGGCACTTCCAGTCTAGGGAATATACCTTGGGAAAACTGAAAATCAATAAGACAGAGCCACCCCAAAATTTAGGGCTGCACTGCTTACAAGGAACTCAACATGGATACACCTTAAATATCCCAGGAAATATAAAAATGGTTCAAAAAATTGTGGTACTTATATACGATGGAATATCCCTCAGCCATGAAATCAATCTCATAAGACCAATAGCAGCAAAATGGGTGGATTCAGGTACGATGATTCTAAGTGAAATAAGTCACACAGAAAAAGAAACTTATCATAAGATATCACTTATGAAGATCCTGTAAACATGGCTACACTTGAACTGAGTTAGGAAAGAGAACAGTGTCTCACATTTAGAAAACACTCTTATGCCTGCTTAAGGGGGAAGGAGATGTGGGGTGATGCATAAAACCAGAGTTTGATATAAGCACAGGTACCATTCCAAAAACCAACTATGGAATAGACAAGACCTACACCTTCCTCGGTGAAAGGGACTCAAATTCCATATTTCCCACAGAGGAATACATCTGACTAGTAAGAATCTAAAAACCTATGTATTGATATGTCTCCGTAAGGGAATCAAGTGTGTCTAGACTGGCATAAACATGGCAGTGAGAATCAGCTGAAACCCACTATAAAAAGGAATTTCAAAAACAAAACCAAAAAACTGGGAAATTTTTTACAATTCATTCAGGGTCTCTGATGAAATCTGGAAGACCCTATCTACAACGACAGCTGGATGTGGCATAAGGCTGGACACTTGGGACTGAGAGGATTGGTGAGATTGGGTGAGCAAATGCAGACCCTTTAAAGCACAAATGCCTGGGACCCATTCCATGGGTCCCAACTCTCCAGGTTAAAGGGAATATTACTACAGCTATAACATGTACGGGAAACCTAGAGAACGGACACACTGTGAATACGAAAGGTTTCTAAAACTCAATGAATAGTCCCTCTCCTGGTGCTCCAGTTTGACTTTCCACCTGCTTTACTATCAACCTCCCAACTTGGAGAGACAGCCCCTTTAACCTCTTGGTTCGCACAGGTTGCCAATTTGGCAGAGGATGAAAGGGAAGAGGGAGAACCAATGAGAGAGTAGCTGTTAGGCATTTGTACGGGCACATATCACTCTAATTTTCCGGCAGGAAGAA
Source organism: Hyperoodon ampullatus (assembly GCF_949752795.1). Classification (NCBI taxonomy): domain Eukaryota; kingdom Metazoa; phylum Chordata; class Mammalia; order Artiodactyla; family Ziphiidae; genus Hyperoodon; species Hyperoodon ampullatus. The sequence continues at coordinate 900,040 of NW_027640702.1, read as the reverse complement.
GAATTAACCAAAGTCTCAGCCACCCACCGGGAACCAGTATAGGTCCTGAACCAAAATTTTGGACGTGCCGTCAGCTCACAAAAAACGAGTTGAAAAATGGAGCTCAGGGGCACAGCAATTCACAAACTGGCCGAGTAATAAAGGACAACTATCGTCCAAAAATCTGTTGAGGGAAGGCAACGAGGCGGACTTGAAAGCGCGGCAGAATAGCAGGAAACAGATTACAAGAGGTACGTTGGAATCGGCTTTAAAGCACAGGAAGAGGGGCACAACTTCGACAATAATGCACTTGGCCAAAAAGGGCGTATGCGTTTTCTCCTGAATATATTCAGGAGAAAACGCATACGCCCTTTTTGGCCAAGCAAGCAAGCGGGCAATGCAAATCTGCACTACAAAGAAGTACCACTTCCCACCGGTCAAAAGGGACATCCACAAAATGTGTAAAAACCAGAAAGGCAAGAGAGGCCCTGGAGAACAGGGAGCCTTTTTATGCTGATGGGCGGGATGTAAATTGCCAACTGCCTCTCTGGAGGAGTGCATTGTGTTCCCTAAAACAAGTAAACAACAGAGCTACAGAGCCAAGGGCACTTCCAGTCTAGGTAATATACCTTGGGAAAACTGAAAATCAATAAGACAGAGCCACCCCAAAATTTAGGGCTGCACTGCTTACACGGACCTCAACTTGGGTACACCTTAAATATCCCAGGAAATATAAAAATGGTTCAAAAAATTGTGGTACTCACGTACGATGGAATATCCCTCAGCGATGAAATCAATGTCAAAAGACCAGTAGCAGCAAAATGGGTGGATTCAGGTACGATGATTCTAAGTGAAATAAGTCACACAGAAAAAGAAACTTATCATAAGATATCATTTATGAAGATCCTGTAAACATGGCTACACTTGAACTGAGTTAGGAAAGAGAACAGTGTCTCACATTTAGAAAACACTCTTTTGCCTGCTTAAGGGGGAATGAGAGGTGGGGTGATGCATAAAACCAGAGTTTGATATAAGCACATGTACCGTTCCAAAAACGAACTATGGAATAGACAAGACCTACACCTTCCTCAGTGAAAGGGACTCAAAACCCCATATTCCCCGCAGAGGAATATATCTGACTAGTAAGAATCTTAAAACCTATGTATTGATATGTCTCCGTAATGGAATCAAGTGTGTCTAGACTGGCATAAACATGGCAGTGAGAGTCAGCTCAAACCCACTATAAAAAGGAATTTCAAAAACAAAACAAAAAAACTGGGAAATTCTTTACAATTCCTTCAGGGTCTCTGATGAAACCTGGAATGACCTTATGTACAACGACAGCTGGATGAGGCATAAGGCTGGACACTTGGGACTGAGAGGATTGGTGAGATTGGGTGAGCAAATGCAGACCCTTTAAAGTACAAATGCCTGGCACACCTTCCATGGGTCCCAACTCTCCAGGTTAAAGGGAATATTACTACAGCTAAACATGTACGGGAAACCTAGAGAACGGACACACTGTGAATACGAAAGGTTTCTAAAACTCAACGAATAGTCCCTCTCCTGGTGCTCCGGTTTGACTTTCCATCTGCTTTACTATCAACCTCCCAACTTGGAGAGACAGCCCCTTTAACCTCCTGGTTCGCACAGGTTGCCAATTTGGCAGAGGATGAAAGGGAAGAGGGAGAACCAATGAGAGAGTAGCTGTTAGGCATTTGGACGGGCACATATCACTCAAATTTCCCGGCAGGAAGAAGAATTAACCAAAGTCTCAGCCATCCACCCGGAACCAGTATAGGTCCTGAACCAAAATTTTGGACTTGCGGTCAGCTCACAAAAAACGAGTTGAAAAATGGAGCTCAGGGGCACAGCAATTCACAAACTGGCCGAGTAATAAAGGACAACTATCGTCCAAAAATCTGTTGAGGGAAGGCAACGAGGCGGACTTGAAAGCGAGGCAGAATAGCAGGAAACAGATTTCAAGAGGTACGTTGGAATCGCCTTTAAAGCAGAGGAAGAGGGGCACAACTTCGACAATGATGCACTTGGCCAAAAAGTGCGTATGCGTTTTCTCCAGAATATATTCAGGAGAAAACGCATACACACTTTTTGGCCAAGCAAGCAAGCGGGCAATGCAAATCTGCACTACAAAGAAGTATCACTTCCCACCAGTCAAAAGGGACATCCACAAAATGTGTAAAAACCAGAAAGGCAAGACAGGCCCTGGAGAACAGGGAGCCTTGTTATGCTGATGGGCGGAATGTCAATTGCCAACTGCCTCTCTGGAGGAGTGCATTGTGTTCCCTAAAACAAGTAAACAACAGAGCTACAGAGCCAAGGGCACTTCCAGTCCAGGGAATATAACGGGAAAACTGAAAATCAATAAGACAGAGCCACCCCAAAATTTAGGTCTGCACTGCTTACAAGGACCTCAACTTGGGTACACCTTAAATATCCCAGGAAATATAAAAATGGTTCAAAAAATTGTGGTACTTACGTACGATGGAATATCCCTCAGCCATGAAATCAATCTCATAAGACCAGTAGCAGCAAAATGGGTGGATTCATGTACGATGATTCTAAGTGAAATAAGTCACACAGAAAAAGAAACTTATCATAAGATATCACTTATGAAGATCCTATAAACATGGCTACACTTGAACTGAGTTAGGAAAGAGAACAGTGTCTCACATTTAGAAAACACTCTTATGCCTGCTTAAGGGGGAAGGAGAGGTGGGGTGATGCATAAAACCAGAGTTTGATATAAGCACAGGTACCGTTCCAAAAACCAACTATGGAATAGACAAGACCTACACCTTCCTCAGTGAAAGGGACTCAAAACCCCATATTTCCCCCAGAGGAATATATCTGACTAGTAAGAATCTTAAAACCTATGTATTGATATGTCTCCATAAGGGAATCAAGTGTGTCTAGACTGGCATAAACATGGCAGGGAGCATCAGCTCAAACCCACTATAAAAAGTAATTTCAAAAACAAAACAAAAAAACCGGGAAATTCTTTACAATTCCTTCAGGGTCTCTGATGAAACCTGGAATGACCATATCTACAATGACAGCTGGATGTGGCATAAGGCTGGACACTTGGGACTGAGAAGTTTGGTGAGATTGGGTGAGCAAAAGCAGACCCTTTAAAGCAATAATGCATGGCATCCATTCCATGGGTCCCAACTCTCCAGGTTGAAGGGAATATTACTACAGCTATAACATGTACGGGAAACCTAGAGAACGGACACACTGTGAATACGAAAGGTTTCTAAAACTCAACGAATAGTCCCTCTCCTGGTGCTCCGGTTTGACTTTCCATCTGCTTTACTATCAACCTCCCAACTTTGAGAGGCAGCCCCTTTAACCTCCTGGTTCGCACAGGTTGCCAATTTGGCAGAGGATGAAAGGGAAGAGGGAGATCCAATGAGAGAGTAGCTGTTAGGCATCTGTACGGGCATATATCACTCTAATTTCCCGGCAGAAAGAAGAATTAACCAAAGTCTCAGCCACCCACCGGGAACCAGTATAGGTCCTGAACCAAAATTTTGGACTTGCGGTCAGCTCACAAAAAACGAGTTGAAAAATGGTGCTCAGGGGCACAGCAATTCACAAACTGGCCGAGTAATAAAGGACAACTATCGTCCAAAAATCTTTTGAGGGAAGGCAACGAGGTGAACTTGAAAGCGAGGCAGAATAGCAGGAAACAGATTTCAAGAGGTACGTTGGAATCGGCTTTAAAGCACAGGAAGAGGGGCACAACTTCGACAATGATGCACTTGGCCAAAAAGGGCGTATGCGTTTTCTCCTGAATATATTCAGGAGAAAACGCATACGCCCTTTTTGGCCAAGCAAGCAAGCGGGCAATGCAAATCTGCACTACAAAGAAGTATCACTTCCCACCGGTCAAAAGGGACATCCACAAAATGTGTAAAAACCAGAAAGGCAAGACAGGCCCTGGAGAAGAGGGAGCCTTGTTATGCTGATGGGCGGAATGTCAATTGCCAACTGCCTCTCTGGAGGAGTGCATTGTGTTCCCTAAAACAAGTAAACAACAGAGCTACAGAGCCAAGGGCACTTCCAGTCTAGGGAATATACCTTGGGAAAACTGAAAATCAATAAGACAGAGCCACCCCAAAATTTAGGGCTGCACTGCTTACAAGGACCTCAACTTGGGTACACCTTAAATATCCCAGGAAATATAAAAATGGTTCAAAAAATTGTGGTACTTACGTACGATGGAATATCCCTCAGCCATGAAATCAATGTCATAAGACCAGTAGCAGCACAATGGGTGGATTCAGGTACGATGATGCTAAGTGAAATAAGTCACACAGAAAAAGAAGCTTATCATAAGATATCACTTATGAAGATCCTGTAAACATGGCTACACTTGAACTGAGTTAGGAAAGAGAACAGTGTCTCACATTTAGAAAACACTCTTATGCCTGCTTAAGGGGGAAGGAGATGTGGGGTGATGCATAAAACCAGAGTTTGATATAAGCACTGGTACCGTTCCAAAAACCAACTATGGAATAGACAAGACCTACACCTTCCTCAGTGAAAGGGACTCAAAACCGCATATTTCCCGCAGAGGAATATATCTGACTAGTAAGAATCTTAAAACCTATGTATTGATATCTCTGCATAAGGGAATCAAGTGTGTCTAGACTGGCATAAACATGGCAGTGAGAATCAGCTCAAACCCACTATAAAAAGGAATTTCAAAAACAAAACAAAAAAACTGGGAAATTCTTTACAATTCCTTCAGGGACTCTGATGAAACCTGGAATGACCCTATCTACAAGGACAGCTGGATGTGGCATAACGAGGGACACTTGGGACTGAGAGGATTGGTGAGATTGGGTGAGCAAATGCAGACCCTTTAAAGCACAAATGCCTGGCACCCATTCCATGGGTCCCAACTCTCCAGGTTAAAGGGAATATTACTACAGCTATAACATGTACGGGAAACCTAGAGAACGGACACACTGTGAATACTAAAGGTTTCTAAAACTCTACGAATAGTCCCTCTCCTGGTGCTCCGGTTTGACTTTCCATCTGCTTTACTATCAACCTCCCAACTTGGAAAGACAGCCCCTTTAACCTCCTGGTTTGCACAGGTTGCCAATTTGGCAGAGGATGAAAGGGAAGAGGGAGAACCAATGAGAGAGTAGCTGTTAGGCATTTGGACGGGCACATATCACTCTAATTTCCCGGCAGGAAGAAGAATTAACCAAAGTCTCAGCCATCCACCCGGAACCAGTATAGGTCCTGAACCAAAATTTTGGACTTGCGGTCAGCTCACCAAAAACGAGTTGAAAAATGGAGCTCAGGGGCACAGCAATTCACAAACTGGCCGAGTAATAAAGGACAACTATCGTCCAAAAATCTGTTGAGGGAAGGCAACGAGGCGGACTTGAAAGCGAGGCAGAATAGCAGGAAACAGATTTCAAGAGGTACGTTGGAATCGCCTTTAAAGCACAGGAAGAGGGGCACAACGTCAACAATGATGCACTTGGCCAAAAAGTGCGTATGCGTTTTCTCCAGAATATATTCAGGAGAAAACGCATACACACATTTTGGTCAAGCAAGCAAGCGGGCAATACAAATCTGCACTACAAAGAAGTATCACTTCCCACCAGTCAAAAGGGACATCCACAAAATGTGTAAAAACCAGAAAGGCAAGACAGGCCCTGGAGAACAGGGAGCCTTGTTATGCTGATGGGCGGGATGTAAATTGCCAACTGCCTCTCTGAAGGAGTGCATTGTGTTCCCTAAAACAAGTAAAGAACAGAGCTACAGAGCCAAGGGCACTTCCAGTCTAGGGAATATACATTGGGAAACTGAAAATCAATAAGACAGAGCCACCCGAAAATTTAGGGCTGCACTGCTTACAAGGACCTCAACTTGGGTACACCTTAAATATCCCAGGAAATATAAAAATGGTTCAAAAAATTGTGGTACTTACGTACGATGGAATATCCCTCAGCCATGAAATCAATGTCATAAGACCAGTAGCAGCAAAATTCAGATACGATGATTCTAAGTGAAATAAGTCACACAGAAAAAGAAACTTATCATAAGATATCACTTATGAAGATTCTGTAAACATGGCTACACTTGAACTGAGTTAGGAAAGAGAAAAGTGTCTCACATTTAGAAAACACTCTTATGTCTGCTTAAGGGGGAAGGAGAGGTGGGGTTATGCATAAAACCAGAGTTTGATATAAGCACAGGTACCATTACAAAAACCAACTATGGAATAGACAAGACCTACACCTTCCTCAGTGAAAGGGTCTCAAAACACCATATTTCCCGCAGAGGAATATATCTGACTAGTAAGAATCTTAAAACCTATATATTGATATGTCTCCATAAGGGAATCAAGTGTGTCTAGACTGGCATAAACATGGCAGCGTGAATCAGCTCAAATTCACTCTAAAAAGTAATTTCAAAAACAAAACGAAAAAACTTGGAAATTCTTTACAATTCCTTCAGGGTCTCTGATGAAACCTGGAATGACCCTATCTACAACGACAGCTGGATGTGACATAAGGCTGGACACTTGGGACTGAGAGGATTAGTGAGATAGGTTGAGCAAATGCAGACCCTTTAAAGCACAAATGCCTGGCACCCATTCCACGGGTCCCAACTCTCCAGGTTGAAGGGAATATTACTACAGTTATAACATGTACGGGAAACCTAGAGGACGGACACACTGTGAATACGAAATGTTTCTAAAACTCAACGAATAGTCCCTCTCCTGGTGCTCCGGTTTGACTTTCCATCTGCTTTACTATCAACATCCCAACTTGGAGAGACAGCCCCTTTAACCTCCTGGTTCGCACAGGTTTCCAATTTGGCAGAGGATGAAAGGGAAGAGGGAGAGCCAATGAGAGAGTAGCTGTTAGGCATTTGGACGGGCACATATCACTGTAATTTCCCGGCAGGAAGAAGAATTAACCAAAGTCTCAGCCACCCTCCGGGAACCAGTATAGATCCTGAACCAAAATTTTGGACTTGAGGTCAGCTCACCAAAAACGAGTTGAAAAATGGAGCTCAGGGGCACAGCAATTCACAAACTGGCCGAGTAATAAAGGACAACTATCGTCCAAAAATCTGTTGAGGGAAGAGAGCGAGGCGGACTTGAAAGCGAGGCAGAATAGCAGGAAACAGATTTCAAGAGGTACGGTGGAATCGCCTTTAAAGCACAGGAAGAGGGGCACAACTTCGACAATGATGCACTTGGCCAAAAAGGGCGTGTGTATTTTCTCCTGAATATATTCAGGAGAAAACGCATACGCCCTTTTTGGCCAAGCAAGCAAGCGGGCAATGCAAATCTGCACTACAAAGAAGTATCACTTCCCACCGGTCAAAAGGGACATCCACAAAATGTGTAAAAACCAGAAAGGCAAGACAGGCCCTTCAGAACAGGGAGCCTTGTTATGCTGATGGGCGGGATGTAAATTGTCAACTGCCTCTCTGAAGGAGTGCATTGCGTTCCCTAAAACAAATAAACAACAGAGCAACAGAGCCAAGGGCACTTCCAGTCTAGGGAATATACTTTGGAAAACTGAAAATCAATAAGACAGAGCCACCCCAAAATTTAGGGCTGCACTGCTTACAAGGACCTCAACTTGGGTACACCTTAAATATCCCAGGAAATATAAAAATGGTTCAAATAATTGTGGTACTTACATACGATGGAATATCCCTCAGCCATGAAATCAATGTCATAAGACCAGTAGCAGCAAAATGGGTGGATTCAGGTACGATGATTCTAAGAAAATAAGTCACACAGAAAAAGAAACTTATCATAAGATATCACTTATGAAAATCCTGTAAACATGGCTACACTTGAACTGAGTTAAGAAAGAGAACAGAGACTCACATTTAGAAAACACTCTTATGCCTGCTTAAGGGGGAAGGAGAGGTGGGGTGATGCATAAAACCCCAGTTTGATATAAGCACAGGTACCGTTCCAAAAACCAACTATGGAATAGACAAGACATACACCTTCCTCAATGATAGGGATTCAAAACCCCATATTTCTCGCAGAGGAATATATCTGACTAGTAAGAATCTTAAAACCTATGTATTGATATGTCTCCGTAAGGGAATCAAGTGTGTCTAGACTGGCATAAACATGGCAGCGAGAATCATCTCAAACCCACTATAAAAAGGAATTTCAAAAACAAAACAAAAAAACTGGGAAATTCTTTACAATTCCTTCAGGGTCTCTGATGAATCCTGAAATGACCATATCTACAACGTCAGCTGGATGTGGCATAAGGCTGGACACTTGGGACTGAGACGATTGGTGAGATTGGGTGAGCAAATGCAGACCCTTTAAAGCACAAATGCCTGGCACCCATTCCATGGGTCCCAACTCTCCAGGTTGAAGGGAATATTACTGCACTTATAACATGTACGGGAAACCTAGAGAACGGACACACTGTGAATACGAAAGGTTTCTAAAACTCAACGAATAGTCCCTCTCCTGGTGCTCCGGTTTGACTTTCCATCTGCTTTACTATCAATCTCCCAACTTGGAGAGACAGCCCCTTTAACCTCCTGGTTCGCACAGGTTTCCAATTTGGCAGAGGATGAAAGGGAAGAGGGAGAACCAATGAGAGAGTAGCTGTTAGGCATTTGAACGGGCACATATCACTCTAACTTCCCGGCAGGAAGAAGAATTAACCAAAGTCTCAGCCCACCACCGGGAACCAGCATACGTCCTGAACCAAAACTCTGGACTTGCGGTCAGCTCACAAAAAACGAGTTGAAAAATGGAGCTCAGTGTCACAGCAATTCACAAACTGGCCGAGTAATAAAGGACAACTATCGTCCAAAAATCTGTTTAGGGAAGGCAACGAGGAGGACTTGAAAGCGAGGCAGAATAGCAGGAAACAGATTTCAAGAGGTACGTTGGAATCGCCTTTAAAGCACAGGAAGAGGGGCACAACTTCGACAATGATGCACTTGGCCAAAAAGGGCGTATGCGTTTTCTCCTGAATATATTCAGGAGAAAACGCATACGCCCTTTCTGGCCAAGCAAGCAAGCAGGCAATGCAAATCTGCACTACAAAGAAGTATCACTTCCCACCGGTCAAAAGGGACATCCACAAAATGTGTAAAAACCAGAAAGGCAAGACAGGCCCTGGAGAACAGGGAGCCTTGTTATGCTGATGGGCGGGATGTAAATTGCCAACTGCCACTTTGGAGGAGTGCATTGTGTTCCCTAAAACAAGTAAACAACAGAGCTACAGAGCCAAGGGCACTTCCAGTCTAGGGAATATACCTTGGGAAAACTGAAAATCAATAAGACAGAGCCACCCCAAAATTTAGGGCTGCACTGCTTACAAGGACCTCAACTTGGATACACCTTAAGTATCCCAGGAAATATAAAAATGGTTCAAAAAATTGTGGTACTTACGTACGATGGAATATCCCTCAGCCATGAAATCAATGTCATAAGACCAGTAGCCGCAAAATGGGTGGATTCAGGTACGTTGATTCTAAGTGAAATAAGTCACACAGAAAAAGAAACTTATCATAAGATATCACTTTTGAAGATTCTGTAAACATGGCTACACTTGAACTGAGTTAGGAAAGAGAACAGTGTCTCACATTTAGAAAACACTCTTATGCCAGCTTAAGGGGGAAGGAGAGGTGGGGTGATGCATAAAACCAGAGTTTGATATAAGCACAGGTACCGTTCCAAAAAACAACTTTGGAATAGACAAGACCTACACCTTCCTCAGTGAAAGGGACTCAAAACCCCATATTTCCCGCAGAGGAATATATCTGACTAGTAAGAATCTTAAAACCTATGTATTGATATGTCTCCGTAAGGGAATCAAGTGTGTCTAGACTGGCATAAACATGGCAGCGAGAATCAGCTCAAACCCACTCTGAAAAGGAATTTCAAAAACAAAACAAAAACCTGGGAAATTCTTTACAATTCCTTCAGGGTCTCTGATGAAACATGGAATGACCCTATCTACAACGACAGCTGGATGTGGCATAAGGCTGCACACTAGGGACTGAGAGGATTGGTGAGATTGGGTGAGCAAATGCAGACCCTTTAAAGCACAAATGCCTGGCACCCATTCCATGGGTCCCTACTCTCCAGGTTGAAGGGAATATTACTACAGTTATAACATGTACGGGAAACATAGAGAACGGAAACACTGTGAATACGAAAGGTTTCTAAAACTCAACGAATAGTCCCTCTCCTGGTGCTCTGGTTTGACTTTCCATCTGCTTTACTATCAATCTCCCAACTTGGAGAGACAGCCCCTTTAACCTCCTGGTTTGCACAGGTTTCCAATTTGGCAGAGGATGAAAGGGAAGAGGGAGAACCAATGAGAGTGTAGCTGTTAGGCATTTGGACGGGCACATATCACTCTAATTTCCCGGCAGGAAGAAGAATTAACCAAAGTCTCAGCCACCCACCGGGAACCAGTATAGGTCCTGAACCAAAATTTTGGGCTTGCGGTTAGCTCACCAAAAACGAGTTGAAAAATGGAGCTCAGGGGCACAGCAATTCACAAACTGGCCGAGTAATAAAGGACAACTATCGACCAAAAATCTGTTGAGGGAAGGCAACGAGGCGGACTTGAAAGCGAGGCAGAATAGCAGGAAACAGATTTCAAGAGGTACGTTGGAATCGCATTTAAAGCACAGGAAGAGGGGCACAACTTCGACAATGATGCACTTGGCCAAAAAGGGCGTATGCGTTTTCACCTGAATATATTCAGGAGAAAACGCATACGCCCTTTTTGGCCAAGCAAGCAAGCGGGCAATGCAAATCTGCACTACAAAGAAGTATCACTTCCCACCGGTCAAAAGGGACATCCACAAAAATGTGTAAAAACCAGAAAGGCAAGACAGGCCCTGGAGAACAGGGAGCCTTGTTATGCTGATGGGCGGGATGTAAATTGCCAACTGCCTCTCTGGATGAGTGCATTGTGTTCCCTAAAACAAGTAAACAACAGAGCTACAGAGCCAAGGGCACTTCCAGTCTAGGGAATATTCCTTGGGAAAACTGAAAATAAATAAGACAGAACCACCCAAAAAATTTAGGGCTGCACTGCTTACAAGGACCTCAACTTGGGTACACCTTAAATATCCCAGGAAATATAAAAATGGTTCAGAAAATTGTGGGACTTACGTAGGATGGAATATACCTCAGCCATGACATCAATGTCATAAGACCAGTAGCAGCAAAATGGGTGGATTCATGTACGATGATTCTAAGTGAAATAAGTCACACAGAAAAAGAAACTTATCGTAAGATATCACTTATGAAGATAATATAAACATGGCTACACTTGAACTGAGTTAGGAAAGAGAGCAGTGTCTCACATTTAGAAAACACTCTTATGCCTGCTTAAGGGGGAAGGAGAGGTGGGGTGATGCATAAAACCAGAGTTTGATATAAGCATAGGTACCGTTCCAAAAACCAACTATGGAATAGACAAGACCTACACCTTCCTCAGTGAAAGGGACTCAAAACCCCATATTTTCCGCAGAGGAATATATCTGACTAGTAAGAATCTTAAAACCTATGTATTGATGTGTCTCCGTAAGGGAATCAAGTGTGTCTAGACTGGCATAAACATGGCAGTGAGAATCAGCTCAAACCCTCTATAAAAAGGAATTTCAAAAACAAAACAAAAAAACTGGGAAATTCTTTACAATTCCTTCAGGGTCTCTGATGAAACCTGGAATGACCCTATCTACAACGACAGCTGGATGTGGCATAAGGCTGGACACTTGGGACTGAGAGGATTGGTGAGATTGGGTGAGCAAATGCAGACCCTTTAAAGCAATAATGCATGGCACCCATTCCATGGGTCCCAACTCTCCAGGTTGAAGGGAATATTACTACAGTTATAACATGTACAGAAAACCTAGAGAACGGACACACTGTGAATACGAAAGGTTTCTAAAACTCAATGAATAGTCCCACTCCTGGTGCTCCGGTTTGACTTTCCATCTGCTTTACTGTCAACCTCCCATCTTGGAGAGACAGCCCCTTTAAACTCCTGGTTCGCACAGGTTGCCAATTTGGCAGAGGATGAAAGGGAAGAGGGAGAACCAATGAGAGAGTAGCTGTTAGGCATTTGGACGGGCACATATCACTGTAATTTCCCGGCAGGAAGAAGAATTAACCAAAGTCTCAGCCACCCACCGGAAACCAGTATAGGTCCTGAACCAAAATTTTGACTTGCGTTCAGCTCACCAAAAACGAGTTGAAAAATTGAGCTCAGGGGCGCAGCAATTCACAAACTGGCCGAGTAATAAAGGACAACTATCGTCCAAAAATCTGTTGAGGGAAGGCAACGAGGCGGACTTGAAAGCGAGGCAGAATAGCAGGAAACAGATTTCAAGAGGTACGTTGGAATCACCTTTAAAGCACAGGAAGAGGGGCACAACTTCGACAATGATGCACTTGGCCAAAAAGGGCGTATGAGTTTTCTCCTGAATATATTCAGGAGAAAACGCATACGCCCTTTTTGGCCAAGCAAGCAAGCGGGCAATGCAAATCTGCACTACAAAGAAGTATCACTTCCCACCGGTCAAAAGGGACATCCACAAAATATGTAAAAACCAGAAAGGCAAGACAGGCCCTGGAGAACAGGGATCCTTGTTATGCTGATGGGCGGGATGTAAATTGCCAACTGCCTCTCTGGAGGAGTGCATTGTGTTCCCTAAAACAAGTAAACAACAGAGCTACAGAGCCAAGGGCACTTCCAGTCTAGGGAATATACCTTGGGAAAACTGAAAATCAATAAGACAGAGCCACCCCAAAATTTGGGGCTGCACAGCTTACAAGGACCTCAACTTGGATACACCTTAAGTATCCCAGGAAATATAAAAATGGTTCAAAAAATTGTGGTACTTACGTACGATGGAATATCCCTCAGCCATGAAATCAATGTCATAAGACCAGTAGCAGCAAAATGGGTGGATTCAGGTACGATGATTCTAAGTGAAATAAGTCACAGAGAAAAAGAAACTTATCATAAGATATCACTTTTGAAGATCCTATAAACATGGCTACACTTGAACTGAGTTAGGAAAGAGAACAGTGTCTCACATTTAGAAAACACTCTTATGCCTGCTTAAGGGGGAAGGAGAGGTGGGGAGATGCATAAAACCAGAGTTTGATATAAGCACAGGTACCGTTCCAAAAACCAACTATGGAATAGAGAAGACCTACACCTTCCTCAGTGAAAGGGACTCAAAACCCCATATTTCCCGCAGAGGAATATATCAGACTAGTAAGAATCTTAAAACCTATGTATTGATATATCTCCATAAGGGAATCAAGTGTGTCTAGACTGGCATAAACATGGCAGCGAGAATCAGCTCAAACCCACTATAAAAAGGAATTTCAAAAACAAAACAAAAAAACTGGGAAATTCTTTACAATTCCTTCAGGGTCTCTGATGAAACCTGGAATGACCCTATCTACAACGACAGCTGGATGTGGCATAAGGCTGGACACTTGGGACTGAGACGATTGGTGAGATTGGGTGAACAAATGCAGACCCTTTAAAGCAATAATGCATGGCACCTATTCCATGGGTCCCAACTCTCCAGGTTGAAGGGAATATTACTACAGTTATAACATGTACGGGAAACCTAGAGAACGGACACACTGTGAATACGAAAGGTTTCTAAAACTCAACGAATAGTCCCTCTCCTGGTGCTCCGGTTTGACTTTCCATCTGCTTTACTATCAATCTCCCAACTTGGAGAGACAGCCCCTTTAACCTCCTGGTTCGCACAGGTTTCCAATTTGGCAGAGGATGAAAGGGAAGAGGGAGAACCAATGAGAGAGTAGCTGTTAGGCATTTGAACGGGCACATATCACTCTAACTTCCCGGCAGGAAGAAGAATTAACCAAAGTCTCAGCCCACCACCGGGAACCAGCATAGGTCCTGAACCAAAATTCTGAACTTGCGGTCAGCTCACAAAAAACGAGTTGAAAAATGGAGCTCAGTGTCACAGCAATTCACAAACTGGCCAAGTACTAAAGGACAACTATCGTCCAAAAATCTGTTGACGGAAGGCAGCGAGGCGGACTTGAATGCGAGGCAGAATAGCAGGAAACAGATTTCAAGAGGTACGTTGGAATCGCCTTTAAAGCACAGGAAGAGGGGCACAACTTCGACAATGATGCACTTGGCCAAAAAGGGCGTATGCGTTTTCTCCTGAATATATTCAGGAGAAAACGCATACGCCCTTTTTGGCCAAGCAAGCAAGCGGGCAATGCAAATCTGCACTACAAAGAAGTATCACTTCCCACCGGTCAAAAGGGACATCCACAAAATGTGTAAAAACCAGAAAGGCAAGACAGGCCCTGGAGAACAGGGAGACTTGTTATGGTGATGGGCGGGATGTAAATTGCCAACTGCCTCTCTGGAGGAGTGCATTGTGTTCTCTAAAACAAGTAAACAACAGAGCTACAGAGCCAAGGGCACTTCCAGTCTAGGGAATATACCTTGGGAAAACTGAAAATCAATAAGACAGAGCCACCCCAAAATTGAGGGCTGCACTGCTTACAAGGACCTCAACTTGGATACACCTTAAGTATCCCAGGAAATATAAAAATGGTTCAAAAAATTGTGGTACTTTCGTACGAAGGAATATCCCTCAGCCATGAAATCAATGTCATAAGACCAGTAGCAGCAAAATGGGTGGATTCAGGTACGATGATTCTAAGTGAAATAAGTCACACAGAAAAAGAAACTTATCATAAGATATCACTTATGAAGATCCTGTAAACATGGCTACACTTGAACTGAGTTAGGAAAGAGAACAGTGTCTCACATTTACAAAACATTCTTATGCCTGCTTAAGGGGGAAGGAGAGGTGGGGTGATGCATAAAACCAGAGTTTGATATAAGCACAGGTACCGTTCCAAAAACCAACTATGGAATAGACAAGACCTAAACCTTCCTCAGTGAAAGGGACTCAAAACCCCATATTTCCCGCAGAGGAATATATCAGACTAGTAAGAATCTTAAAACCTATGTATTGATATATCTCCATAAGGGAATTAAGTGTGTCTAGACTGGCATAAACATGGCAGCGAGAATCAGCTCAAACCCAGTATAAAAAGGAATTTCAAAAACAAAACAAAAAAACTTGGAAATTCTTTACAATTCCTTCAGGGTCTCTGATGAAACCTGGAATGACCCTATCTACAACGACAGCTGGATGTGGCATAAGGCTGGACACTTGGGACTGAGAAGATTGGTGAGATTGGGTGAACAAATGCAGACCCTTTAAAGCAATAATGCATGGCACCTATTCCATGGGTCCCAACTCTCCAGGTTGAAGGGAATATTACTACAGTTATAACATGTACGGGAAACCTAGAGAACGGACACACTGTGAATACGAAAGGTTTCTAAAACTCAATGAATAGTCCCTCTCCTGGTGCTCCGGTTTGACTTTCCATCTGCTTTACTATCAATCTCCCAACTTGGAGAGACAGCCCCTTTAACCTCCTGGTTCGCACAGGTTTCCAATTTGGCAGAGGATGAAAGGGAAGAGGGAGAACCAATGAGAGAGTAGCTGTTAGGCATTTGAACGGGCACATATCACTCTAACTTCCCGGCAGGAAGAAGAATTAACCAATGCCTCAGCTCACCACCGGGAACCAGCATAGGTCCTGAACCAAAATTCTGGACTTGCGGTCAGCTCACAAAAAATGAGTTGAAAAATGGAGCTCAGTGTCACAGCAATTCACAAACTGGCCGAGTAATAAAGGACAACTATCGTCCAAAAATCTGTTGAGGGAAGGCAGCGAGGCGGACTTGAAAGCGAGGCAGAATAGCAGGAAACAGATTTCAAGAGGTACGTTGGAATCGCCTTTAAAGCACAGGAAGAGGGGCACAACTTCGACAATGATGCACTTGGCCAAAAAGGGCGTATGCGTTTTCTCCTGAATATATTCAGGAGAAAACGCATACGCCCTTTTTGGCCAAGCAAGCAAGCGGGCGATGCAAATCTGCACTACAAAGAAGTATCACTTCCCACCGGTCAAAAGGGACATCCACAAAATGTGTAAAAACCAGAAAGGCAAGACAGGCCCTGGAGAACAGGGAGCCTTGTTATGCTGATGGGCGGGATGTAAATTGCCACCTGCCTCTCTGGAGGAGTGCATTGTGTTCCCTAAAACAAGTAAACAACAGAGCTACAGAGCCAAGGGCACTTCCAGTCTAGGGAATATACCTTGGGAAAACTGAAAATCAATAAGACAGAGCCACCCCAAAACCTAGGGCTGCACTGCTTACAAGGACCTCAACTTGGATACACCTTAAGTATCCCAGGAAATATAAAAATGGTTCAAAAAATTGTGGTACTTACGTACGATGGAATATCCCTCAGCCATGAAATCAATGTCATAAGACCAGTAGCAGCAAAATGGGTGGATTCAGGTACGATGATTCTAAGTGAAATGAGTCACACAGAAAAAGAAACTTATCATAAGATATCACTTATGAAGATCCTATAAACATGGCTACACTTGAACTGAGTTAGGAAAGAGAACAGTGTCTCACATTTAGAAAACACTCTTATGCCTGCTTAAGGGGGAAGGAGAGGTGGGGTGATGCATAAAACCAGAGTTTGATATAAGCACAGGTACCGTTCCAAAAACCAACTATGGAATAGAGAAGACCTACACCTTCCTCAGTGAAAGGGACTCAAAACCCCATATTTCCCGCAGAGGAATATATCAGACTAGTAAGAATCTTAAAACCTATGTATTGATATATCTCCATAAGGGAATTAAGTGTGTCTAGACTGGCATAAACATGGCAGCGAGAATCAGCTCAAACCCACTATAAAAAGGAATTTCAAAAATAAAACAAAAAAACTGGGAAATTCTTTACAATTCCTTCAGGGTCTCTGATGAAACCTGGAATGACCCTATGTACAACGATAGCTGGATGTGGCATAAGGCTGGACACTTGGGACTGAGGCGATTGGTGAGATTGGGTGAACAAATGCAGACCCTTTAAAGCAATAATGCATGGCACCTATTCCATGGGTCCCAACTCTCCAGGTTGAAGGGAATATTACTACAGTTATAACATGTACGGGAAACCTAGAGAACGGACACACTGTGAATACGAAAGGTTTCTAAAACTCAACTATTAGTCCCTCTCCTGGTGCTCCGGTTTGACTTTCCATCTGCTTTACTATCAATCTCCCAACTTGGAGAGACAGCCCCTTTAACCTCCTGGTTCGCACAGGTTTCCAATTTGGCAGAGGATGAAAGGGAAGAGGGAGAACCAATGAGAGAGTAGCTGTTAGGCATTTGAACGGGCACATATCACTCTAACTTCCCGGCAGGAAGAAGAATTAACCAAAGTCTCAGCCCACCACCGGGAACCAGCATAGGTCCTGAACCAAAATTCTGGACTTGCGGTCAGCTCACAAAAAACGAGTTGAAAAATGGAGCTCAGTGTCACAGCAATTCACAAACTGGCCGAGTAATAAAGGACAACTATCGTCCAAAAATCTGTTGAGGGACGGCAGCGAGGCAGACTTGAAAGCGAGGCAGAATAGCAGGAAACAGATTTCAAGAGGTACATTGGAATCGCCTTTAAAGCACAGGAAGAGGGGCACAACTTCGACAATGATGCACTTGGCCAAAAAGGGCGTATGCGTTTTCTCCTGAATATATTCAGGAGAAAACGCATACGCCCTTTTTGGCCAAGCAAGCAAGCGGGCAATGCAAATCTGCACTACAAAGAAGTATCACTTCCCACCGGTCAAAAGGGACATCCACAAAATGTGTAAAAACCAGAAAGGCAAGACAGGCCCTGGAGAACAGGGAGCCTTGTTATGCTGATGGGCGGGATGTAAATTGCCAACTGCCTCTCTGGAGGAGTGCATTGTGTTCCCTAAAACAAGTAAACAACAGAGCTACAGAGCCAAGGGCACTTCCAGTCTAGGGAATATACCTTGGGAAAACTGAAAATCAATAAGACAGAGCCACCCCAAAATTTAGGGCTGCACTGCTTACAAGGACCTCAACTTGGATACACCTTAAGTATCCCAGGAAATATAAAAATGGTTCAAAAAATTGTGGTACTTACGTACGAAGGAATATCCCTCAGCCATGAAATCAATGTCATAAGACCAGTAGCAGCAAAATGGGTGGATTCAGGTACGATGATTCTAAGTGAAATAAGTCACACAGAAAAAGAAACTTATCATAAGATATCACTTATGAAGATCCTGTAAACATGGCTACACTTGAACTGAGTTAGGAAAGAGAACAGTGTCTCACATTTAGAAAACACTCTTATGCCTGCTTAAGGGGGAAGGAGAGGTGGGGTGATGCATAAAACCAGAGTTTGATATAAGCACACGTACCGTTCCAAAAACCAACTATGGAATAGAGAAGACCTACACCTTCCTCAGTGAAAGGGACTCAAAACCCCATATTTCCCGCAGAGGAATATATCAGACTAGTAAGAATCTTAAAACCTATGTACTGATATATCTCCATAAGGGAATTAAGTGTGTCTAGACTGGCATAAACATGGCAGCGAGAATCAGCTCAAACCCACTATAAAAAGGAATTTCAAAAACCAAACAAAAAAAACTGGGAAATTCTTTACAATTCTTTCAGGGTCTCTGATGAAACCTGGAATGACCCTATCTACAACGACAGCTGGATGTGACATAAGGCTGGACACTTGGGACTGAGACGATTGGTGAGATTGGGTGAACAAATGCAGACCCTTTAAAGCAATAATGCATGGCACCTATTCCATGGGTCCCAACTCTCCAGGTTGAAGGGAATATTACTACAGTTATAACATGTACGGGAAACCTAGAGAACGGACACACTGTGAATACGAAAGGTTTCTAAAACTCAACGAATAGTCCCTCTCCTGGTGCTCTGGTTTGACTTTCCATCTGCTTTACTATCAATCTCCCAACTTGGAGAGACAGCCCCTTTAACCTCCTGGTTCGCACAGGTTTCCAATTTGGCAGAGGATGAAAGGGAAGAGGGAGAACCAATGAGAGAGTAGCTGTTAGGCATTTGAACGGGCACATATCACTCTAACTTCCCGGCAGGAAGAAGAATTAACCAAAGTCTCAGCCCACCACCGGGAAGCAGCATAGGTCCTGAACCAAAATTCTGGACTTGCGGTCAGCTCACAAAAAACGAGTTGAAAAATGGAGCTCAGTGTCACAGCAATTCACAAACTGGCCGAGTAATAAAGGACAACTATCGTCCAAAAATCTGTTGAGGGAAGGCAGCTAGGCGGACTTGAAAGCGAGGCAGAATGGCAGGAAACAGATTTCAAGAGGTACGTTGGAATCGCCTTTAAAGCCCAGGAAGAGGGGCACAACTTCGACAATGATGCACTTGGCCAAAAAGGGCGTATGCGTTTTCTCCTGAATATATTCAGGAGAAAACCCATACGCCTTCTTTGGCCAAGCAAGCAAGCGGGCAATGCAAATCTGCACTACAAAGAATTATCACTTCCCACCGGTCAAAAGGGACATCCACAAAATGTGTAAAAACCAGAAAGGCAAGACAGGCCCTGGAGAACAGGGAGCCTTGTTATGCTGATGGGCGGGATGTAAATTGCCAACTGCCTCTCTGGAGGAGTGCATTGTGTTCCCTCAAACAAGTAAACAACAGAGCTACAGAGCCAAGGGCACTTCCAGTCTAGGGAATATACCTTGGGAAAACTGAAAATCAATAAGACAGAGCCACCCCAAAATTTAGGGCTGCACTGCTTACAAGGACCTCAACTTTTATACACCTTAAGTATCCCAGGAAATATAAAAATGGTTCAAAAAATGGTGGTACTTACGTACGATGGAATATCCCTCAGCCATGAAATCAATGTCATAAGACCAGTAGCAGCAAAATGGGTGGATTCAGGTACGATGATTCTAAGTGAAATAAGTCACACAGAAAAAGAAACTTATCATAAGATATCACTTATGAAGATCCTATAAACATGGCTACACTTGAACTCAGTTAGGAAAGAGAACAGTGTCTCACATTTAGAAAACACTCTTATGCCTGCTTAAGGGGGGAGAGGTGGGGTGATGCATAAAACCAGAGTTTGATATAAGCACAGGTACCGTTCCAAAAACCAACTATGGAATAGAGAAGACCTACACCTTCCTCAGTGAAAGGGACTCAAAACCCCATATTTCCCGCAGAGGAATATATCAGACTAGTAAGAATCTTAAAACCTATGTATTGATATATCTCCATAAGGGAATTAAGTGTGTCTAGACTGGCATAAACATGGCAGCGAGAATCAGCTCAAACCCACTATAAAAAGGAATTTCAAAAACAAAACAAAAAAACTGGGAAATTCTTTACAATTCCTTCAGGGTCTCTGATGAAACCTGGAATGACCCTATCTACAACGACAGCTGGATGTGGCAGAAGGCTGGACACTTGGGACTGAGACGATTGGTGAGTTTGGGTGAACAAATGCAGACCCTTTAAAGCAATAATGCATGGCACCTATTCCATGGGTCCCAACTCTCCAGGTTGAAGGGAATATTACTACAGTTATAACATGTACGGGAAACCTAGAGAATGGACACACTGTGAATACGAAAGGTTTCTAAAACTCAACGAATAGTCCCTCTCCTGGTGCTCCGGTTTGACTTTCCATCTGCTTTACTATCAATCGCCCAACTTGGAGAGACAGCCCCTTTAACCTCCTGGTTCGCACAGGTTTCCAATTTGGCAGAGGATGAAAGGGAAGAGGGAGAACCAATGAGAGAGTAGCTGTTAGGCATTTGAACGGGCACATATCACTCTAACTTCCCGGCAGGAAGAAGAATTAACCAAAGTCTCAGCCCACCACCGGGAAGCAGCATAGGTCCTGAACCAAAATTCTGGACTTACGGTCAGCTCACAAAAAAACGAGTTGAAAAATGGAGCTCAGTGTCACAGCAATTCACAAACTGGCCGAGTAATAAAGGACAACTGTCGTCCAAAAATCTGTTGAGGGAAGGCAGCGAGGTGGACTTGAAAGCGAGGCAGAATAGCAGGAAACAGATTTCAAGAGGTACGTTGGAATCGCCTTTAAAGCACAGGAAGAGGGGCACAACTTCGACAATGATGCACTTGGCCAAAAAGGGCGTATGCGTTTTCTCCTGAATATATTCAGGAGAAAACGCATACGCCCTTTTTGGCCAAGCAAGCAAGCGGGCAATGCAAATCTGCACTACAAAGAAGTATCACTTCCCACCGGTCAAAAGGGACATCCACAAAATGTGTAAAAACCAGAAAGGCAAGACAGGCCCTGGAGAACAGGGAGCCTTGTTATGCTGATGGGCGGGATGTAAATTGCCAACTGCCTCTCTGGAGGAGTGCATTGTGTTCCCTAAAACAAGTAAACAACAGAGCTACAGAGCCAAGGGCACTTCCAGTCTAGGGAATATACCTTGGGAAAACTGAAAATCAATAAGACAGAGCCACCCCAAAATTTAGGGCTGCACTGCTTACAAGGACCTCAACTTGGGTACACCTTAAATATCCCAGGAAAAATAAAAATGGTTCAAAAAATTGTGGTACTTACGTACGATGGAATATCCCTCAGGCATGAAATCAATGTCATAAGACCAGTAGCAGCAAAATGGGTGGATTCAGGTACGATGATTCTAAGTGAAATAAGTCACACAGAAAAAGAAACTTATCATAAGATATCACTTATGAAGATCCTGTAAACATGGCTACACTTGAACTGAGTTAGGAAAGAGAACAGAGTCTCACATTTAGAAAACAATCTTATGCCTGCTTAAGGGGGAAGGAGAGGTGGGGTGATGCATAAAACCAGAGTTTGATATAAGCACAGGTACCGTTCCAAAAACCAACTATGGAATAGACAAGACCTACACCTTCCTCAGTGAAAGGGACTCAAAACCCCATACTACCCGCAGAGGAATATATCTGACTAGTAAGAATCTTAAAACCTATGTCTTGATATGTCTCCGTAAGGGAATCAAGTGTGTCTAGACTGGCATAAACATGGCAGCGAGAATCAGCTCAAACCCACTATAAAAAGGAATTTCAAATACAAAACCAAACAACTGGGAAATTCCTTACAATTACTTCAGGGTCTCTGATGAAATCTGGAATGACCCTATCTACAACGACAGCTGGATGTGGCATAATGAGGGACACTTGGGACTGAGACGATTGGTGAGATTGGGTGAGCAAATGCAGACCCTTTAAAGCACAAATGCCTGGCACCCATTCCATGGGTGCCAACACTTCAGGTTTAAGGGAATATTACTAAAGCTATAACATGTACCGGAAACCTAGAGAACGGACACACTGTGAATACGAAAGGTTTCTAAAACTCAACGAATAGTCCCTCTCCAGGTCCTCCGGTTTGACTTTCCATCTGCTTTACTATCAACCTCCCAACTTGGAGAGACTGACGCTTTAACCTCCTTGTTCACACACGTTGCCAATTTGGAAGAGGATGAAAGGGAAGAGGGAGAACCAATGAGAGAGTAGCTGTTACGCATTTGGACGGGCACATATCACTCTAAATTCCAGGCAGGAAGAAGAATTAACCAAAGTCTCAGCTACCCACCGGGAACCAGTATAGGTCCTGAACCAAAATTTTGGACTTGCGGTCAGCTCACCAAAAATGAGTTGAAAAATGGGGCTCAGGGGCACAGCAATTCACAAACTGGCCGAGTAATAAAGGACAACTATCGTCCAAAAATCTGTTGAGGGAAGGCAACGAGGCGGACTTGAAAGCGAGGCAGAATAGCAGGAAACAGATTTCAAGAGGTACGTTGGAATCGCCTTTAAAGCACAGGAAGAGGGGCACAACTTCGACAATGATGCACTTGGCCAAAAAGGGCGTATGCGTTTTCTCCTGAATATATTCAGGAGAAAACGCATACGCCCTTTTTGGCCAAGCAAGCAAGCGGGCAATGCAAATCTGCACTACAAAGAAGTATCACTTCCCACCGGTCAAAAGGGACATCCACAAAATATGTAAAAACCAGAAAGGCAAGACAGGTCCTGGAGAACAGGGAGCCTTGTTATGCTGATGGGCGGGATGTAAATTGCCAACTTCCTCTCTGGAGGAGTGCATTGTGTTCCCTCAAACAAGTAAACAACAGAGCTACAGAGCCAAGGGCACTTCCAGTCTAGGGAATATACCTTGGGAAAACTGAAAATCAATAAGACAGAACCCCCCCAAAATTTAGGGCTGCACTGCTTACAAGGACCTCAACTTGGGTACACCTTAAATATCCCAGGAAATATAAAAATGGTTCAAAAAATTTTGGTAATTACGTACGATGGAATATCCCTTAACCATGAAATCAATGTCATGAGACCAGTCGCAGCAAAATGGGTGGATTCAGGTACGATGATTCTAAGTGAAATAAGTCACACAGAAAAAGAAACTTATCATAAGATATCACTTATGAAGATCCTGTAAACATGGCTACACTTGAACGGAGTTAGGAAAGAGAACAGGGTCTCACATTTAGAAAACACTCTTATGCCTGCTTAAGGGGGAAGGAGAGGTGGGGTGATGCATAAAACCAGAGTTTGATATAAGCACAGGTACCGTTCCAGAAACCAACTATGGAATAGACAAGACCTACACCTTCCTCAGTGAAAGGGACTCAAAATCCCATACTTCCGGCAGAGGAATATATCTGACTAGTAAGAATCTTAAAACTTATGTATTGATATATCCCCGTAAGGGAATCAAGTGTGTCTAGACTGGCATAAACATGGCAGCGAGAATCAGCTCAAACCCACTATAAAAAGGAATTTCAAAAACAAAACAAAAAAACTGGGAAATTCTTTACAATTCCTTCAATGTCTCTGATGAAACCTGGAATGACCCTATTTACAACGACAGCTGGATGTGGCATAAGGAGGGACACTTGGGACTGAGACGATTGGTGAGATTGGGTGAGCAAATGCAGACCCTTTAAAGCACAAATGCCTGGCACGCATTCCATGGGTCCCAACTCTCCAGGTTAAAGGGAATATTACTACAGCTATAACATGTACGGGAAACCTAGAGAACGGACTCACTTTGAATACGAAAGTTTTCTAAAACACAACGAATAGTCCCTCTCCTGGTGCTCCGGTTTGACTTTCCATCTGCTTTACTATCAACCTCCCAACTTGGAGAGACAGCCCCTTTAACCTCCTGGTTCGCACAGGTTGCCAATTTGGCAGAGGATGAAAGGGAAGAGGGAGAACCAATGAGAGAGTAGCTGTTAGGCATTTGGACGGGCACATATCACTGTAATTTCCCGGCAGGAAGAAGAATTAACCAAAGTCTCAGCCACCCACCGGGAACCAGTATAGGTCCTGAACCAAAATTTTGGACTTGCGGTCAGCTCACAGAAAACGAGTTGAAAAATGGAGCTCAGGGGCACAGCAATTCACAAACTGGCCGAGTAATAAAGGACAACTATCGTCCAAAAATCTGTTGAGGGAAGGCAACGAGGTGGACCTGAAAGCGAGGCAGAATTGCAGGAAAAAGATTTCAAGAGGTACGTTGGAATCACCTTTACAGCACAGGAAGAGGGGCACAACTTCGACAATGATGCACTTGCCCAAAAAGGGCGTATGCGTTTTCTCCTGAATATATTCAGGAGAAAACGCATATGCCCTTTTTGGCCAAGCAAGCAAGCGGGCAATGCAAATCTGCACTACAAAGAAGTATAACTTCCCACCGGTCAAAAGGGACATCCACAAAATGTGTAAAAACCAGAAAGGCAAGACAGGCCCTGGAGAACAGGGAGCCTTGTTATGCTGATGGGCGGGATGTAAATTGCCAACTGCCTCTCTGGAGGAGTGCATTGTGTTCCCTAAAACAAGTAAACAACAGATCTACAGAGCAAAGGGCACTTCCAGTCTAGGGAATATACCTTGGGAAAACTGAAAATCAATAAGACAGAGCTACCCCAAAATTTATGGCTGCACTGCTTACAAGGACCTCAACTTGTGTACACCTTAAATATCCCAGGAAATATAAAAATGGTTCAAAATATTGTGGTACTTACGTACGATGGAATATCCCTCAGCTATGAAATCAATGTCATAAGACCAGTAGCAGCAAAATGGGTGGATTCAGGTACGCTGATTCTAAGTGAAATAAGTCACACAGAAAAAGAAACTTATCATAAGATAACACTTATGAAGATCCTATAAACATGGCTACACTTGAACTGAGTTAGGAAAGAGAACAGTGTCTCACATTTAGAAAACACTCTTATGCCTGCTTAAGGGGGAAGGAGAGGTGGGGTGATGCATAAAACCAGAGTTTGATATAAGCACAGGTACCGTTCCAAAAACCAACTATGGAATAGACAAGACCTACACCTTCCTCAGTGAAAGGGACTCAAAATCCCATATTTCCCACAGAGGATAATATCTGACTAGTAAGAATCTTAAAACCTATGTATTGATATGTCTCCGTAAGGCAATCAAGTGTGTCTAGACTGGTATAAACATGGCAGCGAGAATCAGCTCAAACCCACTATAAAAAGGAATTTCAAAAACAAAACAAAAAAATTGGGAAATTCTTTACAATTCCTTCAGGGTCTCTGATGAACCCTGGAATGACCCTATCTACAATGACAGCTGAATGTGGCATAAGGAGGGACACTTGGGACTGAGAGGATTGGTGAGATTGGGTGAGAAAATGCAGACCCTTTAAAGCACAAATGCCTGGCAACCATACCATGGGTCACAACTCTCCAGGTTGAAGGGAATATTACTACAGCTATAACATGTACGGGAAACCTAGAGAACGGACACATTGTGAATACGAAAGGTTTCTAAAACTCAACGAATAGTCCCTCCTCTGGTGCTCCGATTTGACTTTCCATCTGCTTTACTGTCAACCTCCCTACTTGGAGAGACAGCCCCTTTAACCACCTGGTTCGCACAGGTGGCCAAATTGGGAGAGAATGAAAGGGAAGAGGGAGAACCAATGAGAGAGTAGCTGTTAGGCATATGAACGGGCACATATCACTCTAATTTCCAGGCATGAAGAAGAATTAACCAAAGTCTCAGCCACCCACTGGGAACCAGTATAGGTCCTGAACCAAAATTTTGGATTTGCGGTCAGCTCACAAAAAACGAGTTGAAAAATGGAGCTCAGGGGCACAGCAATTCACAAACTGGCCGAGTAATAAAGGACAACTATCGTCCAAAAATCTGTTGAGGGAAGGCAACGAGGCGGACTTGAAAGCGAGGCAGAATAGCAGGAAACAGATTTCAAGAGGTACGTTGGAATCGCCTTTAAAGCACAGGAAGAGTGGCACAACTTCGACAATGATGCACTTGGCCAAAAAGGGCGTATGCGTTTTCTCCTGAATATATTCAGGAGAAAACGCATACGCCCTTTTTGGCCAAGCAAGCAAGTGGGCAATGCAAATCTGCACTACAAAGAAGTATCACTTCCCACCGGTCAAAAGGGACATCCACAAAATGTGTAAAAACCAGAAAGGCAAGACAGGCCCTGGAGAACAGGGAGCCTTGTTATGCTGATGGGCGGGATGTAAATTGCCAACTGCCTCTCTGGAGGAGTGCATTGTGTTCCCTAAAACAAGTAAACAACAGATCTACAGAGCCAAGGGCACTTCCAGTCTAGGGAATATACCTTGGGAAAACTGAAAATCAATAAGACAGAGCTACCCCAAAATTTATGGCTGCACTTCTTACAAGGACCTCAACTTGGGTACACCTTAAATATCCCAGGAAATATAAAAATGGTTCAAAAAATTGTGGTACTTACGTACGATGGAATATCCCTCAGCTATGAAATCAATGTCATAAGACCAGTAGCAGCAAAATGGGTGGATTCAGGTACGCTGATTCTAAGTGAAATAAGTCACACAGAAAAATAAACTTATCATAAGATAACACTTATGAAGATCCTATAAACATGGCTACACTTGAACTGAGTTAGGAAAGAGAACAGTGTCTCACATTTAGAAAACACTCTTATGCCTGCTTAAGGGGGAAGGAGAGGTGGGGTGATGCATAAAACCAGAGTTTGATATAAGCACAGGTACCGTTCCAAAAACCAACTATGGAATAGACAAGACCTACACCTTCCTCAGTGAAAAGGCCACAAAACCCCATATTACCCGCAGAGGAATATATCTGTCTAGTAAGAATCTTAAAACCGATGTATTGATATATCTCCGTAAGGGAATCAAGTGTGTCTAGACTGGCATAAACATGGCAGCGAGAATCAGATCAAACCCACTACAAAAAGGAATTTCAAAAACAAAACAAAAAAACTGGAAATTCTTTACAATTACTTCAGGGTCTCTGATGAAACCTGGAATGACCCTATCTACAATGACAGCTGGATGTGGCATAAGGAGGGACACTTGGAACTGAGACGATTGGTGAGATTTGGTGAGCAAATGCAGACCCTTTAAAGCACAAATGCCTGGCACCCATTCCATGGGTCCCAACTCTCCAGGTTGAAGGGAATATTACAAAAGCTATAACATGTACGGGAAACCTAGAGAACGGACACACAGTGAATACGAAAGGTTTCTAAAATTCAACGAATACTCCCTCTCCTGGCGCTCCGGTTTGACTTTCCATCTGCTTTACTATCAACCTCCCAACTTGGAGAGACAGCCCCTTTAACCTCCTGGTTCACACTGGTTGCCAAGTTGGCAGAGGATGAAAGGGAAGAGGGAGAACCAATGAGAGAGTAGCTGTTAGGCATTTGGACGGGCACATATCACTGTAATTTCCCGGCAGGAAGAAGAATTAACCAAAGTCTCAGCCACCCACCGGGAACCAGCATAGGTCCTGAACCAAAATTTTGGACTTGCGGTAGGCTCACAAAAAACAAGTTGAAAAATGGAGCTCAGAGGCACAGCAATTCAAAAACTGGCCGAGTAATGAAGGACAACTATCGTCCAAAAATCTGTTGAGGGAAGGCAACGAGGCGGACTTGAAAGCGAGGCAGAATAGCAGGAAACAGATTTCAAGAGGTACGTTGGAATCGCCTTTAAAGCACAGGAAGAGAGGCACAACTTCGACAGTGATGCACTTGGCCAAAAAGGGCGTATGCGTTTTCTCCTGAATATATTCAGGAGAAAACGCATACGCCTTCTTTGGCCAAGCAAGCAAGCGGGCAATGCAAATCTGCACTACAAAGAATTATCACTTCCCACCGGTCAAAAGGGACATCCACAAAATGTGTAAAAACCAGAAAGGCAAGACAGGCCCTGGAGAAAAGGGAGCCTTGTTATGCTGATGGGTGGGATGTAAATTGACAACTGCCTCTCTGGAGGAGTGCATTGTGTTCCCTAAAACAAGTAAACAACAGAGCTACAGAGCCAAGGGCACTTCCAGTCTAGGGAATATACCTTGGGAAAACTGAAAATCAATAAGACAGAGCCACCCCAAAATTTAGGGCTGCACTGCTTACAAGGACCTCAACTTGGGTACACCTTAAATATCCCAGGAAATATAAAAATGGTTCAAAAAATTGTGGTACTTACGTACGATGGAATATCCCTCAGCCATGAAATCAATGTCATAAGACCAGTAGCAGCAAAATGGGTGGATTCAGGTACGCTGATTCTAAGTGAAATAAGTCACACAGAAAAAGAAACTTATCATAAGATACCACTTATGAAGATCCTGTAAACATGGCTACACTTGAACTGAGTTAGGAAAGAGAACAGTGTCTCACATTTAGAAAACACTCTTATGCCTGCTTAAGGGGGAAGGAGAGGTGGGGTGATGCATAAAACCAGAGTTTGATATAAGCACAGGTACCATTCCAAAAACCAACTATGGAATAGACAAGACCTACACCTTCCTCAGTGAAAGGGACTCAAAACCCCATATTTCCCGCAGAGGAATATATCTGACTAGAAAGAATCTTAAAACCTATGTATTGATATATCTCAATAAGGGAATCAAGTGTGTCTAGACTGGCATAAACATGGCATCGATAATCAGCTCAAACCCACTATAAAAAGGAATTTCAAAAACAAAACACAAAAACTGGGAAATTCTTTACAATTCCTTCAGGGTCTCTAATGAAACCTGGAATGACCCTATCTACAACGACAGCTGGATGTGGCATAAGGCTGGACACTTGGGACTGAGAAGATTGGTGAGATTGGGTGAGCAAATGCAGACCCTTTAAAGCAATAATGCATGGCACCCATTCCATGGGTCCCAACTCTCCAGGTTGAAGGGAATATTACTACAGTTATAACATGTACGGGAAACCTAGAGAACGGACACACTGTGAATACGAAAGGTTTCTAAAACTCAACGAATAGTCCCTCTCCTGGTGCTCCGGTTTGACTTTCCATCTGCTTTACTATCAATCTCCCAACTTGGAGAGACAGCCCCTTTAACCTCCTGGTTCGCACAGGTTTCCAATTTGGCAGAGGATGAAAGGGAAGGGGGAGAACCAATGAGAGAGTAGCTGTTAGGCATTTGAACGGGCACATATCACTCTAACTTCCCGGCAGCAAGAAGAATTAACCAAAGTCTCAGCCCACCACCGGGAACCAGCATAGGTCCTGAACCAAAATTCTGGACTTGCGGTCAGCTCATAAAAAACGAGTAGAAAAATGGAGCTCAGTGTCACAGCAATTCACAAACTGACCGAGTAATAAAGGACAACTATCGTCCAAAAATCTGTTAAGGGAAGGCAGCGAGGCGGACTTGAAAGCGAGGCAGAATAGCAGGAAACAGATTTCAAGAGGTACGTTGGAATCGCCTTTAAAGCACAGGAAGAGGGGCACAATTTCGACAATGATGCACTTGGCCAAAAAGGGCGTATGCGTTTTCTCCTGAATATATTCAGGAGAAAACGCATACACCGTTTTTGGCCAAGCAAGCAAGCGGGCAATGCAAATTGCACTACAAAGAAGTATCACTTCCCACCGGTCAAAAGGGACATCCACAAAATGTGTAAAAACCAGAAAGGCAAGACAGGCCCTGGAGAACAGGGAGCCTTGTTATGCTGATGGGCGGGATGTAAATTGCCAACTGCCTCTCTGGAGGAGTGCATTGTGTTCCCTAAAACAAGTAAACAACAGAGCTACAGCGCCAAGGGCACTTCCAGTCTAGGGAATATACCTTAGGAAATCTGAAAATCAATAAGACAGAGACACCCCAAACTTTAGGGCTGCACTGCTTACAAGGACCTCAACTTGGGTACAACTTAAATATCCCAGGAAATATAAAAATGGTTCAAAAATTGTGCTACTTACGTACGATGGAATATCCCTCAGCCATGAAATCAATGTCATAAGACCAGTAGCAGCAAATGAGTGGATTCAGGTACGATGATTCTAAGTGAAATAAGTCACACAGAAAAACAAACTTACCATAAGATATCACTTATGAAGATCCTGTAAACATGGCTACACTTGAACGGAGTTAGGAAAGAGAACAGTGTCTCACATTGAGAAAACACTCTTATGCCTGCTTAAGGGGGAAGGAGAGGTGGGGTGATGCATAAAACCAGAGTTTGATATAAGCACAGGTACCATTCCAAAAACCAACTATGGAATAGACAAGACCTACACCGTCCTCAGTGAAAGGGACTCAAAACCCCATATTTCCCGCAGAGGAATATATCTGACTAGTAAGAATCTTAAAACCTATGTATAGATATATATCCATAAGGGAATCAAGTGTGTCTAGACTGGCATAAACATGGCAGCGAGAATTAGCTCAAACCCACTATAAAAATGAATTTCAAAAACAAAACAAAAAAACTGGGAAATTCTTTACAATTCCTTCAGGGTCTCTGATGAAACCTGGAATGACACTAACTACAATGACAGCTGGATGTCGCATAAGGAGGGACACTTAGGACTGAGAGGATTGATGAGATTGGGTGAGCAAATGCAGACCATTTAAAGCAATAATGCATGGCACCCATTTCATGGGTTTCAACTCTCCAGGTTGAAGGGAATATTACTACAGTTATAAAATGTATGGGAAAACTAGAGAACGGACACACTGTGAATACGAAATGTTTCTAAAACTCAATGAATAGTCCCACTCCTGGTGCTCCGCATTGACTTTCCATCTGCTTTACTATCAATCTCCCAACTTGGAGAGACAGCCCCTTTAACCGCCTGGTTCGCACAGGTTGCCAATTTGGCAGAGGATGAAAGGGAAGAGGGAGAACCAATGAGAGAGTGGCTGTTAGGCATTTGGACGGACACATATCACTCTAACTTCCCGGCAGGAAGAAGAATTAACCAAAGTCTCAGCCACCCACCGGGAACCAGTATAGGTCCTGAACCAAAATTTTGGACTTGAGGGCCGCTCACAAAAAACGAGTTGAAAAATGGAGCTCAGGGGTACAGCAATTCACAAACTGGCCGAGTAATAAAGGACAACAATCGTCCAAAAATCTGTTGAGGGAAGGCAGCGAGGCGGACTTGAAAGCGAGGCAGAATAGCAGGAAACAGATTTCAAGAGGTACGTTGGAATCGCCTTTAAAGCACAGGAAGAGGGGTACAACTTCGACAATGATGCACTTGGCCAAAAAGGGCGTATGCGTTTTCTCCTGAATATATTCAGGAGAAAACGCATACGCCCTTTTTGGCCAAGCAAGCAAGCGGGCAATGCAAATCTGCACTACAAAGAAGTATCACTTCCCACCAGTCAAAAGGGACATCAACAAAATGTGTAAAAAGCAGAAAGGCAAGACAGGCCCTGGAGAACAGGGAGCCTTGTTAGGCTGATGGGCGGGATGTAAATTGCCAACTGCCTCTCTGGAGGAGTACATTGTGTTCCCTAAAACAAGTAAAGAACAGAGCTACAGAGCCAAGGGCACTTCCAGTCTAGGGAATATACCTTGGGTAAACCGAAAATCAATAAGACAGAGCCACCCCAAAATTTAGGGCTGCACTGCTTACAAGGACCTCAACTTGGGTACACCTTAAATATCCCAGGAAATATAAAAATGGTTCAAAAAATTGTGGTACTTACGTACGATGGAATATCCCTCAGCCATGAAATCAATGTCATAAGACCAGTAGCAGCAAAATGGGTGGATTCAGGTACGATGATTCTAAGTGAAATAAGTCACACAGAAAAAGAAACTTATCATAAGATATCACTTATGAAGATCCTGTAAACATGGCTACACTTGAACTGAGTTAGGAAAGAGAACAGTGTCTCACATTTAGAAAACACTCTTATGCCTGCTTAAGGGGGAAGGAGAGGTGGGGTGATGCATAAAACCAGAGTTTGATATAAGCACAGGTACCGTTCCAAAAACCAACTATGGAATAGACAAGACCTACACCTTCCTCAGTGAAAGGGACTCAAAACCCCATATTTCCCGCAGAGGAATATATCTGACTAGTAAGAATCTTAAAACCTATGTATAGATGTGTCTCTATAAGGGAATCAAGTGTGTCTAGACTGGCATAAACATGGCAGTGAGAATCAGCTCAAACCCACTATAAAAAGGAATTTCAAAAACAAAACAAAAAAAACTGGGAAATTCTTTACAATTCCTTCAGGGTCTCTGATGAAACCTGGAATGACCCTGTCTACAATGACAGCTGGATGTGGCATAGGGAGGGACACTTGGGACTGAGACGATTGGTGAGATTGGGTGAGCAAATGCAGACACTTTTAAGCACAAATGCCTGGCACCCATTCCATGGGTCCCAACTCTCCAGGTTGAAGGGAATATTACTACAGCTATAAAATGTACGGGAAACCTAGAGAACGGACACACTGTGAATACGAAAAGTTTCTAAAATTCAACGAATAGTCCCTCTGCTGGTGCTCCGGTTTGACTTTCCATCTGCTTTACTATCAATCTCCCAACTTGGAGAGACAGCCCCTTTAACCTCCTGGTTCGCACAGGTTGCCAATTTGGCAGAGGATGAAAGGGAAGAGGGAGAACCAATGAGAGAGTAGCTGTTAGGCATTTGGACGGGCACATATCACTGTAATTTCCCGGCAGGAATAAGAATTAACCAAAGTCTCAGCCACCCACCGGGAACCAGTATAGGTCTTGAACCAAAATTTTGGACTTGCGGTCAGCTCACCAAAAACGAGTTGAAAAATGGAGCTCAGGGGCACAGCAATTCACAAACGTGCCGAGTAATAAAGGACAACTATCGTCCAAAAATCTGTGGAGGGAACGCAACGAGGCAGACTTGAAAGCGAGGCAGAATAGCAGGAAACAGATTTTAAGAGGTAAGTTGGAATCGCCTTTAAAGCACAGGAAGAGGGGCACAACTTCGCCAATGATGCACTTGGCCAAATAGGGCGTATGCGTTTTCTCCTGAATATATTCAGGAGAAAAAGGATGCGCCCTTTTTGGCCAAGCAAGCACGCGGGCAATGCAAATCTGCACTACAAAGAAGTATCACTTCCCACCGGTCAGAAGGGACATACACAAAATGTGTAAAAACCAGAAAGGCAAGACAGGCCCTGGAGTACAGGGAGCCTTGTAATGCTGATGGGCGGGACGTAAATTGCCAACTGCCTCTCTGGAGAAGTGTATTGTGTTCCCTAAAACAAGTAAACAACAGAGCTACAGAGCCAAGGGCACTTCCAGTCTAGGGAATATACCTTGGGAAAACTGAAAATCAATAAGACAGAACCCCCCCAAAATTTAGGGCTGTACTGCTTACAAGGACCTCAACTTGGGTACACCTTAAATATCCCAGGAAATATAAAAATGGTTCAAAAAATTGTGGTACTTACGTACGATGGAATATCACTCAGCCATGAAATCAATGTCATAAGACCAGTAGCAGCAAAATGGGTGGATTCAGGTACGATGATTCTAAGTCAAATAAGTCACACAGAAAAAGAAACTTATCATAAGATATCACTTATGAAGATCCTGTAAACATGGCTACACTTGAACTGAGTTAGGAAAGAGAACAGTGTCTCACATTTAGAAAACACTCTTATGCCTGGTTAAGTGGGAAGGAGAGGTGGGATGATGCATAAAACCAGAGTTTGATATAAGCACAGGTACCGTTCCAAAAACCAACTATGGAATAGACAAGACCTACACCTTCCTCAGTGAAAGGGACTCAAAACACAATATTTCCCGCAGAGGAATATATCTGACTAGTAAGAATCTTAAAACCTATGTATTGATATGTCTCCGTAAGGGAATCAAGTGTACCTAGACTGGCATAAACACGGCAGCGAGAATCAGATCAAACCCACTATAAAAAGGAATTTCAAAAACAAAACAAATAAACTGGGAAATTCTTTACAATTCCTTCAGGGTCTCTGATGAAACCTGGAATGACCCTATCTACAATGACAGCTGGATGTGGCATAAGGAGGGACACTTGGGACTGAGATGATTGGTGAGATTGGGTGAGCAAATGCAGACCCTTTAAAGCACAAATGCCTGGCACCCATTCCATGGGTCCCAACTCTCCAGGTTGAAGGGAATATTACTACAGCTATAACATGTACGGGAAACCTAGAGAACGGACACACTGTGAATATGAAAGGTTTCTAAAACTCAACGAATAGTCCCTATCTGGTGCTCGGGTTTGACTTTCCATCTGCTTTGCTATCAACCTCCCAACTTGGTGAGACAGCCCCTTTAACCTCCTCGTTCGCACAGGTTGCCAATTTGGCAGAGGATGAAAGGGAAAAGAGAGAACCAATGAGAGAGTAGCTGTTAGGCATTTGGATGGACACATATCACTGTAATTTCCCGGCAGGAAGAAGAATTAACCAAAGTCTCAGCCCCCCACCGGGAACCAGCATAGGTCCTGAACCAAAATTTTGGACTTGCGGTCAGCTCACCAAAAACGAGTTGATAAATGGAGCTCAGGGGCACAGCAATTCACAAACTGGCCGAGTAATAAAGGACAACTATCGTCCAAAAATCTTTTGAGGGAAGGCAACGAGGCGGACTTGAAAGCGAGGCAGAATAGCAGGAAACAGATTTCAAGAGGTACATTGGAATCGTCTTTAAAGCACAGGAAGAGGGGCGCAACTTCGACAATGATGCACTAGGCCAAAAAGGGCGTATGCGTTTTCTCCTTCAGGAGAAAACGCATACGACCTTTTTGGCCAAGCAAGCAAGCGGGCAATGCAAATCTGCACTACAAAGAAGTATCCCTTCCCACCGGTCAAATGGGACATCCACAAAATGTGTAAAAACCAGAAAGGCAAGACAGGCCCTGGAGAACAGGGAGCCTTGTTATGCTGATGGGCGGGATGTAAATTGCCAACTGCCTCTCTGGAGGAGTACATTGTGTTCCCTAAAACAAGTAAAGAACAGAGCTACAGAGTCACGGGCACTTCCAGTCTAGGGAATATACCTTGGGAAAACTGAAAATCAATAACACAGAGCCACCCCAAAATTTAGGGCTGCACTGCTTACAAGGACCTCAACTTGGGTACAACTTAAATATCCCAGGAAATATAAAAATGGTTCAAGAAATTGTGGTACTTACGTATGATGGAATATCCCTCAGCCATGAAATCAATGTCATAAGACCAGTATCAGCAAAATGGTTGGATTCAGGTATGGTGATTCTAAGTGAAATAAGTCACACAGAAAAAGAAACTTATCATAAGATATCACTTATGAAGATCCTGTAAACATGGCTACACTTGAACTGAGTTAGGAAAGAGAACAGTGTCTCACATTTAGAAAACACTCTTATGCCTGCTTAAGGGGGAAGGAGAGGTGGGGTGATGCATAAAACCAGAGTTTGATATAAGCAGAGGTACCGTTCCAAAAACCAACTATGGAATACACAAGACCTACACCTTCCTCAGTGAAAGGGACTCAAAACCCCATATTTCCCGCAGAGGAATATATCTGACTAGTAAGAATCTTAAAACCTATGTATTGATATGTCTCCGTAAGGGAATCAAGTGTGTCTAGACTGCCATAAACATGACAGCGAGAATCAGCTCAAACCCACTATAAAAAGGAATTTTAAAAACAAAACAAAAAAACCTGGAAATTCTTAACAATTCCTTCAGGGTCTCTGATGAAACCTGGAATGACCCTATCTACAATGACAGCTGGATGTGGCATAAGGAGGGACACTTGGGCCTGAGACGATTGGTGAGATTGGGTGAACAAATGCAGATCCTTTAAAGCACAAATGCCTGGCACCCTTTCCATGGGTCCCAACTCTCCAGGTTGAAGGGAATATTACTACAGCTATAACATGTACGGGAAACCTAGAGAACGGACACACTGTAAATACGAAAGGTTTCTAAAACTCAACGAATAGTCCCTCTCCTGGTGCTCCGTTTAGACTTTCCATCTGCTTTACTATCTACCTCCCAACTTGGAGAGACAGCCCCTTTAACCTCCTGGTTCGCACAGGTTCCCAATTTCGCAGAGGATGAAAGGGAAGAGGGAGAACCAATGAGAGAGTAGCTGTTAGGCATTTGAATAGGCACATATCACTGTAAATTCCCGGCAGGAAGAAGATTTAACCAAAGTCCCAGCCACCCAGCGGGAACCAGCATAGGTCCTGAACCAAAATTTTGGACTTGCGGTCAGCTCACAAAAAAACGAGTGGAAAAATGGAGCTCAGGGGCACAGCAATTCACAAACTGGCCGAGTAATAAAGGACAACTATCGTCCAAAAATCTGTTGAGAGAAGGCAACGAGGCGGACTTGAAAGCGAGGCCTAAGAGCAGGAAACAGATTTCAAGAGGTACGTTGGAATCGCCTTTAAAGCACAGGAAGAGGGGCACAACTTCGACAATGATGCACTTGGCCAAAAAGGGCGTAAGCGTTTTCTCCTGAATATATTCAGGAGAAAACGCATACGCCCTTTTTGGCCAAGCAAGCAAGAGGGCAATGCAAATCTGCGCTACAAAGAAGTATCACTTCCCACCGGTCAAAAGGGACATCCACAAAATGTGTAAAAACCAGAAAGGCAAGACAGGCCCTGGAGAAGAGGAAGCCTTGTTATGCTGATGGGCGGGATGTAAATTGCCAACTGCCTCTCTGGAGGAGTGCATTGTGTTCCCTAAAACAAGTAAACAACAGAGCTACAGAGCCAAGGGCACTTCCAGTCTAGGGAATATACCTTAGGAAATCTGAAAATCAATAAGACAGAGCCACCCCAAACTTTAGGGCTGCACTGCTTACAAGGACCTCAACTTGGGTACACCTTAAATATCCCAAGAAATATAAAAATGGTTCAAAAAATTGTGGTACTTACATACGATGGAATATCCCTCAGCCATGAAACCAATGTCATAAGACCAGTAGCAGCAAAATGGGTGGATTCAGGTACGATGATTCTATGTGAAATAAGTCACAGAGAAAAAGAAACTTATCATAAGATATCACTTATGAAGATCCTGTAAACATGGCTACACTTGAACTGAGTTAGGAAAGAGAACAGTGTCTCACATTTAGAAAACACTCTTATGCCTGCTTAAGGGGGAAGGAGAGGTGGGGTGATGCATAAAACCAGAGTTTGATATAAGCACAGGTACCGTTCCAAAAACCAACTATGGAAGAGACAAGACCTACACCTTCCTCAGTGAAAGGGACTCAAAACCCCATATTTTCCGCAGAGGAATATATCTGACTAGTAAGAATCTTAAAACCTATGTATTGATATGTCTCCGTAAGGGAATCTAGTGTGTCTAGACTGGCATAAACATGGCAGCGAGAATCAGCTCAAACCCATTATAAAAAGGAATTGCAAAAACAAAACAAAAAAACTGGGAAATTCTTTACAATTCCTTCAGGGTCTCTGAGGAAACCTAGAATGACCCTATCTACAACGACAGCTGGATGTGGCATAAGGCTGGACACTTGGGACTGAGAGGATTGGTGAGATTGGGTGAGCAAATGCAGACCCTTTCAAGCAATAATGCATGGCAGACATTCCATGGGTCCCAACTATCCAGGTTGAAGGGAATATTACTACAGTTATAACATGTAAGAGAAACCTAGAGAATGGACACACTGTGAATACGAAAGGTTTCTAAAACTCAACGAATAGTCCCTCTGGTGGGGCTCCGGTTTGACTTTCCATCTGCTTTACTATCAACCTCCCAACTTGGAGAGACAGCCCCTTTAACCTCCTGGTTCGCACAGGTTCCCAATTTCGCAGAGGATGAAAGGGAAGAGGGAGAACCAATGAGAGAGTAGCTGTTAGGCATTT
Source organism: Hyperoodon ampullatus (assembly GCF_949752795.1). Taxonomy (NCBI): domain Eukaryota; kingdom Metazoa; phylum Chordata; class Mammalia; order Artiodactyla; family Ziphiidae; genus Hyperoodon; species Hyperoodon ampullatus. The sequence goes on along the minus strand of NW_027640702.1, from coordinate 861,847 downwards.
GGACGGGCACATATCACTGTAATTTCCCAGCAGGAAGAAGAATTAACCAAAGTCTCAGCCACCCACCGGGAACCAGTATAGGTCCTGAACCAAAATTTGGGACTTGCGGTCAGCTCACCAAAAACGACTTGAAAAATGGAGCTCAGGGGCACAGCAATTCACAAACGGGCCGAGTAATAAAGGACAACTATCGTCCAAAAATCTGTTGAGGAAAGGCAACGAGGCGGACTTGAAAGCGAGGCAGAAGAGCAGGAAACAGATTTCAAGAGGTACGTTGGAATCGCCTTTAAAGCACAGGAAGAGGGGCACAACTTCGACAATGATGCACTTGGCCAAAAAGGGCGTAAGCATTTTCTCTTGAATATATTCAGGAGAAAACGCATACGCCCTTTTTGGCCAAGCAAGCAAGCGGGCAATGCAAATCTGCACTACAAAGAAGTATCACTTCCCACCGGTCAAAAGGGACATCCACAAAATGTGTAAAAACCAGAAAGGCAAGACAGGCCCTGGAGAACAGGAAGCCTTGTTATGCTGATGGGCGGGATGTAAATTGCCAACTGCCTCTCTGGAGGAGTGCATTGTGTTCCCTAAAACAAGTAAACAACAGAGCTACAGAGCCAAGGGCACTTCCAGTCTAGGGAATATACCTTAGGAAATCTGAAAATCAATAAGACAGAGCCACCCCAAACTTTAGGGCTGCACTGCTTACAAGGACCTCAACTTGGGTACACCTTAAATATCCCAGGATATATAAAAATGGTTCAAAAATTTGTGGTACTTACGTACGATGGAATATCCCTCAGCCATGAAATCAATGTCATAAGACCAGTAGCAGCAAAGTGGTTGGATTCAGGTACGATGATTCTAAGTGAAATAAGTCACAGAGAAAAAGAAACTTATCATAAGATATCACTTATGAAGATCCTGTAAACATGGCTACACTTGAACTGAGTTAGGAAAGAGAACAGTGTCTCACATTTAGAAAACACTCTTATGCCTGCTTAAGGGGGAAGGAGAGGTGGGGTGATGCATAAAACCAGAGTTTGATATAAGCACAGGTACCGTTCCAAAAACCAACTATGGAATAGACAAGACCTACACCTTCCTCAGTGAAAGGGACTCAAAACCCCATATTTTCCGCAGAGGAATATATCTGACTAGTAAGAATCTTAAAACATATGTATTGATATGTCTCCGTAAGGGAATCTAGTGTGTCTAGACTGGCATAAACATGGCAGCGAGAATCAGCTCAAACCCACTATAAAAAGGAATTTCAAAAACAAAACAAAAAAACTGGGAAATTCTTTACAATTCCTTCAGGGTCTCTGTTGAAACCTGGAATGACCCTATCTACAACGATAGCTGGATGTGGCATAAGGCTGGACACTTGGGACTGAGAGGATTGGTGAGATTGGATGAGCAAATGGAGACCCTTTAAAGCACAAATGCCTGGCACCCATTCCATGGGTCCCAACTATCCAGGTTGAAGGGAATATTACTACAGTTATAACATGTAAGAGAAACCTAGAGAATGGACACACTGTGAATACGAAAGGTTTCTAAAACTCAACGAATAGTCCCTCTGGTGCGGCTCCGGTTTGACTTTCCATCTGCTTTACTATCAACCTCCCAACTTGGAGAGACCGCCCCTTTAACCTCCTGGTTCGCACAGGTTGCCAATTTGGCAGAGGATGAAAGGGAAGAGGGAGAACCAATGAGAGAGTAGCTGTTAGGCATTTGGACGGGCACATATCACTCTAATTTCCCGGCAGGAAGAAGAATTAACCAAAGTCTCAGCCACCCACCGGGAAGCAGTATAGGTCCTGAACCAAAATTTGGGACTTGCGGTCAGCTCACCAAAAACGAGTTGAAAAATTGAGCTCAGGGGCACAGCAATTCACAAACGGGCCGAGTAATAAAGGACAACTATCGTCCAAAAATCTGTTGAGGAAAGGCAACGAGGCGGACTTGAAAGCGAGGCAGAATAGCAGGAAACAGATTTCAAGAGGTATGTTGGAGTCGCCTTTAAAGCACAGGAAGAGGGACACAACTTCGACAATGATGCATTTGGCCAAAAAGGGTGTATGCGTTTTCTCCTGAATATATTCAGGAGAAAACGCATACACCCTTTTTGGCCAAGCAAGCAAGCGGGAAATGCAAATCTGCACTACAAAGAAGTAACACTTCCCACCGGTCAAAAAGGACATCCACAAAATGTGTAAAAACCAGAAAGGCAAGACAGGCCCTGGAGAACAGGGAGACTTGTTATGCTGATGGGCGGGATGTAAATTGCCAACTGCCTCTTTGGAGGAGTGCATGTGTTCCCTAAAACAAGTAAGGAACAGAGCTACAGAGCCAAGGGCACTTCCAGTCTAGGGAATATACCATGGGAAAACTGAAAATCAATAATACACAGCCACCCCAAAATTTAGGGCTGCACTGCTTACAAGGACCTCAACTTGGGTACACCTTAAATATCCCAGGAAATATAAAAATGGTTCAAAAAATTGTGGTACTTACTTACGATGGAATATCCCTCAGCCATGAAATCAATGTCATAAGACAGGTAGCAGCAAAATGGGTGGATTCAGGTACGATGATTCTAAGTGAAATAAGTCACACAGAAAAAGAAACTTATCATAAGATATCACTTATGAAGATCCTGTAAACATGGCTACACTTGAACTGAGTTAGGAAAGAGAACAGTGTCTCACATTTAGAAAACACTCTTATGCCTGCTTAAGGGGGAAGGAGAGGTGGGGAGATGCATAAAACCAGAGTTTGATATAAGCACAGGTACCGTTCCAAAAACCAACTATGGAATAGACAAGACCTACACCTTCCTCAGTGAAAGGGACTCAAAACCCCATATTTCCCGCAGAGGAATATATCTGACTAGTAAGAATCTTAAAACCTATGTATTGATATGTCTCCGTAAGGGAATCAAGTGTGTCTAGACTGGCATAAACATGGCAGCGAGAATCAGCTCAAACCCACTATAAAAAGGAATTGCAAAAACAAAAAAAAAAAAACTGGGAAATCCTTTGCAATTCCTTCAGGGTCTCTGATGAAACCTGGAATGACCCTTTCTTCAACGACACCTGGATGTGGCATAAGGCTGGACACTTGGGACTGAGAGGATTGGTGAGATTGGGTGAGCAAATGCAGACCCTTTAAAGCAATAATGCATGGCACACATTCCATGGGTCCCAACTCTCCAGGTTGAAGGGAATATTACTACAGTTATAACATGTACGGGAAACCTAGAGAACGGAAACACTGTGAATACGAAAGGTTTCTAAAACTCAACGAATAGTCCCTCTCCTGGTGCTCCGGTTTGACTTTCCATCTGCTTTACTATCAACCTCCCAAATTGGAGAGACAGCCCCTTTAACCTCCTGGTTCGCACAGGTTGCCAATTTGGCAGAGGATGAAAGGGAAGAGGGAGAACCAATGAGAGAGTAGCTGTTAGTCATTTGGACGGGCACATATCACTGTAATTTTCTGGCAGGAAGAAGAATTAACCAAAGTCTCAGCCCCCCACCGGGAAACAGTATAGGTCCTGAACCAAAATTTTGGACTTGCGGTCAGCTCACCAAAAACGAGTTGAAAAATGGGGCTCAGGGGCACAGCAATTCACAAACTGGCCGAGTAATAAAGGACAACTATCGTCCAAAAATCTGTTGAGGGAAGGCAACGAGTCGGACATGAAAGCAAGGCAGTATAGCAGGAAACAGATTTCAAGAGGTACGTTGGAATCGCCTTTAAAGCACAGGAAGAGGGGCACAACTTCGACAATGATGCACTTGGCCAAAAAGGGCGTATGAGTTTTCTCCTGAATATATTCAGAAGAAAACGCATACGCCCTTTTTGGCCAAGCAAGCAAGCGGGCAATGCAAATCTGCACTACAAAGAAGTATCACTTCCCACCGGTCAAAAGGGACATCCACAAAATGTGTAAAAACCAGAAAGGCAAGACAGGCCCTGGAGAACAGGGAGCCTTGTTATGCTGATGGGCGGGATGTAAATTGCCAACTGCCTCTCTGGAGGAGTGCATTGTGTTCCCTAAAAAAATTAAACAACAGAGCTACAGAGCCAAGGGCACTTCCAGTCTTGGGAATATACCTTGGGAAAACTGAAAATCGATAAGACAGAACCACCCAAAATTTAGGGCTGCACTGCTTACAAGGACCTCAACTTGGGTACACCTTAAATATCCCAGGAAATATAAAAATGGTTCAAATAATTGTGGTACTTACGTACGATGGAATATCCCTCAGCCATGAAATCAATGTCATAAGACCAGTAGCAGCAAAATGGGTGGATTCAGGTACGATGATTCTAAGTGAAATATGTCACACAGAAAAAGAAACTTATCATAAGATATCACTTATGAAGATCCTGTAAACATGGCTACACTTGAACTGAGTTAGGAAAGAGAAGATTGTCTCACATTTAGAAAACACTCTTATGCCTGCTTAATGGGGAAGGAGAGGTGGGGTGATGCATAAAACCAGAGTTTGATATAAGCACATTTACCGCTCCAAAAACCAACTATGGAATAGGCAAGACCTACACCTTCCTCAGTGAAAGGGACTCAAAATCCCATATTTCCCACAGAGGAATATAACTGATTAATAAGAATCTTAAAACCTATGTATTGATATGTCTCCTTAAGGGAATCAAGTGTGTCTAGACTGGCATAAACATGGCAGCGAGAATCAGCTCAAACCCACTATAAAAAGGAATTTCAAAAACAAAACCAAAAAACTGGGAAATATTTTTTTTTTTTTTTTTTTTTTTTTTTTTGCGGTACACAGGCCTCTCACTGTTGTGGCATCTCCCGTTGCGGAGCACAGGCTCCGGAGGCGCAGGCTCAGCGGCCATGGCTCACGGGCCCAGCCACTCCGCGGCATGTGGGATCTTCCCAGACCAAGGGCACGAACCCGTGACCCCTGTATCGGCAGGCGGACTCTCAACCACTGCCCCACCAGGGAAGCCCAAAAAAACTGGGAAATTCTTTACAATTCCTTCAGGGTCTCTGATGAAACCTGGAATGACCCTATCTACAACGACAGCTGGATGTGGCATAAGGCTGGACACGTGGGACTGAGAGGATTGGTGAGATTGGGTGAGCAAATGCAGACCCTTTAAAGCAATAATGCATGGCACCCATTCCATGGGTCCCAACTCTCCAGGTTGTAGGGAATATTACTACAGTTATAACATGTACGAGAAACCTAGAGAATGGACACACTGTGAATACGAAAGGTTTCTAATACTAAACGAATAGTCCCTCTCCTGGTGCTCCGGTTTGACTTTCCATCTGCTTTACTATCAATCTCCCAACCCGGAGAGACAGCCCCTTCAACCTCCTGGTTCCACAGGTTTCCAATTTGGCAGAGGATGAAAGGGAAGAGGGAGAACCAATGAGAGAGTAGCTGTTAGGCATTTGAACCGGCACATATCACTCTAACTTCCCGGCAGGAAGAAGAATTAACCAAAGTCTCAGCCCCCCACCGGGAACCAGCATAGGTCCTGAACCAAAATTTTGGACTTGCGGTCAGCTCACCAAAAACGAGTTGAAAAATGGAGCTCAGGGGCACAGCAATTCACAAACTGGCCGAGTAATAAAGGACAACTGTCGTCCAAAAATCTGTTGAGGGAAGGCAACGAGGCGGACTTGAAAGCGAGGCAGAATAGCAGGAAACAGATTTCAAGAGGTACGTTGGAATCACCTTTAAAGCACAGGAAGAGGGGCACAACTTCTACAATGATGCACTTGGCTAAAAAGGGCGTATGCGTTTTCTCCTGAATATATTCAGGAGAAAACGCATACGCCCTTTTTGGCCAAGCAAGGAAGCGGGCAATGCAAATCTGCACTACAAAGAAGTAGCACTTCCCACCGGTCAAAAGGGCCATCCACAAAATGTGTAAAAACCAGAAAGGCAAGACAGGCCCTGGAGAACAGGGAGCCTTGTTATGCTCATGGACGGGATGTAAATTGCCAACTGCCACTCTGGAGGAGTACATTGTGTTCCCTAAAACAAGTAAAGAACAGAGCTACAGAGCCAAGGGCACTTCCAGTCTAGGGAATATACCTTGGGAAAACTGAAAATCAATAAGACAGAGCCACCCCAAAATTTAGGTCTGCACAGCTTAGAAGGACCTCAACTTGGGTACAACTTAAATATCCCAGGAAATATAAAAATGGTTCAAAAAATTGTGGTTCTTACGTACGATGGAATATCCCTCAGTCATGAAATCAATGTCATAAGACCAGTAGCAGCAAAATGGGTGGATTCAGGTACGATGATTCTAAGTGAAATAAGTCACACAGAAAAAGAAACTTATCATAAGATATCACTTATGAAGATCCTGTAAACATGGCTACACTTGAACCGAGTTAGGAAAGAGAACAGTGTCTCACATTTAGAAAACACTCTTATGCCTGCTTAAGCGGGAAGGAGAGGTGGGGTGATGCATAAAACCAGAGTTTGATATAAGCACAGGTACCGTTCAAATAACCAACTATGGAATAGACAAGACCTACACCTTCCTCAGTGAAAGGGACTCAAAACCCCATATTTCCCGCAGAGGAATATATCTGACTAGTAAGAATCTTAAAACCTATGTATTGATATGTCTCCGTAAGGGAATCAAGTGTGTCTAGACTGGCATAAACATGGCAGCGAGAATCAGCTCAAACCCACTATAAAAAGGAATTTCAAAAACAAAACAATAAAACTGGGAAATTCTTTACAATTCCTTCAGGGACTCTGATGAAACCTGGAATGACCCTATCTACAATGACAGCTGGATGTGGCATAAGGAGGGACACTTGGGACTGAGAGGATTGGTGAGATTGGGTGAGCAAATGCAGACTCTTTAAAGGAATAATGCATGGCACCCATTCTATGGGTCCCAATTCTCCAGGTTGAAGGGAATATTACTACAGCTATAACATGTACGGGAAACCTAGAGAACGGACACACTGTGAATACGAAAGGATTCTAAAACTCAACGAATAGTCCCTCTCCTGGAGCTCTGGTTTGACTTTCCATCCACTTTACTATCAACCTCCCAACTTGGAGAGACAGCCCCTTTAACCTCCTGGTTCGCACAGGTTGCCAATTTGGCAGAGGATGAAAGGGAAGAGGGAGAACCAATGAGAGAGTAGCTGTTAGGCATTTGGACAGGCACACATCAGTCTAAATTCCCGGCACGAAGAAGAATTTACCAAAGTCTCAGCCACCCACCGGAAACCAGCATAGGTCCTGAACCAAAATTTTGGACTTGCGGTCAGCTCACCAAAAACGAGTTGAAAAATGGAGCTCAGGGGCACAGCAATTCACAAACTGGCCGAGTAATAAAGGACAACTATCGTCCAAAAATCTGTTGAGGGAAGGCAACGAGGCGGACTTGAAAGCGAGGCAGAATAGCAGGAAACAGATTTCAAGAGGTACGTTGGAATCGCCTTTAAAGCACAGGAAGAGGGGCACAACCTCGACAATGATGCACTTGGCCAAATAGTGCGTATACGTTTTCTCCTGAATATATTCAGGAGAAAACGCATACGCACTTTTTGGCCAAGCAAGCAAGCGGGCAATGCAAATCTGCACTTCAAAGAAGTATCACTTCCCACCAGTCAAAAGGGACATCCACAAAATGTGTAAAAACCAGAAAGGTAAGACCGGCCCTGGAGAACAGGGAGCCTAGTTATGCTGATGGGCGGGATGGAAATTGCCAACTGCCTCTCTGGAGGAGTACATTGTGTTCCGTAAAACAAGTAAAGAACAGAGCTACAGAGCCAAGGGCACTTCCAGTCTAGGGAATATACCTGGGGAAAACTGAAAATCAATAAGACAGAGCCACCCCAAAATTTAGGGCTGCCCTGCTTACAAGGACCTCAACTTGGGTACACCTTAAATATCCCAGGAAATATAAAATTGGTTCAAAAAATTTTGGTACTTATGTACGATGGAATATCCCTCAGCCATGAAATCAATGTCATAAGACCAGTAGCAGCAAAATGGTTGGATTCATGTACGATGATTCTAAGTGAAATAAGTCACACAGAAAAAGAAACTTATCATAAGATATCACTTATGAAGATCCTGTAAACATGGCTACACTTGAACTGAGTTAGGAAAGAGAACAGTGTCTCACATTTAGAAAACACTCTTATGCCTGCTTAAGGGGGAAGGAGAGGTGGGGTGATGCATAAAACCAGAGTTTGATATAAGCACAGGTACCGTTCCAAAAACCAACTATGGAATAGACAAGACCTACACCTTCCTCAGTGAAAGGGACTCAAAACACCATATTTCCCGCAGAGGAATATATCTGACTAGTAAGAATCTTAAAACCTATGTATTGATATGTCCCCGTAAGGGAATCAAGTGTGTCTACACTGGCATAAACATGGCAGCGAGAACAGCTCAAACCCACTAAAAAAAAGGAATTTCAAAAACAAAACAAAAAAACTGGGAAATTCTTTACAATTCCTTCAGGGTCTCTGATGAAACCTGGAATGACCCTATGTACAACGACAGCTGGATGTTGCATAAGCAGGGACACTTGGGACTGAGAGGATTGGTGAGATTGGGTGAGCAAATGCAGACCCGTTAAAGCAATAATGCATGGCACCCATTCCATGGGTCCCAACTCTCCAGGTTGAAGGGAATATTACTACAGTTATAACATGTACGGGAAACCTAGGGAACGGACACACTGTGAATACGAAAGGTTTCTAAAACTCAACGAATAGCCCCTCTCCTGGTGCTCCGGTTTGGCTTTCCATCTGCTTTACTATCAACCTCCCAACTTGTAGAGACAGCCCCTTTAACCTCCTGGTTCGCAAGGTTGCCAATTTGGCAGAGGATGAAAGGGAGGAAGGAGAACCAATGAGAGAGTAGCTGTTAGCCATATGGACGGGCACATATCACTGTAATTTCCCAGCAGGAAGAAGAATTAACCAACGTCTCAGCCACCCAACGGGAACCAGTATAGTTCCTGAACCAAAATTTGGACTTGCGGTCAGCTCACCAATAACGAGTTGAAAAATGGAGCTCAAGGGCACAGCAATTAACAAACTGGCCGAGTAATAAAGGGCAACTATCGTCCAAAAATCTGTTGAGGGAAGGCAACGAGGCGGACTTGAAAGCGAGGCAGAATAGCAGGAAACAGATTTCAAGAGGTACGTTGGAATCGCCTTTAAAGCACAGGAAAAGGGGCACAACTTCGACAATGATGCACTTGGCCAAAGAGGGCGTAAGCGTTTTCTCCTGAATATATTCAGGAGAAAACGCATACGCCCTTTTTGGCCAAGCAAGCAAGCGGGCAATGCAAATCTGCACTACAAAGAAGTATCACTTCCCACCGGTCAAAAGGGACATCCACAAAATGTGTAAAAACCAGAAAGGCAAGACAGGCCCTGGAGAACAGGGAGCCTTGTTATGCTGATGGGCGGGATGTAAATTGCCAACTGCCTCTCTGGAGGAGTGCATTGTGTTCCCTAAAAAAATTAAACAACAGAGCTACAGAGCCAAGGGCACTTCCAGTCTAGGGAATATACCTTGGGAAAACTGAAAATCAATAAGACAGAGCCACCCCAAAATTTAGGGCTGCACTGCTTACAAGGACCTCAACTTGGGTACAACTTAAATATCCCAGGAAATATAAAAATGGTTCAAAAAATTGCGGTACTTACGTACGATGGAATATCCCTCAGCCATGAAATCAATGTCATAAGACCAGTAGCAGCAAAATGGCTGGATTCAGGTACGATGATTCTAAGTGAAATAAGTCACACAGAAAAAGAAACTTATCATAAGATATCACTTATGAAGATCCTGTAAACATGGCTACACTTGAACTGAGTTAGGAAAGAGAACAGTGTCTCACATTTAGAAAACACTCTTATGCCTGCTAAAGGGGGAAGGAGAGGTGGGGTGATGCATAAAACCAGAGTTTGATATAAGCACAGGTACCGTTCCAAAAACCAACTATGGAATAGACAAGACCTACACCTTCCTCAGTGAAAGGGACTCAAAACCCCATATTCCCCACAGAGGAATATATCTGACTAGTAAGAATCTTAAAACCTATGTATTGATATGTCTCCGTAAGGGAATCAAGTGTGTCTAGACTGGCATAAACATGGCAGCGAGAACCAGCTCAAACCCACTATAAAAAGGAATTGCAAAAACAAAACAAAAAATCTGGGAAATTCTTTACAATTCCTTCAGGGTCTCTGATGAAACCTGGAATGACCCTATCTACAACGACAGCTGGATGTGGCATAAGGCTGGACACTTGGGATTGAGACGATTGGTGAGATCGGGTGAACAAATGCAGACCCTTTAAAGCAATAATGCTAGGCACCCAATCCATGGGCCCCAACTCTCCAGGGTGAAGGGAATATTACTACACATATAACATGTACGGGAAACCTAGAGAACGGACACACTGTGAATACGAAAGGTTTCTAAAACTCAACGAATAGTCCCTCTGCTGGTGCTCCGGTTTAAATTCCATCTGCTTTACTATCAAACTCCCAACTTGGAGAGACAGCCCCTTTAACCTCCTGGTTCGCACAGGTTGCCCATTTGGCAGAGGATGAAAGGGAAGAGGGAGAACCAATGAGAGAGTAGCTGTTAGGCATTTGGACGGGCACATATCACTCTAATTTCCAGGCAGGAAGAAGAATTAATCAAAGTCTCAACCACCCAACGGGAACCAGTATAGGTCCTGAACCAAAATTTTGGACTTGAGGTCAGCTCCCAAAAAACGAGTTGAAAAATGGAGATCAGGGGCACAGCAATTCACAAACTGGCAGAGTAATAAAGGACAACTGTCGTCCAAAAATCTGTTGAGGGAAGACAACGAGGCAGACTTGAAAGGGAGGCAGAATAGCAGGAAACAGATTTCAAGAGGTACATTGGAATCGCCTTTAAAGCACAGGAAGAGGGGCACAACTTCGACAATGGTGCACTTGGCCAAAAAGGGCGTATGCGTTTTCTCCTGAATATATTCAGGAGAAAACGCATACGCCCTTTTTGGCCAAGCAAGCAAGCGGGCAATGCAAATCTGCACTACAAAGAATTATCACTTCCCACCCGTCAAAAGGGATATCCACAAAATGTGTAAAAACCAGAAAGGCAAGACAAGTCCTGGAGAACAGGAAGCCTTTTTATGCTGATGGGCGGGATGTAAATTGCCAACTGCCTCTCTGGAAGAGTGCATTGTGTTCCCTGAAACAAGTAAACAACAGAGCTACAGAGCCAAGGGAACTTCTACTCTAGGGAATATACCTTGGGAAAACTGAAAATCAATAAGGCAGAGCCACCCCAAAATTTAGGGCTGCACTGCTTACAAGGACCTAAACTTGGGTACACCTTAAGTATCCCAGGAAATATAAAAATGGTTCAAAAAATTGTGGTATTTACGTACGATGGAATATCCCCCAGCCATTAAATCAATGTCATAAGACCAGTAGCAGCAAAATGGGTGGATTCAGGTACGATGATTCTAAGTGAAATAAGTCACACAGAAAAAGAAACTTATCATAATATATCACTTATGAAGATCCTGTAAACATGGCTACACTTGAACTGAGTTAGGAAAGAGAACACTGTCTCACATTTAGAAAACACTCTTATGCCTGCTTAAGGTGGAAGGAGAGGTGGGGTGATGCATAAAACCAGAGTTTGATATAAGCACAGGTACCGTTACAAAAACCAACTATGGAATAGACAAGACCTACGCCTTCCTCAGTGAAAGGGACTCAAAACCCCATATTTCCCGCAGAGGAATATATCTGACTAGTAAGAATCTTAAAACCTATTTATTGATATGTCTCTGTAAGGGAATCAAGTGCGTCTAGACTGGCATAAGCATGGCGAGAATCAGCTCAAACCCAGTATAAAAAGGACTTTCAAAAACAAAACAAAAAAACTGGGAAATTCTTTACAATTCCTTCAGGGTCTCTGATGAAACCTGGAATGACCCTATCTACAATGACAGCTGGATGTGGCATAAGGAGGGACACTTGGGACTGAGACGTTTGGTGAGATTGGGTGAGCAAATGCAGACCCTTTAAAGCACAAATGCCTGGCACCCATTCCATGGGTCCCAACTCTCCAGTTTGAAGGGAATATTACTACAGCTATAACATATACGGGAAACCTAGAGAACGGACACACTGTGAATACGAAAGGTTTCTAAAACTCAACGAATAGTCCCTCTCCTGGTGCTCTGGCTTGACTTTCCATCTGCTTTACTATCAACCTCCCAACTTGGAGAGACAGACCCTTTAACCTCCTGGTTCGCACAGGTTTCCAATTTGGCAGAGGATGAAAGGGAAGAGGGAGAACCAATGAGAGAGTAGCTGTTAGGCATTTGGACGAGCACATATCACTGTAATTTCGCGGCGGGAAGAAGAATTAACCAAAGTCTCAGGCCCCCACCGGGAACCAGCATAAGTCCTGAACCAAAATTTTGGAATTGCGGGCAGCTCACAAAAAACGAGTTGAAAAATGGTGCTCAAGGGCACAGCAATTCACAAACTGGCAGAGTAATAAAGGACAACTATCGTCCAAAAATCTGTTAAGGGAAGGCAACGAGGCGGACTTGAAAGCGAGGCAGAATAGCAGGAAACAGATTTCAAGAGGTAGGTTGGAATCGCCTTTAAAGCACAGGATGAGGGGCACAACTTCGACAATGATGCACTTGGCCAAAAAGGGCGTATGCGTTTTCTCCTGAATATATTCAGGTGATAACGCATACGCCCTTTTTGGCCAAGCAAGCAAGCGGGCAATGCAAATCTGCACTACAAAGAAGTATCACTTCCCAACGCTCAAAAGGGACATCCACAAAATATGTAAAAACCAGAAAGCCAAGACAGGCCCTGGAGAACAGGAGCCTTGTTATGCTGATGGGCGGGATGTAAATTGCCAACTGCCTCCTGGAGGAGTGTATTGTGTTCCCTAAAACAAGTAAACAACAGAGCTACAGAGCCAAGGGCACTTCCACTCTAGGGAATATACCTTGGGAAAACTGAAAATCAATAAGACAGAGCCACCCCAAAATTTAGGGCTGCACTGCTTACAAGGACCTCAACTTGGGTACACCTTAAATATCCCAGGAAATATAAAAATGGTTCAAAAAATTGTGGTATTTATGTACGATGGAATATCCCTCAGCCATGAAATCAATGTCATAAGACCAGTAGCAGCAAAATGGGTGGATTCAGGTACGATGATTCTAAGTGAAATAAGTCACACAGAAAAAGCAACTTCTCATAAGATATCACTTATGAAGATCCTGTAAACATGGCTACACTTGAACTGAGTTAGGAAAGAGAACAGTGTCTCACATTTAGAAAACACTCTTATGCCTGCTAAAGGGGGAAGGAGAGGTGGGGTGATGCATAAAAGCAGAGTTTGATATAAGCACAGGTACCGTTCCAAAAACCAACTATGGAATAGACAAGACCTACACCTTCCTCAGTGAAAGGGACTCAAAACACCATATTTCCCGCAGAAGAATATATCTGACTAGTAAGAATCTTAAAACCTATGTATTGATATGTCTCCGTAACGGAATCAAGTGTGTCTAGACTGGCATAAACATGGCAGCGAGAATCAGCTCAAACCCACGATAAAAAGGAATTGCAAAAACAAAACAAAAAAACTGGGAAATTCTTTACAATTCCTTCAGGGTCTCTGATGAAACCTGGAATGACCCTATCTACAACGACAGCTGGATGTGGCATAAGGCTGGACACTTGGGATTGAGAGTATTGGTGAGATTGGGTGAGCAAATGCAGACCCTTTAAAGCAATAATGCTAGGCACCCAATCCATGGGCCCCAACTCTCCAGGTTGAAGGGAATATTACTAGAGCTATAACATGTACGGGAAACCTAGAGAACGGACACACTGTGAATACGAAAGGTTTCTAAAACTCAACGAATAGTCCCTCTGCTGGTGCTCCGGTTTCAAATTCCATCTGCTTTACTATCAACCTCCCAACTTGGAGAGACAGCCCCTTTATCCTCCTGGTTCGCACAGGTTGCCAATTTGGCAGAGGATGAAAGGGAAGAGGGAGAACCAATGAGAGAGTAGCTGTTAGGCATTTGGACGGGCACATATCACTCTAATTTCCCGGGAGGAAGAAGAATTAACCAAAGTCTCAACCACCCACCGGGAACCAGTATAGGTCCTGAACCAAAATTTTGGACTTGAGGTCAGCTGCCAAAAAACGAGTTGAAAAATGGAGATCAGGGGCACAGCAATTCACAAACTGGCCGAGTAATAAAGGACAACTATCGTCCAAAAATCTGTTGAGGGAAGACAACGAACCAGACTTGAAAGCGAGGCAGAATAGCAGGAAACAGATTTCAAGAGGTACATTGGAATCGCCTTTAAAGCACAGGAAGAGGGGCACAACTTCGACAATGATGCACTTGGCCAAAAAGGGCGTATGCATTTTCTCCTGAATATATTCAGGAGAAAATGCATACGCCCTTTTTGGCCAAGCAAGGAAGCATGCAATGCAAATCTGCACTACAAAGAATTATCACTTCCCACCGGTCAAAAGGGACATCCACAAAATGTGTAAAAACCAGAAAGGCAAGACAGGCCCTGGAGAACAGGGGCCTTGTTGTGCTGATGGGCGGCATGTAAATTGCCAACTGCCTCTCTGGAGGAGTACATTGTGCTCCCTAAAACAAGTAAATAACAGAGCTACAGAGCCAAGGGCACTTCCAGTCTAGGGAATATACCTTGGGAAAACTGAAAATCAATAAGACAGAGCCACCCCAAAATTTAGGGTTGCACTGCTTACAAGGACCTCAACTTGGGTACACCTTAAATATCCCAGGAAATATAAAAATGGTTCAAAAAATTGTGGTACTTATATACGATGGAATATCCCTCAGCCATGAAATCAATGTCATAAGACCAGTAGCAGCAAAATGGGTGGATTCAGGTACGATGATTCTAAGTGAAATAAGTCACAGAGAAAAAGAAACTTATCATAAGATGTCACTTATGAAGATCCTGTAAACATGGCTACACTTGAACTGAGTTAGGAAAGAGAATTGTGTCTCACATTTAGAAAACACTCTTATGCCTGCTTAAGGGGGAAGGAGAGGTGGGGTGATGCATAAAACCAGAGTTTGATATAAACACAGGTACTGTTCCAAAAACCAACTATGGAATAGACAAGACCTACACCTTCCTCAGTGAAAGGGACTCAAAACCCCATATTTCCCGCAGAGGAATATATCTGACTAGTAAGAATCTTAAAACCTATGTATTGATATGTCTCCATAAGGGAAACAAGTGTGTCTAGACTGGCATAAACATGGCAGCGAGAATCAGCTCAAACCCACTATAAAAATGAATTTCAAAAACAAAACAAAAAAAACTGGGAAATTCTTTACAATTCCTTCAGGGTCTCTGAGGAAACCTGGAATGACCCTATCTACAATGACAGCTGGATGTGGCATAAGGCTGGACACTTGGGACTGAGAGGATTGGTGAGATTGGGTGAGCAAATGCAGACCTTTTAAAGCAATAATGCATGGCACACATTCCATGGGTCCCAACTCTCCAGGTTGAAAGGAATATTACTACAGTTATAACATGTACGGGAAACCTAGAGAACGGAAACACTGTGAATACGAAAGGTTTCTAAAACTCAACGAATAGTCCCTCTCCTGGTGCTCCGGTTTGACTTTCCATCTGCTTTACTATCAACCTCCCAACTTGGAGAGACAGCCCCTTTAACATCCTGGTTCGCACAGGTTGCCAATTTGGCAGAGGATGAAAGGGAAGAGGGAGAACCAATGAGAGAGTAGCTGTTAGTCATTTGGACGGGCACATATCACTGTAATTTTCTGGCAGGAAGAAAAATTAACCAAAGTCTCAGCCCCCCACCGGGAAACAGTATAGGTCCTGAACCAAAATTTTGGACTTGCGGTCAGCTCACCAAAAACGAGTTGAAAAATGGGGCTCAGGGGCACAGCAATTCACAAACTGGCCGAGTAATAAAGGACAACTATCGTCCAAAAATCTGTTGAGGGAAGGCAACGAGTCGGACATGAAAGCAAGGCAGTATAGCAGGAAACAGATTTCAAGAGGTACGTTGGAATCGCCTTTAAAGCACAGGAAGAGGGGAACAACTTCGACAATGATGCACTTGGCCATAAAGGGCGTATGCGTTTTCTCCTGAATATATTCAGAAGAAAACGCATACGCCCTTTTTGGCCAAGCAAGCAAGCGGGCAATGCAAATCTGCACTACAAAGAAGTATCACTTCCCACCGGTCAAAAGGGACATCCACAAAATGTGTAAAAACCAGAAAGGCAAGACAGGCCCTGGAGAACAGGGAGCCTTGTTATGCTGATGGGCGGGATGTAAATTGCCAACTGCCTCTCTGGAGGAGTGCATTGTGTTCCCTAAAAAAATTAAACACAGAGCTACAGAGCCAAGGGCACTTCCAGTCTTGGGAATATACCTTGGGAAAACTGAAAATCCATAAGACAGAACCACCCAAAATTTAGGGCTGCACTGCTTACAAGGACCTCAACTTGGGTACACCTTAAATATCCCAGGAAAGATAAAAATGGTTCAAAAAATTGTGGTACTTACGTACGATGGAATATCCCTCAGCCATGAAATCAATGTCATAAGACCAGTAGCAGCAAAATGGGTGGATTCAGGTACAATGATTCTAAGTGAAATAAGTCACACAGAAAAAGAAACTTATCATAAGATAGCACTTATGAAGATCCTGAAAACATGGCTACACTTGAACTGAGTTAGGAAAGAGAAGATTGTCTCACATTTAGAAAACACTCTTATGCCTGCTTAATGGGGAAGGAGAGGTGGGGTGATGCATAAAACCAGAGTTTGATATAAGCACAGGTACCATTCCAAAAACCAACTATGGAATAGGCAAGACCTACACCTTCCTCAGTGAAAGGGACTCAAAATCCCATATTTCCCACAGAGGAATATAACTGACTAATAAGAATCTTAAAACCTATGTATTGATATGTCTCCTTAAGGGAATCAAGTGTGTCTAGACTGGCATAAACATGGCAGCGAGAATCAGCTCAAAGCCACTATAAAAAGGAATTTCAAAAACAAAACCAATAAACTGGGAATTTTTTTTTTTTTTTTTTTTTTTTTTTTTTTTTTTTGCGGTACACAGGCCTCTCACTGTTGTGGCATCTCCCGTTGCGGAGCACAGGCTCCGGACGCGCAGGCTCAGCGGCCATGGCTCACGGGCCCAGCCACTCCGCGGCATGTGGGATCTTCCCAGACCAGGGGCACGAACCCGTGTCCCCTGCATCGGCAGGCGGACTCTCAACCACTGCGCCACCAGGGAAGCCCAAAAAAACTGGGAAATTCTTTACAATTCCTTCAGGGTCTCTGATGAAACATGGAATGACCCTATCTACAACGATAGCTGGATGTGGCATAAGGCTGGACACGTGGGACTGAGAGGATTGGTGAGATTGGGTGAGCAAATGCAGACCCTTTAAAGCAATAATGCATGGCACCCATTCCATGGGTCCCAACTCTCCAGGTTGAAGGGAATATTACTACAGTTATAACATGTACGAGAAACCTAGAGAACGGACGCACTGTGAATACGAAAGGTTTCTAATACTAAACGAATAGTCCCTCTCCTGGTGCTCCGGTTTGACTTTCCATCTGCTTTACTATCAATCTCCCAACCCGGAGAGACAGCCCCTTCAACCTCCTGGTTCCACAGGTTTCCAATTTGGCAGAGGATGAAAGGGAAGAGGGAGAACCAATGAGAGAGTAGCTGTTAGGCATTTGAACCGGCACATATCACTCTAACTTCCCGGCAGGAAGAAGAATTAACCAAAGTCTCAGCCCCCCACCGGGAACCAGCATAGGTCCTGAACCAAAATTTTGGACTTGCGGTCAGCTCACCAAAAACGAGTTGAAAAATGGAGCTCAGGGGCACAGCAATTCACAAAGTGGCCGAGTAATAAAGGACAACTGTCGTCCAAAAATCTGTTGAGGGAAGGCAACGAGGCGGACTTGAAAGCGAGGCAGAATAGCAGGAAACAGATTTCAAGAGGTACGTTTGAATCACCTTTAAAGCACAGGAAGAGGGGCACAACTTCTACAATGATGCACTTGGCCAAAAAGGGCGTATGCGTTTTCTCCTGAATATATTCAGGAGAAAACGCATACGCCCTTTTTGGCCAAGCAAGGAAGCGGGCAATGCAAATCTGCACTACAAAGAAGTATCACTTCCAACCGGTCAAAAGGGCCATCCACAAAATGTGTAAAAACCAGAAAGGCAAGACAGGCCCTGGAGAACAGGGAGCCTTGTTATGCTGATGGACGGGATGTAAATTGCCAACTGCCACTCTGGAGGAGTACATTGTGTTCCTTAAAACAAGTAAAGAACAGAGCTACAGAGCCAAGGGCACTTCCAGTCTAGGGGATATACCTTGGGAAAACTGAAAATCAATAAGACAGAGCCACCCCAAAATTTAGGTCTGCACAGCTTAAAAGGACCTCAACTTGGGTACAACTTAAATATCCCAGGAAATATAAAAATGGTTCAAAAAATTGTGGTTCTTACGTACGATGGAATATCCCTCAGCCATGAAGTCAATGTCATAAGACCAGTAGCAGCAAAATGGGTGGATTCAGGTACGATGATTCTAAGTGAAATAAGTCACACAGAAAAAGAAACTTATCATAAGATATCACTTATGAAGATCCTGTAAACATGGCTACACTTGAACCGAGTTAGGAAAGAGAACAGTGTCTCACATTTAGAAAACACTCTTATGCCTGCTTAAGGGGGAAGCAGAGGTGGGGTGATGCATAAAACCAGAGTTTGATATAAGCACAGGTACCGTTCAAATAACCAACTATGGAATAGACAAGACCTACACCTTCCTCAGTGAAAGGGACTCAAAACCCCATATTTCCCGCAGAGGAATATATCTGACTAGTAAGAATCTTAAAACCTATGTATTGATATGTCTCCATAAGGGAATCAAGTGTGTCTAGACTGGCATAAACATGGCAGCGAGAATCAGCTCAAACCCACTATAAAAAGGAATTTCAAAAACAAAACAAAAAAACTGGGAAATTCTTTACAATTCCTTCAGGGACTCTGATGAAATCTGGAATGACCCTATCTACAATTACAGCTGGATGTGGCATAAGGAGGGACACTTGGGACTGAGAGGATTGGTGAGATTGGGTGAGCAAATGCAGACTCTTTAAAGCAATAATGCATGGCACCCATTCTATGGGTCCCAATTCTCCAGGTTGAACGGAATATTACTACAGCTATAACATGTACGGGAAACCTAGAGAACGGACACACTGTGAATACGAAAGGATTCTAAAACTCAACGAATAGTCCCTCTCCTGGTGCTCTGGTTTGACTTTCCATCCGCTTTACTATCAACCTCCCAACTTGGAGAGACAGCCCCTTTAACCTCCTGGTTCGCACAGGTTGCCAATTTGGCAGAGGATGAAAGGGAAGAGGGAGAACCAATGAGAGAGTAGCTGTTAGGCATTTGGACAGGCACACATCAGTCTAAATTCCCGGCACGAAGAAGAATTTACCAAAGTCTCAGCCACCCACCGGGAACCAGCATAGGTCCTGAACCAAAATTTTGGACTTGCGGTCAGCTCACCAAAAACGAGTTGAAAAATGGAGCTCAGGGGCACAGCAATTCACAAACTGGCCGAGTAATAAAGGACAACTATCGTCCAAAAATCTGTTGAGGGAAGGCAAAGAGGCGGACTTGAAAGCGAGGCAGAATAGCAGGAAACAGATTTCAAGAGGTACGTTGGAATCGCCTTTAAAGCACAGGAAGAGGGGCACAACTTCGACAATGATGCACTTGGCCAAAAAGGGCGTAGGGTTTTCTCCTGAATATATTCAGGATAAAACGCATACGCCCATTTTGGCCAAGCAAGCAAGCGGGCAATGCAAATCTGCACTACAAAGAAGTATCACTTCCCACTGGTCAAAAGGGACATCCATAAAATGTGTAAAAACCAGAAAGGCAAGACAGGCCCTGGAGAACAAGGAGCATTGTTATGCTGATGGGCGGGATGTAAATTGCCAACTGCCTCTCTGGAGGAGTGCATTGTGTTCCCTAAAACAAGTAAAGAACAGAGCTACAGAGCCAAGGGCACATCCAGTCTAGGGAATATACCTTGGGAAAACTGAAAATCAATAAGACAGGGCCACCCCAAAATTTAGGGCTGCACTGCTTACAAGGACCTCAACTTGGGTACACCTTAATATCCCAGGAAATATGAAAATGGTTGAAAAAATTCTGGTTCTTACGTACGATGGAATATCCCTCAGCCATGAAATCAATGTCATAAGACCAGTAGCAGCAAAATGGGTGGACTCAGGTACGATGATTCTAAGTGAAATAAGCCACACAGAAAAAGAAACTTATCATAAGATATCACTTATGAAGATCCTGTAAACATGGCTACACTTGAACTGAGTTAGGAAAGAGAACAGTGTCTCACATTTAGAAAACACTCTTATGCCTGTTTAAGGGGGAAGGAGAGGTGGGGTGATGCATAAAACCAGAGTTTGATATAAGCACAGGTACCGTTCCAAAAACCAACTATGGAATAGACAAGACCTACACCTTCCTCAGTGAAAGGGACTCAAAACCCCATATTTCCCGCAGAGGAATATATCTGACTAGTAAGAATCTTAAAACCTATGTATTGATATGTCTCCGTAAGCGAATCTAGTGTGTCTAGACTGGCATAAACATGGCAGCGAGAATCAGCTCAAACCCACTATATAAAGGAATTTCAAAAACAAAACAAAGAAACTGGGAAATTCTTTACAATTCCTTCAGGGTCTCTGATGAAACCTGGAATGACCCTATCTACAATGACAGCTGTATGTGGCATAAGGCTGGACACTTGGGACTGAGAGGATTGGTGAGATTGCGTGAGCAAATGCAGACCCTTTAAAGCACAAATGCCTGGCAGCCATTCCATGTGTCCCAACTCTCCAGGTTGAAGGGAATATTACTACAGCTATAACATGTACGGGAAACCTAGAGAACGGACCCACTGTGAATACGAAAGGTTTCTAAAACTCAACGAATAGTCCCTCACCTGGTTCTCCTGTTTGGCTTTCCATCTGCTTTACTATCAATCCTCCAACTTGGAGAGACAGCCCCTTTAACCTCCTGGTTCGCACATGTTTCCAATTTGGCAGAGGATGAAAGGGAAGAGGGAGAACCAATGAGAGAGTAGCTGTCAGGCATTTGGACGGGCACATATGACTCTAACTTCCCAGCAGAAAGAAGAATTAACCAAAGTCTCCGCCCCCCACTGGGAACCAGCATAGGTCCTGAACCAAAATTTTGGACTTGCGGTCAGCTCACAAAAAACGAGTTGAAAAATGGACCTCAAGGGCAAAGCAATTCACAAACTGGCCGAGTAATAAAGGACAACTATCATCCAAAAATCTGTTAAGGGAAGGCAACGAGGCGGACTTGAAAGCGAGGCAGAATAGCAGGAAACAGATTTGAAGAGGTACGTTGGAATCACCTTTAAAGCACAGGAAGAGGGGCACAACTTCGACAATGATGCACTTGGCCAAATAGTGCGTATACGTTTTCTCCTGAATATATTCAGGAGAAAACGCATACGCACTTTTTGGCCAAGCAAGCAAGCGGGCAATGGAAATCTGCACTACAAAGAAGTATCACTTCCCACCGGTCAAAAGGGACATCCACAAAATGTGTAAACACCAGAAAGGCAAGACAGGCCCTGGAGAACAGGGAGCCTTGTTATGCTGATGGGGCGGATGTAACTTGCCAACTGCCTCTCTGGAGGAGTGCATTGTGTTCCCTAAAACATGTAAAGAACAGAGCTACAGAGGCAAGGGCACTTCCAGTCTAGGGAATATACCTTGGGAAAACTGAAAATCAATAAGCCACAGCCACCCTAAAATATAGGTCTGCAGTGCTTACAAGGACCTCAACTTGGGTACACCTTAAATATCCCAGGAAATATAAAAATGGTTCATAAAATTGTGGTAGTTACGTACGATGGAATATCCCTCAGCCATGAAATCAATGTCATAAGACCAGTAGCAGCAAAATGGGTGGATTCAGGTACGATGATTCTAAGTGAAATAAGTCACACAGAAAAAGAAACTTATCATAAGATATCACTTATGAAGATCCTGTAAACATGGTTACACTTGAACTGAGTTAGGAAAGAGAACAGAGTCTCACATTTAGGAAACACTCTTATGCCTGCTTAAGGGTGAAGGAGAGGTGGGGTGATGCATAAAACCAGAGTTTAATATAAGCACAGGTACCGTTCCAAAAACCAACTATGGAATAGACAAGACCTACACCTTCCTCAGTGAAAGGGTCTCAAAACCCCATAGTTCCCGCAGAGGAATATATCTGACTAGTAAGAATCTTAAAACCTATGTATTGATATGTCTCCGTAAGGGAATCAAGTGTGTCTAGACTGGCATAAACATGGCAGCGAGAATCAGCTCAAACCCACTATAAAAAGGAATTTCAAAAACAAAACAAAAAAACTGGGAAATTCTTTACAATTCCTTCAGGGTCTCTGATGAAACCTGGAATGACCCTATCCAGAACGACAGCTGGATGTGGCATAAGGCTGGACACTTGGGTCTGAGAGGATTTGTGAGATTGGGTGAGAAAATGCAGACCCTTTAAATCACAAATGCCTGGCACATATTCCATGGGTCCCAACTCTCCAGGTTGAAGGGAATATTACTACAGCTATAACATGTACAGGAAACCTAGAGAACAGACACACTGTGAATACGAAAGGTTTCTAAAACTCAACGAATAGTCCCTCTCCTGGTGCTCCGGTTTGACTTTCCATCTGCTTTACTATCAATCTCCCAACTTGGAGAGACAGCCCCTTTAACCTCCTGTTTCGCACAGGTTTCCAATTTGGCAGAGGATGAAAGGGAAGAGGGAGAACCAATGAGAGAGTAGCTGTTAGGCATTTGGACGGGCACATATCACTCTAACTTCCCAGCAGAAAGAAGAATTAACCAAAGTCTCAGCCCCCCACCGGTAACCAGCATAGGTCCTGAACCAAAATTTTGGACATGCGGTCAGCTCACAAAAAACGTGTTGATAAGTGGAGCTCAGGGGCACAGCAATTCAAAAACTGGCCGAGATATAAAGGACAACTATCGTCCAAAAATCTGTTGAGGGAAGGCAACGAGGCGGACTTGAAAGCGAGGCAGAATAGCAGGAAACAGATTTCAAGAGGTACGTTGGGATCGCCTTTAAAGCACAGGAAGAGGGGCACAACTTCGACAATGATGCACTTCGCCAAAAAGGGCGTATGCGTTTTCTCCTGAATATATTCAGGAGAAAACGCATACACCCTATTTGGCCAAGCAAGCAAGCGGGCAATGCTAATCTGCATTACAAAGACGTATCACTTCCCACCGGTCAAAAGGGATATCCACAAATGTGTAAAAACCAGAAAGGGCAGACAGGCCCTGGAGAAAAGGGAGCCTTGTTATGCTGATGGGCGGGATGTACATTGCCAACTGCCTCTCTGGAGGAGTGCATTGTGTTCCCTAAAACAAGTAAACAACAGATCTACAGAGCCATGGGCACTTCCAGTCTAGGGAATATACCTTGGGCAAACTGAAAATCAATAAGACAGAGCCACCCCAAAATTTAGGGCTGCACTGCTTACAAGGACCTCAACTTGGGTACACCTTAAATATCCCAGGAAATATAAAAATGGTTCTAAAAATTGTGGTACTTACGTACATTGGAATATCCCTCAGCCATGAAATCAATGTCATAAGACCGGTAGCAGCAAAATGGGTGGATTCACGTACGATGATTCTAAGTGAAATAAGTCACACAGAAAAAGAAACTTATCATAAGATATCACTTATGAAGATCCTGTAAACATGGCTACACTTGAACTGAGTTAGGAAAGAGAACAGTGTCTCACATTTAGAAAACACTCTTATGCCTGCTTAAGGGGGAAGCAGAGGTGGGGTGATGCATAAAACCAGAGTTTGATATAAGCACAGGTACCGTTCCAAAAACCAACTATGGAATAGACAAGACCTACACCTTCCTAAGTGAAAGGGACTCAAAACCCCATATTTCACGCAGAGGAATATATCTGACTAGTAAGAATCTTAAAACCTATGTATTGATATGTCTCCATAATGGAATCAAGTGTGTCTAGACTGGCATAAACATGGCAGCGAGAATCAGCTCAAACCCACTATAAAAGGGAATTTTTCAAAGAAACAAAAAAAAAAACAGGGAATTACTTTAGAGTTCCTTCAGGATATCTGATGAAACCTGGAATGACCCTATCTACAGCGACAGCTGGGTGTGGCATAAGGCTGGACACTTGGGACTGAGAGGATTGGTGAGATTAGGTGAGCAAATGCAGACCCTTTAAAGCAATAATGCATGGCACCCATTCCTTGTGTCCCAACTCTCCAGGTTGAAGGGAATATTACTACAGCTATAACGTGTATGGGAAACCTAGAGAACAGACACACTGTGAATACGAAAGGTTTTTAAAACTCAAAGAATAGTCCCTCTCCTGGTGCTCCGGTTTCACTTTCCATCTGCTTAACTATCAATCTCCCAAATTGGAGAGACAGCCCCTTTAACCTCCTGGCTCGTACATGTTGCCAATTTGGCAGAGGATGAAAGGGAAGAGGGAGAACCAATGAGAGAGTAGCTGTTAGGCATCTGGACGGGCACATATCACTCTAACTTCCCGGCAGGAAGAAGAATTAACCAAAGTCTCAGCCCCCCAGCGGGAACCAGCATAGATCCTGAACCAAAATTTTGGACTTGAGCTCAGCTCACAAAAAAACGAGTTGAAAAATGGAGCTCAGGGGCACAGCAATTCACAAACTGGCAGAGTAGTAAAGGAAAACTATTGTCCAAAAATCCGTTGAGGGAAGGCAAGAAGGTGGACTTGAAAGCTAGGCAGAATAGCAAGAAACAGATTTCAAGAGGTACGTTGGAATCGCCTTTAAAGCACAGGAAGAGGGGCACAACTTCAACAATGGTACACTTGGGCAAAAAGGGTGTATGCGTTTTCTCCTGAATATATTCAGGAGAAAACACATATGCCCTTTTTGGCCAAGCAAGCAAGCGTGAAATGCAAATCTGCACTACAAAGAAGTATCACTTCTAACCGGTCAAAGGGGCATCGACAAACTGTGCAAAATCCAGAAAGGAAAGACAGGCCCTGGAGAACAGGGAGCCTTTTTATGCTGATGGGCGGGATGTAAATTGCCAACTGCCTCTCTGGAGGAGTGCATTGTGTTCCCTAAAACAAGTAAACAACAGAGCTACAGAGCCAAGGCCACTTCCAGTCTAGGGAATATACCTTGGGAAAACTGAAAATCAATAAGACAGAGCCACCCCAAAATTTAGGGCTGCACTGCTTACAAGGACCTCAACTTGGGTACACCTTAAATATCCCAGGAAATATAAAAATGCTTCTAAAAATTGTGGTACTTACGTACATTGGATTATCCCTCAGCCATGAAATCAATGTCATAAGACCGGTAGCAGCAAACTGGGTGGATTCACGTACCATGATTCTAAGTGAAATAAGTCACACAGAAAAAGAAACTTATCATAAGATATCACTTATGAAGATCCTGTAAACATGGCTACACTTGAACTGAGTTAGGAAAGAGAACAGTGTCTCACATTTAGAAAACACTCTTATGCCTGCTTAAGGGGGAAGGAGAGGTGGGGTGATGCATAAAACCAGAGTTTGATATAAGCACAGGCACCGTTCCAAAAACCAACTATGGAATAGACAAGACCTACACCTTCCTCAGTGAAAGGACTCAAAACCCCATATTTCCCGCAGAGGAATATATCTGACTAGTAAGAAACTTGAAACCTATGTATTGATATGTCTCCATAAGGGAATCAAGTGTGTCCAGACTGGCATAAACATGGCAGCGAGAATCAGCTCAAACCCTCTATAAAAGGGAATTTCTCAAAGAAACAAAAAAAAAAAAACAGGGAAATACTTTAGAGTTCCTTCAGGATATCTGATGAAACCTGGAATGACCCTATCTACAGCGACAGCTGGGTGTGGCATAAGGCTGGACACTTGGGACTGAGAGGATCGGTGAGATTAGGTGAGCAAATGCAGACCCTTTAAAGCAATAATTCACGGCACCCATTCCTTGGGTCCCAACTCCCCAGGTTGAAGGGAATATTACTACAGCTATAACATGTACGGGAAACCTAGAGAACAGACACACTGTGAATACGAAAGGTTTCTAAAACTCAAAGAATAGTCCCTCTCCTGGTGCTCCGGTTTCACTTTCCATCTGCTTAACTATCAATCTCCCAAATTGGAGAGACAGCCCCTTTAACCTCCTGGCTCGTACATGTTGCCAATTTGGCAGAGGATGAAAGGGAAGAGGGAGAACCAATGAGAGAGTAGCTGTTAGGCATCTGGACGGGCACATATCACTCTAACTTCCCGGCAGGAAGAAGAATTAACCAAAGTCTCAGCCCCCCACCGGGAACCAGCATAGATCCTGAACCAAAATTTTGGACTTGAGCTCAGCTCACAAAAAAACGAGTTGAAAAATGGAGCTCAGGGGCACAGCAATTCACAAACTGGCAGAGTAGTAAAGGAAAACTATTGTCCAAAAATCCGTTGAGGGAAGGCAACGAGGTGGACTTGAAAGCTAGGCAGAATAGCAAGAAACAGATTTCAAGAGGTACGTTGGAATCGCCTTTAAAGCACAGGAAGAGGGGCACAACTTCAACAATGGTACACTTGGGCAAAAAGGGCGTATGCGTTTTCTCCTGAATATATTCAGGAGAAAACACATATGCTCTTTTTGGCCAAGCAAGCAAGCGTGAAATGCAAATCTGCACTACAAAGAAGTATCACTTCCCACCGGTCAAAGGGGCATCGACAAAGGGTGCAAAATCCAGAAAGGCAAGAC
Organism: Hyperoodon ampullatus; assembly: GCF_949752795.1. Lineage (NCBI taxonomy): Eukaryota > Metazoa > Chordata > Mammalia > Artiodactyla > Ziphiidae > Hyperoodon > Hyperoodon ampullatus. The sequence continues at coordinate 834,788 of NW_027640702.1, read as the reverse complement.
AGGCCCTGGAGAACAGGGAGCTTTGTTATGCTAATGGGTGGGATGTAAATTGCCAACTGCCTCTCTGGAGGAGTGCATTGTGTTCCCTAAAACAAGTAAACAACAGAGCTACAGAGCCAAGGGCACTTCCAGTCTAGGGAATATACCTTGGGAAAACTGAAAATGAATAAGACAGAGCCACCCCAAAATTTAGGGCTGCACTGCTTACAAGGACCTCAACTTGGATACACCTTAAATATCCCAGGAAATATAAAAATGGTTCAAAAAATTGTGGTACTTACGTACGATGGAATATCCCTCAGCCATGCAATCAATGGCATAAGACCAGTAGCAGCAAAATGAGGTTGATGAGGTATGATGCTTCTAAGTGAAATAAGTCACACAGAAAAAGAAACTTATCATAAGATATCACTTATGAAGATCCTGTAAACATGGCTACACTTGAACTCAGTTAGGAAAGAGAACAGAGTCTCACCTTTGGAAAACACTCTTATGCCTGCTTAAGGGCGAATGAGAGGTGGGGTGATGCATAAAATCAGAGTTTGATATAAGCACAGGTACCGTTCCAAAAACAAACTATGGAATAGACAAGACCTACACATTCCTCAGTGAAAGGGACTTGAGGCATCTGTGAGTAACCGTGAGCTGAGCCCCAGGCCAGCTGCTTTTGAACTTTTCCCACCATTCCCAGGTAAAACACCTGAATATGTACAAGGCCTTGAAAGCCTAGAGAAGGGCCGTGGAGCCACACCAGCGACAGCATGCAGACCAACTTTGTGCCTGCAGGCCAGCCAGGATGGTCCTGGACCTGGGTGCTCTTCTGGAAGCTTTCCATTGCCCTGCCTCAGATACCCCTCCTGTCCCGGCCCCCACTGCTTTTTTCCTTCCTCACCTCTGTCCGGAGAGAAATTCCAGCGGAAGGTATGGGTGACACATCCTCTTCTTTACAGGTGGAAGCCTGGCAACTCCTGCAGAAAGTCCAACAGAGACCCACTCACAACGGGGCAGCCACAAAGCCGTGACCTCACAATCACTCCCACCAGCACAGCCCCGAGACTGCTGACTGGGCAGAGAATATGGCGTCAGGCAGAGCTTCAGGGGCTATTGCTGCCTGCAGTGCTGTTTATATTGACCTCAACCCAGGCACACCAGGGGAGGGCCGGCCGGCAACGTCAGGCTACCCAGGTCAGGTAATCCTCAGCCCTCAGGGAATCACATTGTTGAAAATGGACCTCGCTAAGGCAGAATAGAAGCCAAGGAATAAAAGGACACAATGCCATTTGCAACACCGTAGGTGTGTCTAGAGGTAATCACGTGACTTGTAGTAAGTCAGAAAGTGAAAGACACATATCATATCATATCTCTCATAGGTGTGACCGCAAAATGGATACCAGGGCAGATATTTCCACGGAGAAGGGCAATCACAGATTCATTCAACAAACTTATGGTTCACCAATGGAAAGGTGTGAGCATTGGTTTCATTATGATATTGGGATTAACAGACATATACAAACACAGGTGACATATATAATCACCGAAGACCTACAGAATACCAAGAGAAGAATACTCAACATTCTGTCATAAGGTACATGGGAAAAGGATCCCAGGAAGAACTGACATATGTATATGTGTAAAAGAACCACATCTTCCACACCTACAACAAGCCAAACATAGTAATCAAATTTGCTGTAATAAAAAATAAAAAAATTAAATTAAAAACACGAACAAGAAGTAGTGAGACAAACTTGAGGGGCTTTCTCCTGGCACATTCCATTCTAAATTCCAATCTAGAACAGGACTTCCATTGAGGTTCTGTTGCCCCAGTAACCAGATTTGGTAAGGGAGAACTGCTGCCACCTTGTGGCCGTTTCACACAACAGCAGCTTTAATCCCAGCGCTAATGGTCAGTTGATATTCAAAATCATTGCAGGCCTGTAAATGACACCTGCCCTGAAAACAAATCCTGGGTTCATATATCGACCAAAAAATTCAAAGGACGTCCATATTTCAAAACGACAGTTTCAAAAGGCATATTTTACACACATTAGTGTTCTGCTTCTTTTTCTTTCTTTCTTTTTTTGTTAAAAAAACGGGAATGGCAAAAAGCATCCCTCAGAATGGGCGAAAATATTTGCAAACGAATCAATGGACAAAGGATTAATCTCCAATATATATAAAGAGCTCATGCAGCTTAATATTAAAAAAAACAAACAACCCTATACAAAATTGGGCAGAAGATCTAAAGAGACGTTACTTCAAAGAAGACACAGAGACGGCCAAGACGCACATGAAAAGCTGCTCAACATCACTAATTATTAGAGAAATGCAAATCAAAACTACAATGAGGTATCACCTCACACCTGTTAGAATCGGCATCATCAGAAAATCTACAAACAACGAATTCTGGGGAGGGTGTGGACAAAAGGATCCCTCTTCCACTAGTGGTGGAAATGTAAATTGATACAGTCACGATGGAGAAGAGTATGGAGTTTCCTTAAAAAAACTAGAAATAGAATTACCATATGATCCAGCAATCCCACTTCTGGGCATATACCCAGGAAAACCATAAATCAAAAAGGCACATTCACCACAATGCTCATTTCAGCACTATTTACGATAGCCAGGTAATGGAAGCAACCTAAATACCCACATACAGACGAATGGATAAAGATGTGGTACATATATGAAATGGAATATTACTCAGCCATAAGAAGGAATGAAAGTGGGTCATTTGTAGAGACGTCGATGGATCTAGAGACTGTCATACAGAATGAAGTAAGTCAGAAAGAGAAAAACAAATATTGTATATTAATGCATATATGTGGAACCTAGAAAAATGGTACAGATGAACTGGTTTGCAAGGAAGAAATAGAGACACAGAGGTAGAGAACACACGTATGGACACCAAGTGTGGGAAGCCATGGGGAGGTGGTGTTGGGATGAGTTGGGAGATTGGGATTGACCTGTATACATGTATATGCATAAAATACATAACTAATAATAACCTGCTGTATAAAAAAATAAATAAAATTAAATTTCAAAATTTTAAAAAATAAAACTTAAAAATAAAAGAGAAAAAAGTCCTTCCCTTCACACAGATGTATTTCTATGAATGAATTATTTCCATGCTTATATCTATAAATACATAAAAAAGGAATAAAATCTAACTTGAACCAAAAAAGAAAAAAAAACCTGAACCCACGAGTTAGACAGAGGAAAACCCTATCAGGGCACTTGCTCCAGCGGTAAACAATTCTGAAATTGGTCAGAGGTGGGGAATCATCTCCCATATGCCCAGCTGCCCACTCGTACGCAAGGAGCGTCCTCATTGCAAAGCGGGGGGCCATGCCGAGGCATCTGTGAGTAACCGTGAGATGAGCCCCAGGCCAGCTGCTGTTGAACTTTTCCCACCCTTCCCAGGTACAACACCTGAATATGTACAAGGCCTTGAAAGCCAAGAGGAAGGGGCGTGGAGCCACACCAGCGACAGCTCGCAGGACAACTTGGTGCCTGCAGGCCAGCCAGGATGTTCCAGGCCCTGGGTGCTCTTCTGGAAGCTTTCCATTGCCCTGCCTGAGATACCCCTCCTGTCCCGGGACCCACTGCTTTTTTCCTTCCTCACATCTGTCCGGAGAGAAATTCCAGCGGAAGGTATGGGTGACACATCCTCTTCTTTACAAGTGGAAGCCTGGCAACTCCTGCAGAAAGTCCAGCAGAGACCCACTCACACCGGGCCACCCACAAAGCCGTGACCCCTCACTCCCTCCCACCAGCACAGCCCCGAGACTGCTGACTGGGCAGAGAATATGGCGTCAGGCATAGCTTCAGGGGCTATTTCTGCCTACAGTGCTGTTTATATTGACCTCAACCCAGGCACACCTGGGGAGGTCCGGCCGGCAGGGTCAGGCTACCCAGGTCAGCTAATCCTCAGCCCTCAGGGAATCACATTGTTGAAAATGGACCTCGCTAAGGCAGAATAGAAGCCAAGGAATAAAAGGACACAATGCCATTTGCAGCACCGTAGGTGTGACTAGAGGTAATCACGTGAATTGTAGTAAGTCAGAAAGTGAAAGACACATATCATATCATATCTCTTATAGGTTTGACCGAAAAATGGATACCAGGGCAGATATTTCCACGGAGAAGGGCAATCACAGATTCATTCAACAAACTTATGGTTCACCAATGGAAAGGTGTGAGGATTGGTTTCATTATGATATTGGGGTTAACAGACATATACAAACACAGGTGACATATATAATCACCAAAGACCTACAGAATACCAAGAGAAGACTACTCAACATTCTGTCATAAGCTACATGGGAAAAGGATCCCAGGAAGAACTTACATATGTATATGTGTAAAAGAACCACATCTTCCACACCTTCAACAAGCCAAACATTGTAATCAAATTTGCTGTAATAAAAAATAAAAAATTAAATTTAAAACACGAACAAGACGTAGTGAGACAAACTTTAGGGGCTTTCTCCTGGCACATTCCATTCTAAATTCCAATCTAGAACACGACTTCCATTGAGGCTCTGTTGCCCCAGTAACCAGATTTGGTAAGGGAGAACTGCTTCCACCTTGTGGCCGTTTCACACAACAGCAGCTTTAATCCCAGCGCTAATGGTCAGTTGATATTCAAAATCATTGCAGGCCTGTAAATGACACCTGCCCTGAAAACAAATCCTGGGTTCATATATCGACCAAAAAATTCAAAGGACGTCCATATTTCAAAACGACAGTTTCAAAAGGCATATTTTACACACATTAGTGTTCTGCTTCTTTTTCTTTCTTTCTTTTTTTGTTAAAAAAACGGGAATGGAATAAGGCATCCCTCAGAATGGGCGAAAATATTTGCAAACGAATCAATGGACAAAGGTTTAATCTCCAATATATATAAAGAGCTCATGCAGCTTAATATTAAAACAACAAACAACCCAATACAAAAATGGGGAGAAGATCTAAAGAGACGTTTCTTCAAAGAAGACACAGAGATGGCCAAGACACACATGAAAAGCTGCTCAAAATCACTAATTATTAGAGAAATGAAATCAAAACTACAATGAGGTATCACCTCACACCTGTTAGAATCGGCATCATCAGAAAATCTACAAACAACGAATTCTGGGGAGGGTGTGGACAAAAGGATCCCTCTTCCACTAGTGGTGGAAATGTAAATTGATACAGTCACGATGGAGAAGAGTATGGAGTTTCCTTAGAAAAACTAGAAATAGAATTACCATATGATCCAGCAATCCCACTTCTGGGCATATACCCAGAGAAAACCATAAATCAAAAAGGCGCATTCACCACAATGCTCATTTCAGCACTATTTACGATAGCCAGGTAATGAAAGCAACCTAAATACCCACAGACAGACGAATGGATAAAGATGTGGTACATATATAAAATGGAATATTACTCAGCCATAAGAAGGAATGAAACTGGGTCATTTGTAGAGACGTCGATGGATCTAGAGAGTGTCATACAGAATGAAGTAAGTCAGAAAGAGACAAACAAATATTGTATATTAATGCATATATGTGGAACCTAGAAAAATGGTACAGATGAACTGGTTTGCAGGGAAGAAATAGAGACACAGAGGTAGAGAACATACGTATGGACACCAAGTGTGGGAAGCCATGGGGAGGTGGTGTTGGGATGAGTTGGGAGATTTGGATTGACCTGTATACATGTATATGCATAAAATACATAACCAATAATAACCTGGTGTATAAAAAAATAAATAAAATTAAATTTCAAAATTTTAAAAAATAAAATTTAAAAATAAAACAGATAAAATTTCTTCCCTTCACACAGATGTATTTATATGAATGAATTATTTCCATGCTTATATCTATAAATACATAAAGGGGAATAAATTCTAACTTGAACCAAAAAAGAAAAAAGAAAACCTGAACCCACGAGTTAGACAGAGGAAAATCCAATCAGGGCACTTGCTCCAGCGGTAAACAATTCTGAAATTGGTCAGAGGTGGGGAATCATCACCGATAGAGCCAGCAGCCCACTCCTATGCAAGCAGCGTCCTCATTTCAAAGCTGGGGGCCATGCCGAGGCATCTGTGAGTAACGGTGAGCTGAGCCCCAGGCCAGCTGCTGTTGAACTTTTCCCACCCTTCCCAGGTAAAACACCTGAATATGTACAAGGGCTTGAAAGCCTAGAGGAAGGGCCGTGGAGCCACACCAGCGACAGCACGCAGGCCAACTTGGTGCCTGCAGGCCAGCCAGGATGGTCCTGGCCCTGGGCACACTTCTGGAAGCTTTCCATTGCCCTGCCTGAGATACCCCTCCTGTCCCGGGACCCACTGCTTTTTTCCTTCCTCACCTCTGTCCGGAGAGAAATTCCAGCGGAAGGTATGGGTGACACATCCTCTTCTTTACAGGTGGAAGCCTGGCAACTCCTGCAGAAAGTCCAGCAGAGACCCACTCACACCGGACCACCCACAAAGCCGTGGCCCCTCACTCCCTCCCACCAGCACAGCCCCTAGACTGCTGACGGGGCAGAGAATATGGAGTCAGGCACAGCTTCAGGGGCTATTGCAGCCTGCAGTGCTGTTTATACTGACCTCAACCCAGGCACACCTGGGGAGGGCCGGCCGGCAGGGTCAGGCTACCCAGGTCAGCTAATCCTCAGCCCTCAGGGAATCACATTGTTGAAAATGGACCTCGCTAAGGCAGAATAGAAGCCAAGGAATAAAAGGACACAATGCCATTTGCAGCACCTTAGGTGTGTCTAGAGGTAATCATGTGACTTGTAGTAAGTCAGAAAGTGAAAGACACATATCATATCATATCTCTTATAGGTGTGACCGAAAAATGGATACCAGGGCAGATATTTCCATGGAGAAGGGCAATCACAGATTAATTAAACAAACTAATGTTTCCCCAATGGAAAGGTGTGAGGATGGGTTTCATTTTGATATTGGGGTTAACAGACATATACAAACACAGGTGACATATATAATCACCAAAGACCTACAGAATACCAAGAGAAGACTACTCAACATCCTGTCATAAGGTACATGGGAAAAGGATCCCAGGAAGAACAGACATATGTATATGTGTAAAAGAACCACATCTTCCACACCTACAACAAGCCAAACATTGTAATCAAATTTGCTGTAATAAAAAATAAAAAATCAAACTGAAAACACGAAGAAGAAGTAGTGAGACAAACTTGAGGGGCTTTCTCCTGGTACATTCCATTCTACATTCCAATCTAGAACACGACTTCCATTGAGGCTCTGTTGCCCCAGTAACCAGATTTGGTAAGGGAGAACTGCTGCCACATTGTGGCCGTTTCACAAAACAGCAGCTTTAATCCCAGTGCTAATCGTCAGTTGATATTCAAAATCATTGCAGGCCTGTAAATGACACCTGTCCTGAAAACAAATCCTGGTTTCATATGTCAACCAAAAAATTCAAAGGATGTCCATATTTCAAAACGACAGTTTCAAAAGGCATATTTTACACACATTAGTGTTCTGCTTCTTTTTCTTTCTTTCTTTTTTTGTTAAAAAAACGGGAATGGCAAAAAGCATCCTTCAGAATGGGCGAAAATATTTGCAAACGAATCAATGGACAAAGGTTTAATCTCCAATATATATAAAGAGCTCATGCAGCTTAATATTAAAAAAACAAACAACCCAATACAAAATTGGGCAGAAGATCTAAAGAGACGTTTCTTCAAAGAAGACACAGAGATGGCCAAGACGCACATGAAAAGCTGCTCAACATCACTAATTATTAGAGAAATGCAAATCAAAACTACAATGAGGTATCACCTCACACCTGTTAGAATCGGCATCATCAGAAAATCTACAAACAACAAATTCTGGGTAGGGTGTGGACAAAAGGATCCCTCTTCCACTAGTGGTGGAAATGTAAATTGATACAGTCACAATGGAGAACAGTATGGAGTTTCCTTAAAATAACTAGAAATAGAATTACCATATGATCCAGCAATCCCACTTCTGGGCATATACCCAGAGAAAACCATAAATCAAAAAGGCACATTCACCACAATGCTCATTTCAGCACTATTTACGATAGCCAGGTAATGGAAGCAACCTAAATACCCACAGACAGACGAATGGATAAAGATGTGGTACATATATAAAATGGAATATTACTCAGCCATAAGAAGGAATGAAACTGGGTCATTTGTAGAGACGTCGATGGATCTAGAGACTGTCATACAGAATGAAGTAAGTCAGAAAGAGAAAAACAAATATTGTATATTAATGCATATATGTGGAACCTAGAAAAATGGTATAGATGAACTGGTTTGCAGGGAAGAAATAGAGACACAGAGGTAGAGAACACACGTATGGACACCAAGTGTGGGAAGCCATGGTGTGGTGTTGGTGGCATATGTTGGGAGATTGGGATTGACCTGTATACATGTATATGCATAAAATACATAACTAATAATAACCTGCTGTATAAAAATATAAATAAAATTAAATTTTAAAATTTTAAAAAATAAAACAGAAAAAGTTCTTCCCTTCACACAGATGTATTTATATGAATGAATTATTTCCATGCTTATATCAATAAATACATAAAAGAGGAATAAAATCTAACTTGAACCAAAAAAGGAAAAAAAACCTGAACCCACCAGTTATACAAAGGAAAACCCTATCAGGGCACTTGTTCCAGCGGTAAACAATTCTGAAATTGGTCAGAGGTGGGGAATCATCTCCCATACAGCCAGCAGCCCGCCCCCCAAGCAAGGAGGGTCCTCATTGCAAAGCTGGGGGACCAAGCCAAGGCATCTGTGAGTAAACGTGAGCTGAGCCCCAGTCCTGCTTCAGCTGAACTCTTCCCACCCTTTCCAGGTAAAACACCTGAATATGTACAAGAACTTGCAAGCTTAGAGGAAGGGCTGTGGAGCCAAACCAGCGACAGCACACAGGCCGACTTGGTGCCTGCAGGCCAGTCAGTATGGTCCTGGCCCCAGATGCTCTTCTGGAAGCTTTCCATTTCCCTGCCTGAGATACCGCTCCTGCCACGGCCCCCACTGCTTTTTTACTTCCTCACATCTGCCTGGGGAGAAATTCCAGCGGCAGGTATCGGTGACACATCCTCTTCTTTAGCAGGTGGCAGCCTGGCAACTCCTGCAGAAAGTCCAGCAGAGCCCCACTCACACTGGGCCACCCACAAAGCCACGGCCCCTCACTCCCTCCCACCAGCACAGCCCCGGCACTGCCTACGGGGCAGAGAATATGGCGTCAGTCACAGCTACAAGGGCTGTCGCTCACTGGAGAGCTGTTTATATTGCCCTCAACCCAGGCACACCTGTGGAGGGCTGGCAGGCAGTTTCAGGCTGCCAAAATCAGCCAATCCTCACCCCTCAGGGGCTCACAGTTGCAGAAAATGAAACTTGCTAAACGGGCCAGGCCCTAGGAACAGGTGTGGGCTCTTGAGAGTCAGGATAGACAAGGGGCTGCAGCTGCGGCTTGTTTTCTTATCATTTTATCTGGTCCATGAGTGGAAAACAACTTCAAGAAGACACTATCCTAATGAGAGGAACCCAGGAGTCAGGGAGAGGAGTGATGGTGGGTGGAGACAGAGGCCTGGTGCCCTGGCTCCAGTGGAAGTGTCTGGAAGACCAGGCAGAAAGAGCCTGCAGAGAGTGATAGCAATGGTCACAGACCTGTCAGAGCTGCTGCTTGTTAGTTCAAGTCCTGCTCTGAGGTATTCTGTGTCAGTTGTGAGCGACAGGTGAGCTGGGGGTTCTCTGCAAGGTGGGCTATGTGCACAGTTCCTGTGTGTCCAGCCCTGCTGGGGTACCTGCCCAGGGGAGCTCCGTATCCTGGGAAGGGCCTGAGTAGGAGAGCCCCATGGGCTGCTGGGTAGCTGCAGAGGTGAGCTCCATACCCTGGGAGGGACTTGACCACGAGAGCCCCGTGGGCTGTGGGGTAGGGGTGCAGCCCAGGTGAGCTCCATATCCTGGGATTGGCCTGACCACGAGAGCCCCATGGGCTGCTGGAGACCTGGTAAAGGATATCAGGACAGTCAGTGAAGCCACCGAGGATATACATCCAGTAGCTCTTATTTCCTACTCCCTGCTGGTCATTCTACCTTCCACCAGGCCATGGCATTCTGTATTAGACTTCAATGATGCCTTCTTCTGTATTCCATTCATCTCAGAGTCACAAGAATTTTTGGCTTGTGAGTGGCAGGACACAACATGCAACAAAAGCAACAATGCTGGGCCGTCCTGCCCCAATGGTTCAAAAATCCCCACACCATCATTGGGGAAATGTCCTCTAAAGACCTAAAAGTTCAACCTCTGTAAAAGGGAACCCTCCTTCAATATGCAGATGACATTCTGATCGCCAGGCCTACTAAAGACGCCTCTGAACTACCTAGCCAAGAAAGGATAGAAGGTGTCCAAGAAAAACGCTCAAATATCCCAGGCTAAGGTGACATGCCTGGGCTTCATTCTCACAGATATTCGGAGAAACGCATCCCAGGATAGGGAAGAAGCCATTTGCAGCCTTACCTCTTCTAAAACTAGAAGATAGCTTAGGGGTTCCTGGGGAGGCCAAGGTTTTCTGCATCTGGATCCCTAACTACAGTGTAATAGCTGGGCCTCTACATGAAACACTGACACGAAAAGATGATGATCCTTTTGAATAGAATCCAGAAGCAGCCTTTCAAGAATGGAAAGAGCAGTCAATACAGACCCTTGCCCAGGAACTCCCTAATTTAGCTAAACCCTTTGACCTTTACATACCCGGTCAAAGGTTAATCGCCCTTGGAGCCTTAGTGCAAAAACTGGGACCACTTGAAATGGAGCAACACAAGAATGCCCTTCAGGTATGATAAACTATGGTCACCAAGGTCTTTGCCCACCGACTCATCAGGCCAGGATACTGGGGTATCTAAAAAGCTGGAAATCAGCAGCCCGCAAGGCCAGCTCCCTCCTAAGGGAAAAGGACCCCACGTGGTGATCCTAACCACCCATCATGCCCTGAAGTTGCAGGGGTCGATCTGTGGACACACTGACCTCGAGTGAGGAGGCCCTCCAACTCCAACCTCCAGAGAGATAAACGGGGCAACGGGCCCCCAAGATGACTCGTGTGACCATCACTTGACCTGGAGTTTCTCTCAGAAAACGACAAGACTGTGCCCCGAAAGAGCAGACTACTGCTTGCAGGACTTACTGCACCCAGAGGGGAGCTAATAAGCTTGGCGGGGGAAACGTATATCACGCTTTCACCATAGGAAACCCTACAGACATGGCGGTGATGGTGGCCAATATGACCGGCTGGACTGCTGGCTACTTCTAAAGGCCATTGACTCAGTGGACGTCATGGTCCTGGATTACCACTGACCCTGGACTCTCTGGGAGTTGCGTGGGCAGGGCTCTGACACATGGTGCTGTTTGTACATTAATTCAGGGACCTAATTAAAGAAAGCACAGACTACTGGTCAGAGCATCTAGTCTGGCAAAAACTGTCAGCCTAAGGTTGCCGAACATATGTGGGGTGGGGTGAAACCTGCCACCGCAGCATCTCTGCGCCTCTCTTTCCTGGACCCTTAAAGGTCATTAGAATCTGTACACTTCCAATGCTGGTGCTCAGGCGGACGAGAAGTGAGGCAGGAGGCCTTGGGACAATCAACCTCACCAGGAGGCTGGTGGGGAGACGTTTTGCCCCTCTCCCCATGTATCAGGGCTCCCACCACAGCATGAAGCAGTTACAAAAGAGGGGTCTGCACCCTCAACACCCCAAGAATAAGGAACGGAACAAAAAGCAGAGGAGGTGTTCGTCTCCGGCAAAGTTCATTAAAAATTCCTGGGAGATAAAAAGAGAATCTGGGCAATAAAATAAAGTCTAACCTGTTTTTCCTTTGTGCTTTGTCTACTTTCACGTGCTCCTAGGGTTCCGCATGCAGAGGTCCCACACCCGGCACTTCAGACCCGATTTCCTAGTGCAGAATGGCTGGGTCGACACCTCAGCTAGCGGGGTCCCATGCAGACTCCGCGGCATAGAGCCTGAGCTGCAGCCAACGCAGCCCTCGAGAGCTCCATCCCCTCCCTCCCACTGACGCTGCCGGGGACCCTACACAGCAGCCCAGCCCACAGCCCATGGGGGAGTGCACGCTCTCACCTCTCCATTCTGTTTTCAAAATACTGTTTCCTTTGCTTCTGAAACAAAATCAGTCTTGATCTGTTGGCTCCAATGACACTGGGCACGGGGACTCCTGTTGGGGTCCACTCTGGAGGATCAGTAACAGAAATTGAGAACATTGTAATTTCAATGAACAGATGTGTGAGCCAAACTGTAGTTAACATAGAGCAGTGTATAATGCTCGGGTAAAATAAGATGTTTCTAAGACTTACATTTGATATTTCCATCACTTTCCTATAAGCAAGTTCAGTGAAGACGTCTGTCTTATTTGTCAGGTCAACATTAGGGAAATGAAGTGATTTATTTCCATGGATGTACATCGAATACTCTTGGCTGAAGCTTCAATCTTGTTTTCAATGCTTTTCCATTGAAAATGATACCTCTCTTTCAGCTCCCCCATTTCTGAGAAGTATAAAATCTTATAATTTATTATTACCAAAGGGGAAAGGTAGGAGAAGGGATAAATTAACAGTTTGGGATTAACACATACACACTGCTATGTATAAAAGAGATCATCAACAAAGAACTACTGTATAGCACAGGGAACTACACTGAATATTTTGCAATAACCTATAAGGGGAAATAATCTGAAAAAGAATAGATATTTTTATTGACATCATCTATCATTGACAGATAAAATGTAACCTAAGCAAGGCCGATGGTGAGCGCTTCTGACCCTGAAGATTTCAGTCATCTAAAGTTTGAGCTCTGCCTATTCCCCAAGGCCCTTAAAGGACATACGTGTAGCCGTAGCTTAAAAATTCCCCAGTTTGGGGTTCGGGGAGGCACTGATTTGGAAAAATCCCTGGTGTTCTCCTTACATGCACGGGACCCTTCCTACAGCTAAAACATGCCTGTCACACCTAGAGGATGGTACACCGTTTGATCGGAAAGAGTTTGGAAAAGGCACCTCATCTCCTCATCGCCTGGTGCTCGGGTTCAACCCTCCAGCATCTTTCCTAACAATCTCCTCACTTGGGGATATCAGCACCGTCAACATCCTGTTGCACACAGTTTGGAATTTGTCCAGAGGATGAAGCGGAAGGATGAGAAAAATTTAGAGACAAGTCTTAGGTGTTCGGACAGGCACATGCCACTCTAATTTCCAATCCAGAAGACAAATTCATCAAAGGCTAGAATTGCCCACGGAAACAGAATAGGGCTAGAGGAAATCCCGCTGTTTTGTGTCCAGTTTCCAAAAACACAAGTTGAAAAATGGAACTCAGGGGCACTAAAATTCATGAAACTGCAGAGTTGAAAATATCTATCGTCGAAAAATGTCTTGACGTAAGTCACAGAAAAGGACTTGTAAGCAAGGGAGAGTGGCAGGAAACAGATTTGAAGAGGTAGAAAGGACTCCCCATTAAAGCACAAGAAAAGGGGCTGAACATCGCCAATGATGCAGTTGGCCAAAAAGGGTGTATGCATTTTTTCTGAATATATTCAAGTAAAGGCCATACACACTTTTTATCCAACCAAACAGGTGGGCACTGGAAATCAATATCACAAAATGTATCACTTCACATCAGTCAGAAGGGCCATCCACATAAAGTGTAAACACCAGAAATGCAGGACAGGGCGAGGAGAAAAGGGAGCCCTGTGAGGCTGATAGTGGAAATGTAATTTGCCAACGGCCACTCTGGAGAAGTGTATTGTGTTTGCTAAAACATCTAAAAAATGAGCTACAGAGCATAGGGCACTTGCACTCATGGGCGTGTACCTTGGGAAAAACAAAAATCGACAGAAAACAGGCACCCAAACGTTTACCACCTCTCTGTTAAAAAGGGCCTCAACTTGGATATAACCTAAATGTCCCTGGAAGGATAAAATGGATAAAAGAGATGGGGTACTTATGTAGAGTGGAATATTACTCATCCAGAAATCAATGAAATAAGGCCAGTTGTAACAACTCTGGAGGAGTTACATACGATCATTCTAAGTGACATATGTCAGAAAGAAAAAGACACATATCATAAGATGTCACTTAAAGGTGGAATCAAAAATGGCTACACATGAAATAAATTACAAAACAGAAACATAGTCAAATATGTAGAAAATAGACATAAGGCTGCTAAATGGGAAAGGTGGGGAATGGTGAGGTATTATCCAGGAGGTTGAAATTAGCAAAGATACCATTCCAAGTACCAAATTGAATAACTGACAAGGCCTACACGGTACCTCAAAGAACTGCACTCAGCCCACTCAAGTCACTGGAAAATAATACATATGACTGGTAAGCATCTGAAAAAGAAGTTATTGTTGTCTCTCAGTACATGAATCAAGTGGATGTACAGCAGCAAAAAACAGAGCTTTGAAAATCAGCTGTAATCAATATAAAAATAAATTTAATACTATTTATAAAAACAGTGAGACAGACAAAAATTCTTACAACTTTTGTTGAAGGGCTACGATGTAACATGGATTGAACACATGTAGACCCACAGCAGGATGATTATATAAGGCTGGAAGCTATGCACGCTAAGAGATGTTAGAGAGGCTGGGTGAGGAAATGCAGACCTTTTAAAGTAATACTGCCTGGTACCCATTCCATGGGTCCCAAATCTGCAGGTTCAAGGGAATCTTCTGACAGCGAAAACATGTCTGGGAAACCGAGATGAATGTACACCGTGTGCTCAGGAAAGGTGTCTAAAATGCACCTCATTTTTGATCTCCTGGTGCTGGGGTTCGCCATTCCAGCCACATTACTAACAATCTCCCCACTTGGAGAATCAGCACCTTTAACCTCCTGTTTCACACAGTTTGCAATTTGTGCAGAGGATAAATGGGAAGCGGGGGAACCAATGAGAGATTAGCTGTAGGACTTTTGACAGGCACATGTCACTCTAATTTCCCATTAGGAAGAAGAATTAACCAAAGGCTCAGCCTGCCTCCCCAGAACCAGAATAGGGCCAGAAGTAATCCAATGGTTTGGCGGCCAGCTCACAAAAAAAGCGAGTTGCAAAATGGAGCTCAGGAGCAGACAATTCAAAGACCTGCAAAGATATAAATGATAACCAACGTCCAAAAATATATTCAGGCAAGGTAATGAAGAGGATCTGAATGAGAGGCAGAATTGCAGGAAACAGATTTCAAAAGGTAGATTGTACTCACATTTAAAGCATATGAAAAGCAGCAGAATTTCTAAAATGAGGTGGTTGGGCAAAAGGGTGTATGCATTTTTTTCGTGAAGATCTTCAGGAAAAAAACACATGCAGAGTTTTTGGCCAACCAAGCAAGAGGGAAATGCAAATCCGCACAACAAAGAAGTCTCAATTTCCACTGCTCAGAAAGGCCATCCAAAAAATGTGTACAAACCAGAAATGCAGGAGAGGCCATGGAAAACAGGGAGCCTAGTCACGCTGATGGGTGGGGTATAAATATCCAAGAGCCACTCTGAAGAAGTGTATGCTGTTTTTAAAACATCTAAAATACAAAGCCCCGGAGCAAGGGGACTTCAACTCATGGACATATAACTTGGGAAGACTAAATGTCAATAAGACACAGGCACCCCAAAGTTTAGGGCTGCTCTGCATACAAGAACCTCAACTTTGGTACACCTAAAATATCCCAGGAAAAAGAGAAATGCATAAAGAACTTGTGGTAATTTTGAACAACGGAATATCACTCAGACGTGAAATCAATGTATACAAGGCCAGTAGCAGCATAAAGAGTGGATTTAGGTATGATGATTTTAAGGGAAATTAGTCACACAGAAAAAGAATCTTATCATAAGATATCACTTATAGAGGGAATGTCAATATCACAACACATGAACTGAATTAGGAAAGAGAACAGAGTCTCACATTTAGCAAAAATCTCTTATGCCTGCTTCAGGGGAAAGGAGAGGTGGGGTGATGCATAAAACCAGAGTTTGATATTAGCACAGGTACCATTCCATAAACCAAATACAGAATAGACAAGACCTACACCTTCCTCAGTGAACGGGACTCAACACCCCTATGCCCCACAGAGGAATATATCTGACTACTAAGAATCTTAAAACCTATGTATTGATATGTCTCCGTAAGGGAATCAATTGTGTCTAGACTGGCATAAACACGTCAGTGAAAATCAGCTCAACCCCATTATAAAAATGAATTTCAAAAAACCCCAAAAAACAGCGAAATTCTTACACAATTCCTTCAGGGGTTCTGATGAAACCTGGAATGACCCTATCTGCAAAGTCAGCTGGATGAGACATAAGGCTGGACAATTGGGACTGAGAGGACTGGTGAGATTGGGAGAGAAAATGCAGACCTTTTAAAGTAGTAATGCATGCCACCATTCCATGTGTCCCAAATCTCCAGGTAGAAGGGTATATCACTACAATTATAACATGTATGGGAAACCTAGAAAATGGACACCCTGTGATGGCGAAAGGTTTCTAAAACTCTCCTAATTTTTCCTCTCCTTGTGCTCCACTTTGGCATTCCAACTGCTTTACTATCAATCTCCCAACTTAGGAGAGTCAGCCCCTATAACCTCCTGGTTCGCACAGTTTGCTAATTGTGCAGAGGATGAAAGCGAAGAGGGAGAACCAATCAGAGAGTAGATGTAGGCATTTGGAAGGTCACATGTCACTCTAAGTTCCCGGAAGGAAGAAGAATTAACCAAAGCCTCAATCACCCACAGGGAACCAATATAGCGAGCACTGGAACCAGTATAGGTCCTGAAGCAAAATTGTGGATTTGCGGCCAGCTCACAAAGATGGGATTTGAAAATTGGAGCTCAGGGGCACAGCAATTCACAAACCTGCAGACTTATAAAGGACTACTCTCTTCCAAAAATCTGTTGAGGGAAGGCAATGAAGCGGACTTGAAAATGAGGCAGAATTGCACAAAACATATTTCAAGAGGTAAATTGGAATCGCCTTTAAAGCACAGGAAAAGCATCCCAACTTGGACAGAGATGCACTTGGCCAAAAAGGGCGTATGCCTTTTCTCCTGAATATATTCAGAAGAAAACTCATACGCCCTTTTTGGCCAATCAAGCAAGCGTGCAATACAAATCCACACTACAAAGAATTGTCACTTACCACCGGTCAAAAGGGACATCCGAATATCTGTAAAAACCAGAAAGGCAAGAGAGAGATGGCAAGGGCATGAAGCAATGTGATCCCAGTGGTCATGGAGGATTGTGATGACAAGCGCATGGAGAATTGTGATGACAAGATTATGTACCATTTTGTTGACAAAGGCAAGGAGCATTATGATGACAAGGTTCATGGAGCACTGTGATGACAAGCATCACAGAGCTTTGTGATTACAGGGGTCCTGGAGCATTGGGATGACAAGCGCATGGATCATTGTGATGACAATGGTCATGGAGCATTTTAATGACAAGAGTCCCGGATCATTGTGTTGTCAGGGTTCATGGAGCGTTGTGATGACAGTGGTCATGGAGCATTGTGATGACAAGGTACTGGAGCACTGTGATGAGAAGACCATGGAGCTTTGTGATGACAAGTCTCATGGAGCATTCTGATGAAAAGTGCCATGGAGCATTGTGATTACAGGGGTCTTGGAGCATTATGATGACAAGGGCATGGAGCATTGGGATGAGAAGGCCATGGAGCGTTCTGATGACATGCATCATGGAGCTTTGTGATGACAAGGGCATGGAGCATTGTGATTACAGTGGTCTTGGAGCACTGTGATGAAAAGGGCATGGATCATTTTGATGAAAAAGGCATGGAGCCTTGTCATGACAGGGTTCAAGGAGCAAACTGACAACAAGTGTCAGGGAGCATTGTGATGACAAAGGTATTGAGTATTGTGATGACAAAGGTCATGGAGCATTGTGATGAGAAGACCATGGATAATTGTGATGACGAGCGTCATGGGGCGTTGTGATGATAAGTGTTATGGAACATATTGATCACAAGGATTTGGAGCATTGTGATGACAGAGGTCATGGAGCATTTTGGTTTCATTGTGATGACAATAGCCTGAAGCATTATGATGATGGGCATGGTGCATTGTGATGACAGGGTTCATGGAGCATTGAGATGAAAAGGGGCATGGAGCATTGCGATTACAGGAGTCTTGGAGCATTGTGATGACAAAGGCATGGAACATCGTGAATGAGAAGGCCATGGAGCATTCTGTTGACATGTGTCATGGAGCTTTGTGATGACAAGGGCATGGAGCATTGTGATTACAGGGGTCTTGGAGCATTGTGATGACAAGGGTCATGGAGCCTTGTGATGACAAGGCTGTGGAACATTGTGATGGCAGGGGTCATGGAGCATTGTTATGACAGGGGTAATGGAGCATTGTGATGACAAGGGCATGGAGCATTGGTCTGAAAAGTTTCATGGATTATTGTGATGAGAGGGGGCAAGGAGCATTGTGATGACAAGGGCATGGAACACTGTGATACATGGGTCATGGAGGATTGTAATGAGAAGCGCATGGAGCATTGTGATAAGAATGGCATCGAGCATTGTGATGAAAAGCATCATGGAGCCTGTGATGACAAGGGCATGGAACAATGTGATGAGAGGGTTCATGGAGCATAGTGATGACAATGGCATGCAGCATTGTGATGACAAGGGTCATTGAGCTTTGTGATGACAAAGGTCATGGAGCATTTTGATGACAAGGGTGTGGTGCATTCTGTTGTGAAGGGCAGGGAGCATTGTGATGACAGGGGTTATGGAACATTGTGATGTCAGGGGAATGGAGCATTGTGATGATAAAGGCATGTAGCATTGTTGTGACAAGGGTCATGGAATATTGTGATGACAGGGGTGAGGGAGTATTGTGTTGACTAGTGATGGAACATTGTGATATCAGTGGTGAGAGAGCATTTTGATGAGAAGTGCATGGAGCAGTGTGATGACAAGGTTTATGGAGCATTGTGATGACAAAGATGTGGAGCATTGTGATGACAAGCGCATGGCACATTGTGATGCCATGGGTCATGGAGTATTGTGCTAACAAAGGCATTGAGCATTGGGATGACAAGGGTCACCGAGCATTGTGATGAAATGTTCATGGAGCGCTGTGGTGACAAAGGTCACAGAGCCTTGTGATGATGAGGGCATGAACCATTGTGATGACAAAGGTCATGAAGCATTGTGATGACTGGAGTCACGGAGCATTGTGATGACAGGGGTCATAGAGCATTGTGATGAAAGGGCATGGAGCATTGTGATGACAGGGGCATGTTGCATTGGTTTGACAAGTTTCAGGGATTATTGTGATGACAGTGGGCATGGCGCATTGTGATGACAAGGGCATGGAGCATTGTGATGAGAAGGTCATGGAGTATTGTGAAGAAGGGTGTCAGGGAGCATTGTGATGACATATGTCATGGTCCATTGCGATGACAATGGAATGGAGCATTGTGATGCCAAGTGTCATGGAGGATTGTGATGACAAAGGTAATGGAGCATTTTGATGACAAGCGCTTGGAGCATTGTGATGACAAGGGTCATGGAGCATTGTGATAACAAGGGCCATTGAGAATTTTGATGACATGTTCATGAAGCATTGTGATGACAATCACATGGAGCTTGCTGTGACAGGGATCATGGAGCATTGCGATGACAAGTGCATAGAGAATTGTGATGACAAAGCATGCAACACTGTGATGAAAAGCATCATGGAGCACAGTGATGCCAAGAACGTGGAGAATTGTGATGACAGGGGACATGGAGCATTGTAATGACACGGGCATGGAGTATTGTGATGGCAAGACCGTGGAGCATTGTGATGAGAAGACCATAGATAATTGTGATGATGAGCGTCATGGAGCACTGTAATGACAAGGTGTATGGAGCATTGTGATAACAGGGGTCATGGAGCATTGTGATGACAAGTTTCATGGAGCATTCTGATGACAAGCTTGTGGAGTATTTTGATGACAATGACATGGAGCATTTTGATGAAAATGGCATGGGGCATTGTGATGAAAAAGACATGGAGCCTTTTCATGACAGTTTTCAGGGAGCATTCTGACGACAAGTGTCAGGGAGCATTGTGATGACAAAGGTCATGGAGAATTGTGACGACAAGGGCATGGAGTATTGTGATGACAAGCACATGGAGCTTGCTATGACGGGGTCATGGAGCATTGCGATGACAAGTGCATAGAGAATTGTGATGACAAAGCGTGTAACACTGTGATGAGAAGTGTCATGGAGCATAGTGATGCCAAGATCGTGGACAATTGTGATGACAGGGGAAATGGAGCATTGTGATGACCAGGGCATGGAGCATTGCGATGGCAAGATCGTGGAGCATTGTGATGAGAAGACCATGGATAATTGTGATGACGAGGGTCATGGAGCACTGTAATGACAAGGGGTATAGAGCATTGTGATGACAGTGGTCATGGAGCATTGTGATGACCGGGGACATGGAGCATTGTGATGCCCAAAGCATGGAGCACTGTGATGGCAAGACCGTGGAGCATTGTGATGAGAAGACCATGGATAATTGTGATGAGGAGCATCATGGAACACTGTAATGACAAGGGGCATGGAGCATTGTGATGACAGGTGTCATGGAGCATTGTGATGACTGGGGTCATGGATCATTGAGATGACAAGGGTCACGGAGCATTCTGATGACAAGCTTGTGGCGTATTGTGATGACAATGGCATGAAGCATTGTGATGAAAAGGGCATGGATCATTGTGATGAAAAAGGCATGGAGACTTGTCATGACAGGGTTCAATGAGCATACTGATGACAAGTGTCAGGGAGCATTGTGATGACAAGTGTATTGAGAATTGTGATGACAAAGGTCATGGAGCATTGTGATGAGAAGTCCATGGATAATTGTGATGACCAGCGTCATGGGGCGTTGTGATGACAAGTGTTATGGAACATTGTGATCACAAGGGTTTGGAGCATTGTGATGAGAGAGGTCATGGAGAATTTTGATTTCATTGTGATGACAATAGCATGAAGCATTATGATGATGGGCATGGTGCATTGTGATGACAGGGTTCATGGAGCATTGAGATGCAAAGAGGCATGGATCATTGTAATAACAAGGGTCTTGGAGCATTGTGATGACAAGGGCATGGAGTATTGTGATGAGAAGGCCATGGAGCATTCTGATGACATGTGTCAGGGAGCTTTGTGATGACATGGGCATGGAGCATTGTGATTACAGGGGTCTTGGAGCATTGTGATGACAAGGGTCATGGAGTCTTGTGATGACAAGGCCGTAGAACATTGTGATGGCAGGGGTCATGGATCATTGTTATGACAGGTGTAATGGAGCATTGTGATGACAAGGGCATGGAGCATTGGTCTGAAATGTTTCATGGATTATTGTGATGAGAGTGAGCATGGAGCATTGTGATGACAAGGGCACGGAACACAGTGATACATGTGTCATGGAGGATTGCAATGACAAGGGCATGGAGCATTGTGATGACAAGCGTCATGGAGCTTTGTGATGACAACGGCATGGAGCAATGTGATGAGAGGTTTCATGGAGCTTTGTGATGACAATGGCATGGAGCATTGTGATTCCAAGGGTCATGGAGCTTTGTGATGACATAGGCCATGGAGCATTTTGATGACAAGGGCGTGGTGCATTGTGATGAGAAGGGCAGGGAGCACTGTGATGACAGGGTCATGGAGCAATTGGATGAAAAGGGTCATGGAACATTTTGATGACAGTGTTTATGGAACATTGTGATGTTAGGTGTCATGGAACATTGTGATGAAAAGGGTCATGGAGCATTGTGATGACAGGGGTTATGGAACATTGTGATGTCAGGGGTCATGGAGCATTGTGATGATAAGAGCATGTAGCATTGTTGTGACAAGGGTCATGGAACATTGGGATGACAGGGTGGAGGGAGTATTGTGTTGACTAGTAATGGAACATTGTGATATCAGTGGTGAGAGAGCATTTTGATGAGAGGTGCATGGAGCATTGTGATGACAAGGCTGTGGAGCATTGTGATGAGAAACGCAGGGCACATTGTGATGACATGGGTCATGGAACATTGTGCTGACAAACACATGGAGCATTGTGATGACAAGGTTTATTGAGCATTGTGATGACAACGATGTGGAGCATTGTGATGACAAGCGCATGGCACATTTGATGCCATGTGTCATGGAGTAATGTGCTGACAAAGGCATGGAGCATTGTGATGACAAGGGTCACCGAGCATTGTGATGAAATGTTCATGGAGTGTTGTGGTCACAAAGGTCACAGAGCCTTGTGATGACGAGGGCATGGACCATTGTGATGACAAAGGTCATGAAGCATTGTGATGACTGGAGTCACGGAGCATTGTGATGACAGGGGTCATAGAGCATTGTGATGAAAGGGCATGGAGCATTGTGATGACAGGGTCATGGAGCATTTTTCTGACAAGTTTCATGGATTATTGTGATGACAGTGGGTATGGCGCATTGTGATGACAAGGGCATGGAGCATTGTGATGACAAGGGCATGGAGTATTGTGAAGAAGGGTGTCAGGGAGCATTGTGATGACATATGTCATGGTCTATTGCAATGACAATGGAATGTAGCATTGTGATGCCAAGTGTCATGGAGGATTGTGATGACAAAGGTAATGGAGCATTTTGATGACAAGGGCTTGGAGCATTGTGATGACAAGGGTCATGGCGCATTGTGATAACAAGGGCCATTGAGAATTTTGATGACATGTTCATGAAGCATTGTGATGACAATCACATGGAGCTTGCTATGACAGGGGTCATGGAGCATTACGATGACAAGTGCATAGAGAATTGTGATGACAAAACATGTAACACTGTGATGAGAAGTATCATGGAGCATAGTGATGCCAAGAACGTGGAGAATTGTGATGACAGGGGACATGGAGCATTGTGATGACCAGGGCATGGAGCATTTTGCTGACAAGAGTGTGGTGCATTGTGATGAGAAGACCATGGATAATTGTGATGACGAGCGTCATGGAGCACTGTAATGACAAGGGGTATAGAGCATTGTGATGACAGTGGTCATGGAGCATTGTGATGACCGGGGACATGGAGCATTGTGATGACTGGGGACATGGAGCATTGTGATGACCAGGGCATGGAGCCTTGTGATGGCAATGTCGTGGAGCACAGTGATGAGAAGATCATGGATAATTGTGATGACGAGTGTCATGGAGCACTGTAATGACAAGGGTTATAGAGCATTGTGATGACAGTGGTCATGGAGCATTGTGATGACCGGGGACATGGAGCATTGTGATGCCCAAGGCATGGAGCACTGTGATGGCAAGACCGTGGAGCATTGTGATGAGAAGACCATGGATAATTGTGATGAGGAGCGTCATGGAGCACTGTAATGGCAAGTGGTATGGAGCCTTGTGATGACAGGGGTCATGGAGCATTGTTATGACAGTGGTCATGGAGCATTGTGATGACAAGGGTCATGGAGCATTTTGATGACAAAGTCGTGGAGCATTGTGATGAGAAGACCATGGACAATTGTGATTACGAGTGTCATGGAGCACTCTAATGACAAGCGGTATGGAGCATTGTGATGACAGGGGTCATGGAGCATTGTGATGACTGGGGACATGGAGCATTGTGATGACCAGGGCATGGAGCATTGTGATGGCAAGACCGTGGAGCACTGTGATGAGAAGACCATGGATAATTGTGATGACGAACATCATGGAGCACTGTAATGACAAGGGGCATCGAGCATTGTGATGACAGGTGTCATGGAGCATTGTGATGACAGGGGTCATGGATCATTGAGATGAAAAGTGTCACGGAGCATTCTGATGACAAGCTTGTGGAGTATTGTGATGACAATGGCATGGAGCATTGTGATGAAAAGGGCATGGATCATTGTGATGAAAAAGGCATGGAGACTTGTCATGACAGGGTTCAATGAGCATACTGATGACAAGTATCAGGGAGCATTGTGATGACAAGTGTATTGAGAATTGTGATGACAAAGGTCATGGAGCATTGTGATGAGAAGTCCATGGATAATTGTGATGACCAGCGTCATGGGGCGTTGTGATGACAAGTGTTATGGAACATTGTGATCACAAGGGTTTGGAGCATTGTGATGAGAGAGGTCATGGAGAATTTTGATTTCATTGTGATGACAATAGCATGAAGCATTATGATGATGGGCATGGTGCATTGTGATGACAGGGTTCATGGAGCATTGAGATGCAAAGAGGCATGGATCATTGTAATAACAAGGGTCTTGGAGCATTGTGATGACAAGGGCATGGAGTATTGTGATGAGAAGGCCAAGGAGCATTCTGATGACATGCGTCAGGGAGCTTTGTGATGACATGGGCATGGAGCATTGTGATTACAGGGGTCTTGGAGCATTGTGATGACAAGGGCCATGGAGTCTTGTGATGACAAGCCGTAGAACATTGTGATGGCATGGGTCATGGAGCATTGTTATGACAGGTGTAATGGAGCATTGTGATGACAAGGGCATGGAGCATTGGTCTGAAAAGTTTCATGGATTATTGTGATGAGAGTGAGCATGGAGCATTGTGATGACAAGGGCACGGAACACAGTGATACATGTGTCATGGAGGATTGCAATGACAAGGGCATGGAGCATTGTGATGACAAGCGTCATGGAGCTTTGTGATGACAACGGCATGGAGCAATGTGATGAGAGGTTTCATGGAGCTTTGTGATGACAATGGCATGGAGCATTGTGATTCCAAGGGTCATGGAGCTTTGTGATGACATAGGCCATGGAGCATTTTGATGACAAGTGTGTGGTGCATTGTGATGAGAAGGGCAGGGAGCATTGTGATGACAGGGTCATGGAGCAATTGGATGAAAAGGGTCATGGAACATTTTGATGACAGTGTTTATGGAACATTGTGATGTTAGGGGTCATGGAGCATTGTGATGACAGGGGTTATGGAACATTGTGATGTCAGGGGTCATGGAGCATTGTGATGATAAGAGCATGTAGCATTGTTGTGACAAGGGTCATGGAACATTGGGATGACAGGGTGGAGGGAGTATTGTGTTGACTAGTGATGGAACATTGTGATATCAGTGGTGAGAGAGCATTTTGATGAGAGGTGCATGGAGCATTGTGATGACAAGGCTGTGGAGCATTGTGATGAGAAACGCAGGGCACATTGTGATGACATGGGTCATGGATCATTGTGCTGACAAACGCATGGAGCATTGTGATGACAAGGTTTGTGGAGCATTGTGATGACAACGATGTGGAGCATTGTGATGACAAGCGCATGGAACATTTGATGCCATGTGTCATGGAGTAATGTGCTGACAAAGGCATGGAGCATTGTGATGACAAGGGTCACCGAGCATTGTGATGAAATGTTCATGGAGTGTTGTGGTCACAAAGGTTACAGAGCCTTGTGATGACGAGGGCATGGACCATTGTGATGACAAAGGTCATGAAGCATTGTGATGACTGGAGTCACGGAGCATTGTGATGACAGGGGTCATAGAGCATTGTGATGAAAGGGCATGGAGCCTTGTGATGACAGGATCATGGAGCATTTTTCTGACAAGTTTAATGGATTATTGTGATGACAGTGGGTATGGCGCATTGTGATGGCAAGGGCATGGAGCATTGTGATGAGAAGGTCATGGAGTATTGTGAAGAAGGGTGTCAGGGAGCACTGTGATGACATATGTCATGGTCTATTGCAATGACAATGGAATGTAGCATTGTGATGCCAAGTGTCATGGAGGATTGTGATGACAAAGGTAATGGAGCATTTTGATGACAAGCGCTTGGAGCATTGTGATGACAAGGGTCATGGCGCATTGTGATAACAAGGGCCATTGAGAATTTTGATGACATGTTCATGAAGCATTGTGATGACAATCACATGGAGCTTGCTATGACAGGGGTCATGGAGCATTACGATGACAAGTGCATAGAGAATTGTGATGACAAAACATGTAACACTGTAATGAGAAGTATCATGGAGCATAGTGATGCCAAGAACGTGGAGAATTGTGATGACACGGGACATGGAGCATTGTGATGACCATGGCATGGAGCATTGTGATGGCAAGACCGTGGAGCATTGTGATGAGAAGACCATGGATAATTGTGATGACGAGCGTCATGGAGCACTGTAATGACAAGGGGTATGGAGCATTGTGATGACAGGGGTCATGGAGCATTGTGATGACTGGGGACATGGAGCATCGTGATGACCAAGGCATGGAGCATTGTGATGGCAAGACCGTGGGGCATTGTGATGAGAAGACCATGGATAATTGTGATGACGAGCGTCATGGAACACTGTAATGACAAGGGGTATGGAGCATTGTGATGACAGGGGTCATGGAGCATTCTGAAGACAATGATCATGGAGCATTCTGATGACAAGCTTGTGGAGTATTGTGATGAAAATGACGTGGAGCGTTGTGATGAAAAGGGCATGGAGCATTCTGATGAAAAAGGCATGGAGACTTTTCATGACAGTGTTCAAGGAGTATTCTGACGACAAGTGTCAGGGAGCATTGTGATGACAAGTGTATTGAGAATTGTGATGACAAAGGTCATGGAGCATTGTGACGACAAGTGCATGGAGTATTGTCATTACAGTCATCATGGAGTGTTGTGATGACAAGTGTTATGGAACATTGTGATCACAAGGGGTTGGAGCATTGTGATGACAGAGGTCATGGACCATTTTGATTTCAAGGAGCATGGAGCATTGTGATGACAAGGGCATGGAGCAATGTGATCCCAAGGTTCATGGAGGATTGTGATGAAAATGGTAAAGGAGTATTGTGATGACAAGCTCATGGAGCATTGTGATGACAAGGTCATGTAGGATTTTGATGACACAGGCATGGAGAATTGTGATGATAAGGGTCATGGAGCACTGTGATGATAAGCATCACGGAGCATTGTGATTACAGGGGTCATGGAGCATTGGGATGACAAGGGCATGGATCATTGTGATGACAATTGTCATGGAGCATTGGGCTGAAAATGTTCATGGAACATTGTGATGACAAGGGAATGGAGCATTGTGATGACAAGAGCCCCGGATCATTGTGTTGTCAGGGGTCATGGAGTGTTGTGATGACAGTGGTCATGGAGGACTGTGATGATATGGGTCATGGAGCATTGTGATGAGAAGGTCATGAAGCATTGGGCTGAAAATGTTCATGGAGTATTGTGATGACAGGGGTCATGGAGCATTGTAATGAAAAGGGAATTGAGCACTGTGATGACAAGGTCCTGGAGCATTGTGATGGGAAGTCCATGGAGCCTTGTGATGACAATTCTCATGGAACATTCTGATGAAAAGGGGCATGGAGCATTGTGATTACAGGGGTCTTGGAGCATTGTGATGACAAGGGCATGGAGCATTGTGATGAGAAGGCCATGGAGCATTCTGATGACATGTGTCATGGAGCTTTGTGCTGACAAGGGCATGGAGCATTGTGATGAAAATGGCATGGATCATTGTTATGAAAAAGGCATGGAGCCTTGTCATGACAGGGTTCTAGGAGCATACTGACGACAAGTGTCACGGAGCATTGTGATGACAAGTGTATTGAGCATTGTGATGACCAAGTTCATGGAGCATTGTGATGAGAAGACCATGGATAATTGTGATGATGAGCGTCATGGGGTGTTGTGATGATAAGTTTTAGGGAACATTGTGATCACAAGGGTTTGGAGCATTGTGATGACAGAGGTCATGGAGCATTTTGATTTCATTGTGATGACAATAGCCTGAAGCATTATGGTGATGGGCATGGTGCATTGTGATGACAGTGTTCATGGAGCATTGAGATGAAAAGGGGCATGGAGCATTGTGATTACAGGGGTCTTGGAGCATTGTGATGACAAGGGCAAGGAGCATTGTGATGAGAAGGCCATGGAGCATTCTGATGACATGCATCATTGAGCTTTGTGATGACAAGGGCATGGAGCATTGTGATTACAGGGGTCTTGGAGCATTGTGATGACAAGGGTCATGGAGCCTTGTGATGACAATGGTGTGGAACATTGTGATGGCAGGTGTCATGGAGCATTGTTATGACAGGGGTAATGGAGCATTGTGATGAGAAGGGCATGGAGCATTGGTCTGAAAAGTTTCATGGATTATTGTGATGAGAGTGGGCATGGAGCATTGTGATGACAAGGTCACGGAACACTGTGATCCATGGGCCATGGAGGATTGTAATGACAAGGGCTTGGAGCATTGTGATGAGAAGGGCATCGAACATTGTTTTGACAAGCGTCATGTAGCTTTGTGATGACAAGTGCATGGAACAATGTGATTTGAGGGTTCATGGAACATTGTGATTCCAAGGGTTATGGAGCTTTGTGATGACAAAAGTCATGGAGCATTTTGATGTCAAGGGCGTGGTGCATTGTGATGAGAAGGGCAGGGAGCATTTTGATGACAGGGTCATGCAGCAATTTGATGAAAAGTGTAATGGAACATTTTGATGACAGGGGTTATAGAACATTGTGATGTCAGGGATCATGGAGATTTGGGATGAAAAGGGTCATGGAGCATTTTGATGACAGGGGTTATGGAACATTGTGATGTCAGGGGTCATGGAACATTGTGATGATAAGGGGATGTAGCATTGTGATGACAGGGGTCATGGAACATTGTGATTACAGGGGTGAGGGAGTATTGTGATGACTAGTGATGGAACATTGTGATATCTCTTTTGAGAGAGCATTTTGATGAGAAGTGCATGGAGCATTGTGATTACAAGGTTTATGGAGCATTACGATGACAAGGTTGTGGACGGTTGTGATGAAAATCACGTGGCACATTGTGATGACAAGGGTCATGGAGCATTGTTCTGACAAAGGCATGGAGCATTGTGATGACAAGGGTCACGGAGCATTGTGATGAAAAGTTCATGGAGTATTGTGGTTACAAAGGTCACAGAGCTTTGTGATGATGTGGGCATGGACCACTGTGATGACAAATGTTATGAAGCATTGTGATGACTGGAGTCACAGAGCATTGTGATGACAGGGGTCATGGAGCATTGTGATGACAAGGGCATGGAGCATTGTGATGACAGGGGCATGGAGCATTGGTCTGACAAGTTTAATAGATTATTGTGATGACAGTGGGCATGGGGCATTGTGATGACAAGGGCATGGGGCATTGTGATGAGAAGGTCATGGAGTATTGTGAAGACAGGTGTCAGGGAGCATTGTGATGACATATGTCATGGTCCATTGCGATGACAATGGCATGGAGCATTGTGATGCCAAATGTAATGGAGGATTGTGATGACAAATATAATGGAGCATTGTGATGACTAGGGCTTGGAGCATTATGATGACAAGGGCCATTGAAAATTTTCATGACAAGGTCGTGAAGCATTGTGATGACAAGGTGCTGGAGCATTGTGATGAGAAAACCATGGAGCCTTGTGAGACAAGTCTCTTGGAGCATACTGATGAAAAGGGGCATGGAGCATTGTGATTAGAGTGTCTTGGAAAATTGTGATGACAAGGGCATGGAGCATTGTGATGAGAAGGCCAAGGAGCAGTCTGATGACATGCGTCATTGAGCTTTGTGATGACAAGTGCATGAAGCATTGTAATTACAGGAGTCTTGGAGCATTGTGATGAAAAAGGCATGGATCATTGTGATGAAAAAGGCATGGAGCCTTGTCATGACAGGGTTCAAGGAGCATACAGAGAACAAGTGTCTGGGTGCATTTTGATGACAAGTGTATTGAGCATTGTGATGACAAAGGTCATGGAGCATTGTTATGAGAAGACCATAGATAATTGTGATGACGAGCGTCATGGGGCATTGTGATGACAAGTGTTATGGAATATTGTGATCACAAGGGTTTGGAGCAGTGTTATGACAGAGGTCATGGAGCATTTTGATTTCATTGTGATGACAATAGCCTGAAGCATTATGATGATGGGCATGGTGCATTGTGATGACAGGGTTCATGGATCATTGAGATAAAAAGGGACATGGAGCATTGTGATTACAGGGGTCTTGGAGCATTGTGATGAGAAGGGTCATGGAGCCTTGTGATGACAAGGCCATGGAACATCGTGATGGCAGGGGTCATGGAGCATTGTTATCACAGGGGTAAAGGAGCATTGTGATGGCAAGGGCATGGAGCATTCTGATGACATGCATCATGGAGCTTTGTGATGACAAGGGCATGTAGCACTGTGATTACAGGGGTCTTGGAGCATTGTGATGACATGGGTCATGGAGCCTTGTGATGACAAGGCCGTGGAACGTTGTGATGGCAGGGGTCATGGAGCATTGTTATGACAGGGGTAATGGAGCATTGTGATGACAAGGGCATGGAACATTTGTCTGAAAAGTTTCATGGATTATTGTGATGAGAGTGGGCATGGAGCATTGTGATGACAAGGGCACAGAACACAGTGATACATGGGTCATGGAGGATTGTAATGACAAGGGCATGGAGCATTGTGATGAGAAGGGCATCGAGCAGTGTGATGACAAGCACCATGGAGCTTTTTGATGACAATTGCATGGAACAATGTGATGAGAGGTTTCATGGAGTATTGTGATGACAATGGCATGGAGCATTGTGATGCCAAGGGTCATGGAGCTTTGTGATGACAAAGGTCATGGAGCATTTTGATGACAAGGGCGTGGTGCATTGTGATGAGAAGGGCAGGGAGCATTGTGATGACATTGTCATGGACCAATTTGATGAAAAGGGTCATGGAACATTTTGATGAGAGGCGTTATGTAACATTGTGATGTCAGGGGTCATGGAGCATTTTGATGAAAAGGGTCATGGAGCATTTTGATGACAGGGGTTATGGAACATTGTGATGTCAGGGATCATCGAACATTGTGATGATAAGTGCATGTAGCATTGTGATGACAGGAGTCATGGAACATAGTGATGACAGGGTTGAGGGAGTATTGTGATGAATAGTGATGTAACATTGTGTTATCATTGGTGAGAGAGCATTTTGATTTGAAGTGCATGGAGCATTGTGATGACAAGGTTTATGGAGCATTGTGATGACAAGATTGTGGAGCACTGTGACGACAAGCGCATGGTGCATTGTGATGACATGGGTCATGGAGCATTGTGCTGACAAGCACATGGAGCATTGTGATGACAAGGGTCATGGAGCATTGTGCTGAGAAAGGCATAGAGCATTGTGATGACAAGGGTCAAAGAGCATTGTGATGAAAAGTTCATGAAGCATTGTGGTTAAAAAGGTCACAGAGACTGTTGATGACAAGGGCATGGACCATTTTGATGACATAGGTCATGAAGCCTTGTGATGACTGGAGTCACGGAGCATTGTGATGACAGGGGTCATGGAGCATTGTGATAACAAGGGCATGGGGCATTGTGATGACAAGGGCGTGGAGCATTGGTCTAATAAGTTTCATGGCTTATTGCGATGACAGTTGGAATGGCGCATTGTGATGACAAGGGCATGGAGCATTGTGATGACCAGGTCATTCATTATTGTGAAGACAGGTGTCAGGGAGCATTGTGTTGACATATGTAATGGCCCATTGTGATGACAATGCCATGTAGCATTGTGATGCCAAGTGTCGTGGAGGATTCTGATGACAAAGGTAATGGAGCATTGTGATGACAATGGCTTGGAGCATTGTGATGACAAGGGTCAGGGAGCATTGTGCTGACAAGTGCATGGAAAATTGTGATGACAAGGGACATGGAGCATTCTGATAACAAGCTTGTGGAGTATTTTGATGACAATGGCATGGAGCATTGGGATGAAAACGGCATGGTGCATTTTGATGAAAAAGGCATGGAGCCTTTTTGTGACAGGGTTCAAGGAGCATTCTGATGACAAGTGTCAGGGAGCATTGTGATGACAAGTGTATCGAGAATTGTGATGACAAAGGTCATGGAGCATTGTGATGAAAAGGGCATGGAGTATTGTGATGACAGGCATCATGGAGCATTGTGATGACAAGTGTTATGGAACATTGTGATCACAAGGGTTTGGAGCATTGTGATGACAGAGGTCATGGATCATTTTGATTTCAAGGAGCATGGAGCATTGTGATGACAAGGGCATGGAGCAATGTGATCCCAAGGTTCATGGAGGATTGTGATGGCAATGGTAATGGAGTATTGTGATGACAAGTGCATAGAACATTGTAATGACAAGGTCATGTAGCATTTTGCTGACAAAGGCATGGAGCATTGTGATGACAGGTGTCATGGAGCACTGTGATGACAAGCGTCACGGAGCATTGTGATTACAGGGGTCATGGAGCATTGGGATGACAAGGGCATGCATCATTGTGATGACAAGTGTCATGGAGCATTGGGCTGAAAATGTTCATGGAGTATTGTGATGACAGGGGTTATGGAGCATTGTGATGACTAGAGAATGGAGCATTGTGATGACAAGAGTCCCGGATCATTGTGTTGTCAGGTGATATTGAGCATTGTGATGACTGCGGTCATGGAGAATTGTGATGATATTGGTCATGGAACATTGTGATGAGAAGGTCATGGAGCATTGGGCTGAAAATATTCATGGAGTATTGTGATGACAGGGGTCATGGAGCATCGTGATGATAAGGGAATGGGGCATTTTGATGACAATGTCCTGGAGCATTGAGATGAGAAGACCATGGAGCCTTGTGATGACAAGTCTCATGGAGCATTCTGATGAAAAGGGGCATGGACCATTGTGATTACATGGTTCTTGGAGCATTGTGATGACAAGGGCATGGAGCATTGTGATGAGAAGGCCATGGAGCATTCTGATGACATGCATCATGGAGCTTTGTGATGACAAGGGCATGGAGCATTGTGATTACAGGGGTCTTGGAGCATTGTGATGAAAATGGCATGGATCATTGTGATGAAAAAGGCATGGAGCCTTGTCATGAAAGGGTTCAGGGAGCATACTGATGGCAAGAGTCAGGGAGCATTGTGATGGCATGTGTATTGCGCATTGTGATGACAAATGTCATGGGGCATTGTGATGAGAAGTCCATGGATAATTGTGATGACTAGCGTCATGGGGTATTGTGATGACAAGTGTTATGGAACATTGTGATCACAAGTGTTTGGAGCATTGTGATGACAGAGGTCATAGAGCATTTTGATTTCATTGTGATGACAAGAGCATGAAGCATTATGATGATGGGCATGGTGCATTGTGATGATAGGGTTCATGGAGCATTGTGATGAAAGGTGGCATGGAGCGTTGGTCTGACAAGTTTCATGGATTATTTTGATGACAGTGGGCATGGCACATTGTGATGACAAGGGCATGGAGCATTGTGATGACAAGGTCATGGAGTATTGTGAAGACAGGTGTCAGGGAGCATTGTGATGACATATGTCATGTTCCATTGTGATGACAATAGCACGGAGCATTGTGATGCCAAGTGTCATGGAGGATTGTTGTGACAAAGGTAAAGGAGCATTGTGATGATAAGCGCATGGAGCATTGAGATGACAAGGGCCATTGATAATTTTAATGTCCATGTCGTGAAACATTGTGATGACAAGCGCATGGAGCTTCCTATGACAGGGGTCATGGAGCATTGCGATGACAAGTGCATGGAGTATTGTTATGACAAGAGCATATAACATTGTGATGAGAAGTGCCATGGAGCATTGTGATGACAAGGACGTGGAGAAGTGTGAGGACAAGGGACATTGAGCTTTGAGATGACCAGGGCATGGAGCATTGTGATGGCAAAACCGTGGAGCATTGTGATGAGAAGACCTTGGGTAACTGTGATGATGAACATCATGGAGCACTGTAATGACAAGGGGCATGAAGCATTGTGATGACAGGTGTCAGGGAGCATTGTGATGACAGGGGTCATGGAGCATTGTGATGACAAGGGCATGGAGCATTGTGATGACAAGTGTACGGAACATTGTGATGAAAAGTGCCATTGAGAATTTTGATGATAAAGTCGTGAAGCATTGTGATGACAAACACTTGGAGCTTGCTATGACAGGGGTCATGGAACATTGCAATGACAAGTGCATGGAGAATTGTGATGAAACGAGCATGTAACTTTGTGATGAGAAGTGTCATGTAGCATTGTGATGACAAGTACGTGCAGAATTGTTATGACAAGGGACATGGAGCATTGTGATAACCATGGAATGGAACATTGTGATGACAGGGGTCATGGAGCATTATTATGACAAGGGCCATGGTGCATTCTGATATAAGATATCACTTATGAAGGGAATGTAAACCTGGCTACATATGAACTGAATTAGGAAAGAGAACAGAGTCTCAGATTTAGAAAACACTCTTATGCTTGCTTAAGGGTGAAGGAGAGGTGGCGAGACACACAAAACCAGAGCTTGATATTAACACAGGTACCGTTCCATAATCCAAATACAGAAGAGACAAGCCCGACTCCTTCCTCAGTGAATGGGACTCAACACCCCTATTCCACACAGAGAAATATATCTGACTAGTAAGGATCTTAAAACCTATGTATTGATATGTCTCCATAAGGGAACCAAGTGTGTCTAGAATGACATAAACACGGCAGTGAGAATCAGCTCAAACCCACTATAAAAAGGAATTTCAAAAGAAAAAAAAAACACAGTGAAATTCTTACACAATACCTTCAGGGGTTCTGATGAAACTTGGAATGACCCTATCTACAACAACAGCTGGATGTGGCATAAGGCTGTTCACTTGAGACTGAGAGGATTGGTGAGATTGGGTGAGAAAATGCAGATGCTTTAAAGCAATAATGCCTGCCACTGATTCCATGGTTCCCAACTCTCCAGGTAGAAGGGAATATCACTACAGTTATAACATGTATGGGAAACTTAGAGAATGGACACCCTCTGATGGTGAAAGGTTTCTAAAACTCTACTAATTTTTTTCTCTCCATGTGCTCCAGGTTGACATTCCAACTGCTTTAATATCAATCTCCCAACTTGGAGAGTCAGCCCCTATAACCTCCTGTTTCGCACAGTTGGCCATTGTGCAGAGGATATAAGGGAAGATGGAGAACCAATGAGAGAATAGCTGTAGGCATTTGGACGGCCACATGTCACTCTAATTTCCCGTCACGAAGAAGAATTAACCAAACTCTCAGCCTGCCCCACCCCCATAACTAGTATAGGTCCTGAAGCAAAATTGTGGGTTTGCGGTCAGCTCACAAAAACACAAGTTGAAAAATGGAGCTCAGGGGCACAGCAATTCACTAACTTGCAGAGTTATACAGGACTACTCTCTTCCAAAAATCTGTTGAGGAAAAGCCATGAGGCGGACTTGAAAATGAGGGAGATTTGCACGAAACAGATTTCCAGAAGTACATTGGAATCGCCTTTAAACACAGGAAAAGCATCACAACTTCGACAATTATGGAATTGTCCATAAAGGGTGCATGCGTTTTCTCCTGAATATATTCAGGAGAAAACTCATACACCCATTTTTGCCAACCAAGCAACCGCACAATGCAAATCTGCACTACAAAGAAGTATCAATTCCCACCAGTCAAAAGGGATATCCGTAAAATGTGTAAAAACCAGAAAGGCAAGAGGGGCTCTGGAGAACAGGGAGCCTTGTTATGCTGATGGGTGGGATGCAGATTGCGAACAGCCATTCTGGAGGAGTGCATTGTGTTCCCTAAAATAATTAAACAACAGAGCTTCACAACCTAAGGCACTTCCAGTCATGGGAATATACCTTGGGGAAATTGAAAATCAATAAGACACAGCCAACCCAAAATATAGGGCAGCACTGCTTACAAGAACCTCGACTTTGGGACACCTTAAATATCCCAGGAAAGACAAAAATAGTAAAGAAATTGCGGTACATACGTACGATGTAATATCCCTCAGCCATGAAATCAATGTCATAAGGCCAGTAGCAGCATAATGAGTGGATTCATGTACGATGATTTTAACTGAAATAAGTCACACAGAAAAAGAAACTTATCATAAGATATCACTTATGAAGGTCTTGTAAACATAGCTACACATGAACTGAATTAGGAAAGAGAAGAGTCTCACATTTAGAAAACACTCTTATGCCTGCTTATGGGGGAAGGAGAGGTGGGGTGATGCATAAAACCAGAGTTTGATATAAGCACAGGTACCGTTCCGAAAACCAACTATGGAATAGACAAGACCTACACCTTCCTCAGTGTAAGGGACTCAAAACCCCATATATCCCGCAAGGGAATATATCTGACTAGTAAGAATCTTAAAACCTATGTATTGATATGTCTCCGTAATGGAATCAAGTGTGTCTAGACTGGCATAAACATGGCAGCGAGAATCAGCTCATACCCACTATAAAAAGGAATTTCAAAAACAAAACCAATAAACTGGGAAATTCTTTACAATTCCTCCAGGGTCTCTGAAGAAACCTGGAATGACCCTATCTACAATGACAGCTGGAAGTGGCATAAGGAGGGTCACATGGGACTGAGAGGATTGGTGAGATTGCGTGAGCAAATGCAGACCCTTTAAAGCAATAATGCATGGCACCCATTCCATGGGTCCCAACTCTCCAGGTTGAAGGGAATATTACTACAGTTATAACATGTACGGGAAACCTAGAGAACGGACACACTGTGAATACGAAAGGTTTCTAAACCTCAACGAATAGTCCCTCTCCTGGTGCTCCGGTTTGACTTTCCATCTGCTTTACTATCAACCTCCCAACTTGGAGAGACAGCCCCTTTAACCTCCTCGTTCGCAAAGGTTTCCAATTTGGCAGAGGATGAAAGGGAAGAGGGAGAACCAATGAGAGAGTAGCTGTTAGGCATTTGGACGGGCACATATCACTCTAACTTCCCGGCAGGAAGAAGGATTAACCAAAGTCTCAGCCCCCCACCGGGAACCAGCATAGGTCCTGAACCAAAATTTTGGACTTGCGGTCAGCTCACCAAACACGAGTTGAAAAATGGAGCTCAGGGGCACAGCAATTCACAAACTGGCCGAGTAATAAAGGACAACTATCGTCCAAAAATCTGTTGAGGGAATGCAACGAGGCGGACTTGAAAGCGAGGCAGAATAGCAGGAAACAGATTTCAAGAGGTACGTTGGAATCGCCTTTAAAGCACAGGAAGAGGGTCTCAACTTCGACAACGATGCACTTGGCCAAAAAGGGCGTATGCGTTTTCTCCTGAATATATTCAGGAGAAAACGCATACGCCCTTTTTGGCCAAGCAAGCAAGCGGGCAATGCAAATCTGCACTACAAAGAAGTATCACTTCCCACCGGTCAAAACGGACATCCACAAAATGTGTAAAAACCAGAAAGGCAAGACAGGCCCTGGAGAACAGGGAGCCTTGTTATGCGGATGGGCGGGATGTAAATTGCCAACAGCCTCTCAGGTGGAGTACATTGTGTTCCCTGAAACAAGTAAAGAACAGAGCTACAGAGCCAAGGGCACTTCCAGTCTAGGGAATATACCTTGGGAAAACTGAAAATCAATAATACAGAGCCACTCCAAAATTCAGGGCTGCACTGCTTACAAGGACCTCAACTTGGGTACAGCTTAAATATCCTAGGATATATAAAAATGGTTCAAAAAATTGTGGTACTTACGTACGATGGAATATCCCTCAGCCGTGAAATCAATGTCATAAGAACAGTAGCAGCAAAATGGGTGGATACTGGTACGATGAGTCTAAGTGAAATAAGTCACACAGAAAAAGAAACTTATCATAAGATATCACTTATGAAGATCCTGTAAACATGGCTACACTTGAACTGAGTTAGGAAAGAGAACAGTGTCTCACATTTAGAAAACACTCTTATGCCTGCTTAAGGGGGAAGGAGAGGTGGGGTGATGCATAAAACCAGAGTTTGATATAAGCACACGTACCGTTCCAAAAACTAACTATGGAATAGACAAGAGCTACACCTTCCTTAGTGAAAGGGACTCAAAACCCCATATTTCCCGCAGAGGAATATATCTGAGTAGTAAGAATCTTAAAACCTATGTATTAATATGTCTCCGTAAGGGAATCAAGTGTGTCTAGACTGGCATAAACATGGCAGCGAGAATCAGCTCAAACCCACTATAAAAAGGAATTTCAAAAACAAAACAAAAAAACTGGGAAATTCTTTACAATTCCTTCAGGGTCTCTGATGAAACCTGGAATGACACTATCTACAACGACAGCTGTATGTGGCATAAGGCTGGACACTTGGGAATGAGAGGATTGGTGAGATTGGGTGAGCAAATGCAGACCCTTTAAAGCAATAATGCATGGCACCCATTCCATGGGTCCCAACTCTCAGCGTTGAAGGGAATATTACTACAGCTATAACATGTACGGGAAACCTAGAGAACGGACACACTGTGAATATGAAAAGTTTCTAAAACTCAACGAATAGTCCCTCTCCTGGTGATTCGGTTTGACTTTCCATCTGCTTTACTGTCAACCTCCCAATTTGGAGAGACAGCCCCTTTAACCTCCTGGTTCGCACAGGTTTCCAATTTGGCCGAGGATGAAAGGGAAGAGGGAGAACCAATGAGAGAGTAGCTGTTAGGCATTTGGACGGGCACATATCACTGTAATTTCCCGGCAGGAAGAAGAATTAACCAAAGACTTAGCCCCTCACCGGGAACAAGTATAGGTCCTGAACCAAAATTTTGGACTTGCGGTCAGCTCACCAAAAACGAGTTGAAAAATGGAGCTCAGGGGCACAGCAATTCACAAACTGGCTGAGTAATAAAGGACAACTATCGTCCAAAAATCTGTTGAGGGAAGGCAACGACGCGGACTTGAAAGCGAGGCAGAATAGCAGGAAACAGATTTCAAGAGGTACGTTGGAATCGCCTTTAAAGCACAGGAAGAGGGGCACAACTTCGACAATGATGCACTTGGCCCAAAAGGGCGTATGCGTTTTCCCTGAATATATTCAGGAGAAAACGCATACGCCCTTTTTGGCCAAGCAAGCAAGCGGGCAATGCAAATCTGCACTACAAAGAAGTATCACTTCCCACCGGTCAAAAGGGACATCCACAAAATGTGTAAAAACCAGAAAGGCAAGACAGGCCCTGGAGAACAGGGAGCCTTGTTATGCTGATGGGCGGGATGTAAATTGCCAACTGCCTCTCTGGAGGAGTGCATTGTGTTCCCTAAAACAAGTAAAGAACAGAGCTACAGAGCCAAGGGCACTTCCAGTCTAGGGAATATACCTTGGGAAAACTGAAAATCAATAAGACAGAGGCACCCCAAAATTTAGGGCTGCACTGCTTACAAGGACCTCAACTTGGGTACACCTTAAATATCCCAGGAAATATAAAAATGGTTCAAAAAATTGTGGTACTTACGTACGATGGAATATCCCTCAGCCATGAAATCAATGTCATAAGACCAGAAGCAGCAAAATGGGTAGATTCATGTACGATGATTCTAAGTGAAATAAGTCACACAAAAAAAGAAACTTATCATAAGATATCACATATGAAGATCCTGTAAATATGGCTACACTTGAACTGTATTAGGAAAGAGAACAGTGTCTCACATTTAGAAAACACTCTTATGCCTGCTTAAGGGGGAAGGAGAGGTGGGGTGATGCATAAAACCAGAGTTTGATATAAGCACAGGTACCTTTCCAAAAACAAACTATGGAATAGACAAGGCCTACACCTTCCTCAGTGAAAGGGACTCAAAACCCCATATTTCCCACAGAGGAATATATCTGACTAGTAAGAATCATAAAACCTATGTATTGATATGTCTCCGTAAGGGAATCAAGTGTGTCTAGACTGGCATAAACATGGCAGCGAGAATCAGCTCTAACCCACTATAAAAAGGAATTTCAAAAACAAAACAAAAAAACTGGGAAATTCTTTACAATTCCTTCAGGGTCTCTGATGAAACCTGGAATGACCCTATCTACAACGACAGCTGGATGTGGCATAAGGCTGCACACTTGGGACTGAGAGGATTGGTGAGATTGGGTGAGCAAATGGAGACCCTTTAAAGCAATAATGCATGGCACCCATTCCATGGGTCCCAACTCTCCAGGTTGAAGGGAATATTACT
Organism: Hyperoodon ampullatus; assembly: GCF_949752795.1. Classification (NCBI taxonomy): domain Eukaryota; kingdom Metazoa; phylum Chordata; class Mammalia; order Artiodactyla; family Ziphiidae; genus Hyperoodon; species Hyperoodon ampullatus. Next base: position 794,653 of record NW_027640702.1, on the reverse strand, counting down.
ACAGTTATAACATGTACGGGAAACCTAGAGAACGGACACACTGTGAATACGAAAGGTTTCTAAAACTCAACGAATAGTCCCTTTCCTGGTGCTCTGGTTTGACTTTCCATCTGCTTTACTATCAACCTCCCAACTTGGAGAGACAGCCCCTTTAACCTCCTGGTTCGCACAGGTTGCCAATTTGGCAGAGGATGAAAGGGAAGAGGGAGAACCAATGAGAGAGTAGCTGTTAGGCATTTGGAAGGGCACACATCACTGTAATTTTCCAGCCGGAAGAAGAATTAACCAAAGTCTCAGCCACCCAACGGGAACCAGTATAGGTCCTGAACCAAAATTTTGGACTTGCGGTCAGCTCACCAAAAACGAGTTGAAAAATGGAGCTCAGGGGCACAGCAATTCACAAATTGGCCGAGTAATAAAGGACAACTATCGTCCAAAAATCTGTTGAGGGAAGGCAACGAGGCGGACTTGAAAGCGAGGCAGAATAGCAGGAAACAGATTTCAAGAGGTACGTTGGAATCGCCTTTAAAGCACAGGAAGAGGGGCACAACTTCAAAAATGATGCACTTGGCCAAAAAGGGCGTATGAGTTTTCTCCTGAATATATTCAGGAGAAAACGCATACGCCCTTTTTGGCCAAGCAAGCAAGCGGGCCATGTAAATCTGCACTACAAAGAAGTATCAATTCCCACCGGTCAAAAGGGACATCCACAAAACCTGTAAAAACCAGAAAGGCAAGACAGGCCCTGGAGAACAGGGAGCCTTGTTATGCTGATGGGCGGGATGTAAATTGCCAACTACCTCTCTGGAGGAGTACATTGTGTTCCCTAACACAAGGAAACAACAGAGCTACAGAGCCAAGGGCACTTCCAGTCTAGGGAATATACCTTGGGAAAACTGAAAATCAATAAGACAGAGGCACCCCAAAATTTAGGGCTGCACTGCTTACAAGGACCTCAACTTGGGTACACCTTAAATATCCCAGGAAATATAAAAATGGTTCAAAAAATTGTGGTACTTACGTACGATGGAATATCCCTCAGCCATGAAATCAATGTCATAAGACCAGAAGCAGCAAAATGGGTGGATTCATGTACGATGATTCTAAGTGAAATAAGTCACACAGAAAAAGAAATTTATCATAAGATATCACTTATGAAGATCCTGTAAACATGGCTACACTTGAACTGAGTTAGGAAAGAGAACAGTGTCTCACATTTAGAAAACACTCTTATGCCTGCTTAAGGGGGAAGGAGAGGTGGGGTGATGCATAAAACCAGAGTTTGATATAAGCATAGGTACCTTTCCAAAAACAAACTATGGAATAGACAAGGCCTACACCTTCCTCAGTGAAAGGGACTCAAAACCCCATATTTCCCACAGAGGAATATATCTGACTAGTAAGAATCATAAAACCTATGTATTGATATGTCTCCGTAAGGGAGTGAAGTGTGTCTAGACTGGCATAAACATGGCAGCGAGAATCAGCTCAAATCCACTATAAAAAGGAATTTCAAAAACAAAACAAAAAAACTGGGAAATTCTTTACAATTCCTTCAGGGTCTCTGATGAAACCTGGAATGACCCTATCTACAACGACAGCTGGATGTGGCATAAGGCTGGACACTTGGGACTGAGAGGATTGGTGTGATTGGATGAGCAAATGGAGACCCTTTAAAGCAATAATGCATGGCACCCATTCCATGGGTCCCAACTCTCCAGGTTGAAGGGAATATTACTACAGTTATAACATGTACGGGAAACCTAGAGTACGGACACACTGTGAATACGAAAGGTTTCTAAAACTCAACGAATAGTCCCTTTCCTGGTGCTCTGGTTTGACTTTCCATCTGCTTTACTATCAATCTCCCAACTTGGAGAGACAGCCCCTTTAACCTCCTGGTTCACACAGGTTTCCAATTTGGCAGAGGATGAAAGGGAAGAGGGAGAACCAATGAGAGAGTAGCTGTTAGGCATTTGGACGGGCACATATCACTCTAACTTCACGGCAGGAAGAAGAATTAACCAAAGTCTCAGCCCCCCACCGGGTACCAGCATAGGTCCTGAACCAAAATTTTGGACTTGCGGTGAGCTCACAAAAAACGAGTGGAAAATGGAGCTCAGGGGCACAGCAATTCACAAACTGGCTGAGTAATAAAGGACAACTATCGTCCAAAAATCTGTTGAGGGAAGGCAACGAGGCGGACTTGAAAGCGAGGCAGAATAGCAGGAAACAGATTTCAAGAGGTACGTTGGAATCGCCTTTAAAGCACAGGAAGAGGGGCACAACTTCGACAATGATGCACTTGGCCAAAAAGGGCATATGCGTTTTCTCCTGAATATATTCAGGAGAAAATGCTTACGCCCTTTTTGGCCAAGCAAGCAAGCGGGCAATGCAAATCTGCACTACAAAGAAGTATCATTTCCCACCGGTGAAAAGGGACATCCACAAAATGTGTAAAAAACAGAAAGGCAAGACAGGCCCTGGAGAACAGGGAGCCTTGTTATGCTGATGGGCGGGATGTAAATTGCCAACTGCCCCTCTGGAGGAGTGCATTGTGTTCCCTAAAACAATAAAGAACAGAGCTACAGAGCCAAGGGCACTTCCAGTCTAGGGAATATACCTTGGGAAAACTGAAAATCAATAAGACAGAGCCACCCCAAAATTTAGGGCTGCACTGCTTACAAGGACCTCAACTTGGGTACACCTTAAATATCCCAGGAAATATAAAACTGGTTCAAAAAATTGTGGTACTTACATACGATGGAATATCCCTGAGGCATGAAATCAATGTCATAAGACCAGTAGCAGCAAAATGGGTGGATTCAGGTACGATGATTCTAAGTGAAATAAGTCACACAGAAAAAGAAACTTATCATAAGATATCACTTATGAAGATCCTATAAACATGGCTACAGTTGAACTGAGTTAGGAAAGAGAACAGTGTCTCACATTTAGAAAACACTCTTATGCCTGCTTAAGGGGGAAGGAGAGGTGGGGTGATGCATAAAACCAGAGTTTGATATAAGCACAGGTACCGTTCCAAAAACCAACTATGGAATAGGAAAGACCTACACCTTCCTCAGTGAAAGGGACTCAAAACCCCATATTTCCCACAGAGGAATATATCTGACTAGTAAGAATCTTAAAACCTATGTATTGATATGTCTCCGTAAGGGAATCAAGTGTGTCTAGACTGGCATAAACATGGCAGCGAGAATCAGCTCAAACCCACTATAAAAAGGAATTTCAAAAACAAAACAAAAAAACTGGGAAATTCTTTACAGTTCCTTCAGGTTCTCTGATGAAACCTGGAATGACACTATCTACAACGACAGCTGGATGTGGCATAAGGCTGGACACCTGGGACTTAGAGGATTGGTGAGATTGGGTGAGCAAATGCAGACCCTTTAAAGCAATAATGCAAGGCGCCCATTCCATGGGTCCCAACTCTCCAGGTTGAAGGGAATATTACTACAGTATAACATGTACGGGAAACCTAGAGAACGGACACACTGTGAATACGAAAGGTTTCTAAAACTCAACGAATAGTCCCTCTCCTGGTGCTCCGGTTTGACTTTCCATCTGCTTTACTATCAATCTCCCAATTTGGAGAGACAGCCCCTTTAACCTCCTGGTTTGCACAGGTTTCCAATTTGGCAGAGGATGAAAGGGAAGTGGGAGAACCAATGAGAGAGTAGTTGTTAGGCATTTGGACGGGCACATATCACTCTAACTTCCCGGCATGAAGAAGAATTAACCAAAGTCTCAGCCCGCCACCGGGAACCAGCATAGGTTCTGAACCAAAATTTTGGAATGGCGGTCAGCTCACAAAAAACGAGTTTAAAAATGGAGCTCAGGGGCACAGCAATTCACAAAATGGCCAAGTAATAAAGGACAAGTATCGTCCAAAAATCTGTTGAGGAAAGTCAACGAGGCGGACTTGAAAGCGAGGCAGAATAGCAGGAAACAGATTTCAAGAGGTACGTTGGAATCGCCTTTAAAGCACAGGAAGAGGGGCACAACATCGACAAAGATGCACTTGGCCAAAAAGGGCGTATGCGTTTTCTCCTGAATATATTCAGGAGAAAATGCATACGCCCTTTTTGGACAAGCAAGCAAGCGGGCAATGCAAATCTGCACTACAAAGAAGTATCACTTCCCACCAGTCAAAAGGGACATCCACAAAATGTGTAAAAACCAGAAAGGCAAGACAGGCCCTGCAGAACAGGGAGCCTTGTTATGCTGATGGAGGGATGTAAATTGCCAACTGCCTCTCTGGAGGAGTGCATTGTGTTCCCTAAAACAAGTAAACAACAGAGCTACAGAGCCAAGGGCACTTCCAGTCTAGGGAATATACCTTGGGAAAACTGAAAATCAATAAGACAGAGCCACCCCAAAATTTAGGGCTGCACTGCTTACAAGGACCTCAACGTGGGTACATCTTAAATATCCCAGGAAATATAAAAATGGTTCAAAAAATTGTGGTACTTAAGTACGGTGGAATATCCGTCAGCCATGAAATCAATGTGATAAGACAAGTAGCAGCAAAATGGGTGGATTCAGGTACGATGATAATAAGTGAAATACGTCACACAGAAAAACAAACTTATCATAAGATATCACTTATGAAGATCCTGTAAACATGGCTACACTTGAACTGAGTTAGGAAAGAGAACAGTGTCTCACATTTAGAAAACAATCTTATGCCTGCTTAAGGGGGAAGGAGAGGTGGGGTGATGCATAAAACCAGAGTTTTATATAAGCACAGGTACCGTTCCAAAAACCAACTATGGAATAGACAAGACCTACACCTTCCTCAGTGAAAGGGACTCAAAACCCCATATTTACCGCAGAGCAATATATCTGACTAGAAAGAATCTTAAAACCTATGTACTGATATGTCTCCGTAAGGGAATCAAGTGTGTCTAGACTGGCATAAACATGGCAGCGAGAATCAGCTCAAACCCACTATAAAAAGGAATTTCAAAAACAAAACAAAAAAACTGGGAAATTCTTTACAATTCCTTCATGGTCTCTGATGAAATCTGGAATGACCCTATCTACAATGACAGCTGGATGTGGCATAAGGCTGGACACTTGGGACTGAGAGGACTGGTGAGATTGGGTGAGCAAATGCAGACCCTTTAAAGAAATAATGCATGGCACCCATTCCATGGGTCCCAACTCTCCAGGTTGAAGGGAATATTACTTCAGTTATAACATGTACAGGATACCTAGAGAACGGACACACTGTGAATACGAAAGGTTTCTAAAACTCAACGAATAGTCCCTCTCGTGGTGCTCTGGTTTGACTTTCCATCTGCTTTACTATCAATCTCCCAACTTGGAGAGACAGCCCCTTTAACCTCCTGGTTCGCACAGGTTGCCAATTTGGAAGAGGATGAAAGGGAAGAGGGAGAACCAATGAGAGAGTAGCTGTTAGGCATTTGGACGGGCACATATCACTCTAACTTCCTGGCAGGAAGAAGAATTAACCAAAGTCTCAGCCCCCCACCGGGAACCAGAAGAGTTCCTGAACCAAAATTTTGGACTTGCGGTCAGCTCACCAAAAACGAGTTGAAAAATGGAGCTCAGGGGCACAGCAATTCACATACTGGCCGAGCAATAAAGGACAACTATCATCCAAAAATCTGTTGAGGGAATGCAACGAGGCGGACTTGAAAGCGAGGCAGAATAGCAGGAAACAGATTCCAAGAGGTACGTTGGAATCGCCTTTAAAGCACAGGAAGAGGGGCCCAACTACGACAACGATGCACTTGGCCAAAAAGGGCGTATGCGTTTTCTCCTAAATATATTCAGGAGAAAACGCATATGCCCTTTTTGGCCAAGCAAGCAAGCGGGCAATGCAAATCTGCACTACAAAAAGTATCACTTCCCACCGGTCAAAAGGGACATCCACAAAATGTGTAAAAACCAGAAAGGCAAGACAGGCCCTGGAGAACAGGGAGCCTTGTTATGCGGATGGGCGGGATGTAAATTGCCAACTGCCTTTCTGGAGGAGTGCATTGTGTTCCCTAAAACAAGTAAAGAACAGAGCTACAGAGCCAAGGGCACTTCCAGTCTAGGGAATATACCTTGGGAAAACTGAAAATCAATAAGACAGAGCCACCCCAAAATTTAGGTCCGCACTTCTTACAAGGACCTCAACTAGGGTACACATTAAATATCCCAGGAAATATAAAAATGGTTCAAAAAATTGTGGTACTTTCATACGATGGAATATCCCTCAGCCATGAAATCAATGTCATAAGACCAGTAGCAGCAAAATGGGTGGATACTGGTACGATGATTCTAAGTGAAATAAGTCACACAGAAAAAGAAACTTATCATAAGATATCACTTATGAAGATCCTGTAAACATGGCTACACTTGAACTGAGTTAGGAAAGAGAACAGTGTCTCACATTTAGAAAACACTCTTATGCCTGCTTAAGGGGGAAGGAGAGGTGGGGTGATGCATAAAACCAGAGTTTGATATAAGCACAGGTACCGTTCCAAAAACCAACTATGGAATAGACAAGACCTACCCCTTCCTCAGTGAAAGGGACTCAAAACACAATATTTCCCACAGAGGAATATATCTGACTAGTAAGAATCTTAAAACCTATGTATTGATATGTATCCGTAAGTGAATCAAGTGTGTCTAGACTGGCATAAACATGGCAGCAAGAATCAGCTCAAACCCACTATAAAACTGAATTTCAAAAACAAAACAAAATAACTGGGAAATTCTTTACAATTCCTTCAGGGTCTCTGATGAAACCTGGGATGACCAAATCTACAATGACAGCTGGATGTGGCATAAGGAGGGACACTTGGGACTGAGACGATTGGTGAGATTGGGTGAGCAAATGCAGACCCTTTAAAGCAATAATGCATGGCACCAATTCCATGGGTCCCAACTATCCAGGTTGAAGGGAATATTACTACAGCTATAACATGTACGGGAAACCTAGAGAACGGACACACTGTGAATACGAAAGGTTTCTAAAACTCAATGAATAGTCCCTCGACTGGTGCTCCGGTTTGACTTTCCATCTGCTTTACTATCAATCTCCCAACTTGGAGAGACAGCCCCTTTAACCTCCTGGTTCGCACAGGTTGCCAATTTGGCAGAGGATGAAAGGGAAGAGGGAGAAAGAATGAGAGAGTAGCTGTTAGGCATTTGGACGGGCACATATCACTCTAACTTCACGGCAGGAAGAAGAATTAACCAAAGTCTCAGCCCCCCACCGGGTACCAGCATAGGTCCTGAACCAAAATTTTGGACTTGCGGTCAGCTCACAAAAAACGAGTTGAAAAATGGAGCTCAGGGGCACAGCAATTCACAAACTGGCTGAGTAATAAAGGACAACTATCGTCCAAAAATCTGTTGAGGGAAGGCAACGAGGCGGACTTGAAAGCGAGGCAGAATAGCAGGAAACAGATTTCAAGAGGTACGTTGGAATCGCATTTAAAGCATAGGAAGAGGGGCACAACTTCGACAATGATGCACTTGGCCAAAAAGGGCATATGCGTTTTCTCCTGAATATATTCAGGAGAAAATGCTTACGCCCTTTTTGGCCAAGCAAGCAAGCGGGCAATGCAAATCTGCACTACAAAGAAGTATCATTTCCCACCGGTCAAAAGGGACATCCACAAAATGTGTAAAAAACAGAAAGACAAGACAGGCCCTGGAGAACAGGGAGCCTTGTTATGCTGATGGGAGGGATGTAAATTGCCAACTGCCCCTCTGGAGGAGTGCATTGTATTCCCTAAAACAATAAAGAACAGAGCTACAGAGCCAAGGGCACTTCCAGTCTAGGGAATATACCTTGGGAAAACTGAAAATCAATAAGACAGAGCCACCCCAAAATTTAGGGCTGCACTGCTTACAAGGACCTCAACTTGGGTACACCTTAAATATCCCAGGAAATATAAAACTGGTTCAAAAAATTGTGGTACTTACATACGATGGAATATCCCTCAGGCATGAAATCAATGTCATAAGACCAGTAGCAGCAAAATGGGTGGATTCAGGTACGATGATTCTAAGTGAAATAAGTCACACAGAAAAAGAAACTTATCATAAGATATCACTTATGAAGATCCTATAAACATGGCTACACTTGAACTGAGTTAGGAAAGAGAACAGTGCCTCACATTTAGAAAACACTCTTATGCCTGCTTAAGGGGGAAGGAGAGGTGGGGTGATGCATAAAACCAGAGTTTGATATAAGCACAGGTACCGTTCCAAAAACCAACTATGGAATAGAAAAGACCTACACCTTCCTCAGTGAAAGGGACTCAAAACCCCATATTTCCCACAGAGGAATATATCTGACTAGTAAGAATCTTAAAACCTATGTATTGATATGTCTCCGTAAGGGAATCAAGTGTGTCTAGACTGGCATAAACATGGCAGCGAGAATCAGCTCAAACCCACTATAAAAAGGAATTTCAAAAACAAAACAAAAAAACTGGGAAATTCTTTACAGTTCCTTCAGGGTCTCTGATGAAACCTGGAATGACCCTATCTACAACGACAGCTGGATGTGGCATAAGGCTGGACACTTGGGACTTAGAGGATTGGTGAGATTGGGTGAGCAAATGCAGACCCTTTAAAGCAATAATGCAAGGCGCCCATTCCATGGGTCCCAACTCTCCAGGTTGAAGGGAATATTACTACAGTATAACATGTACGGGAAACCTAGAGAACGGACACACTGTGAATACGAAAGGTTTCTAAAACTCAACGAATAGTCCCTCTCCTGGTGCTCCGGTTTGACTTTCCATCTGCTTTACTATCAATCTCCCAACTTGGAGAGACAGCCCCTTTAACCTCCTGGTTTGCACAGGTTTCCAATTTGGCAGAGGATGAAAGGGAAGAGGGAGAACCAATGAGAGAGTAGTTGTTAGGCATTTGGACGGGCACATATCACTCTAACTTCCCGGCATGAAGAAGAATTAACCAAAGTCTCAGCCCCCCACCGGGAACCAGCATAGGTTCTGAACCAAAATTTTGGAATGGCGGTTAGCTCACAAAAAACGAGTTTAAAAATGGAGCTCAGGGGCACAGCAATTCACAAAATGGCCAAGTAATAAAGGACAAGTATCGTCCAAAAATCTGTTGAGGAAAGGCAACGAGGTGGACTTGAAAGCGAGGCAGAATAGCAGGAAACAGATTTCAAGAGGTACGTTGGAATCGCCTTTAAAGCACAGGAAGAGGGGCACAACTTCGACAATGATGCACTTGGCCAAAAAGGGCATAAGCGTTTTCTCCTGAATATATTCAGGAGAAAACTCATATGCCCTTTTTGGCCAAGCAAGCAAGCGGGCAATGCAAATCTGCACTACAAAGAAGAATCACTTCCCACCGGTCAAAAGGGACATCCATAAAATGTGTAAAAACCAGAAAGGCAAGACAGGCCCTGGAGAACAGGGAGCCTTGTTATGCTGATGGGCGGGATGTAAATTGCCAACTGCCTCTCTGGAGGAGTGCATTGTGTTCCCTAAAACAAGTAAACAACAGGGCTACAGAGCCAAGGGCACTTCCAGTCTAGGGAATATACCTTGGTAAAACTGAAAATCAATAAGACACAGCCACCCCAAAATTTAGGGCTGCACTGCTTACAAGGACCTCAACTTGGGTACACCTTAAATATCCCAGGAAATGTAAAAATGGTTCAAATATTGTGGTACTTACGTACGATGGAATATCCCTCAGCCATGAAATCAATGTCATAAGACCAGTAGCAGCAAAATGGGTGGATTCAGGTACGATGATTCTAAGTGAAATAAGTCACACAGAAAAAGAAACTTATCATAAGATATCACTTATGAAGATCCTGTAAATATGGCTACACTTGAACTGAGTTAGGAAAGAGAACAGTGTCACACATTTAGAAAACACACTTATGCCTGCTTAAGGGGGAAGGAGAGGTGGGGTGATGCATAAAACCAGAGTTTGATATAAGCACAGGTACTGTTCCAAAAACCAACTATGGAATAGACAAGACATACACCTTCCTCAGTGAAAGGGACTCAAAACCGCATATTTCATGCAGAGGAATATATCTGACTCGTAAGAATCTTAAAACCTATGTATTGATATGTCTCCGTAAGGGAATCAAGTGTTTCGAGACTGGCATAAACATGGCAGCGAGAATCAGCTCAAACCCACTATAAAAAGGAATTTCAAAAACAAAACAAAAAAACTGGGAAATTCTTTACAATTCCTTCAGGGTCTCTGATGAAACCTGGAATGACCCTATCTACAATGACAGCTGGATGTGGCATAAGGAGGGACACTTGGGACTGAGAGGATTGGTGAGATTGGGTGAGCAAATGCAGACCATTTAAAGCAATAATGCATGGCACCAATTCCATGGGTCCCAACAATCCAGCTTGAAGGAAATATTACTACAGCTATAACATGTACGGGAAACCTAGAGAACGGACACACTGTGAATACGAAAGTTTTCTAAAACTCAACGAATAGTCCCTCTCCTAGTGCTCCGGTATGACTTTCCATCTGCTTTACTATCAACCTCCCAACATGTAGAGACACCCTCTTTTCTCCTGGTTCGCACAGGTTGCCAATTTTGCAGAGGATGAAAGGGAAGAGGGAGAACCAATGAGAGAGTAGCTGTTAGGCATTTGGACGGGACCATATCACTCTAACTTCCCGGCAGGAAGAAGAATTAACCAAAGTCTCAGCCCCACACCGGGAACAAGCATAGTTCCTGAACCATAATTTTGGACTTGCGGTCAGCTCACAAAAAACGAGTTGAAAAATGGAGCTAAGGGGCACAGCAATTCACAAACTGGCCGAGTAATAAAGGACAACTATCGTCCAAAAATCTGTTGAGGGAAGGCAACGAGGCGGACTTGAAAGCGAGGCAGAATAGCAGGAAACAGATTTCAAGAGGTACGTTGGAATCGCCTTTAAAGCACAGGAAGAGGGGCACAACTACGAAAATGATGCACTTGGCCAAAAAGGGCGTATGCGTTTTCTCCTGTATATATTCAGGAGAAAACGCATACGCCCTTTTTGGCCAAGGAAGCAAGAGGGCAATGCAAATCTGCACTACAAAGAAGTATCACTTCCCACCGGTCAAAAGGGACATCCACAAAATGTGTAAAAACCAGAAAGGCAAGACAGACCCTGGAGAACAGGGAGCCTTGTTATGCTGATGGGCGGGATGTAAATTGCCAACTGCCTCTCTGGAGGAGTATATTGTGCTCACTAAAAAAAGTAAAGAACAGAGCTAAAGAGCCAAGGGCACTTCCAGTCTAGGGAATATACCTTGGGAAAACTGAAAATCAATAAGACAGAGCCACCCCAAAATTTAGGGCTGCACTGCTTACAAGGACCTCAACTTGGGTACACCTTAAATATCCCAGGAAATATAAAAATGGTTCAAAAATTGTGGTACTTACGTACGATGGAATATCCCTCAGCCATGAAATCAATGTCATAAACCAGTAGCAGCCAAATGGGTGGATTCAGGTACGATGATTCTAAGTGAAATAAGTCACACAGAAAAATAAACTTATCATAAGATATCACTTATGAAGATCGGGTAAACGTGGCTACACTTGAACTGAGTTAGGAAAGAGAACAGAGTCTCACATTTAGAAAACACTCTTATGCCTGCTTAAGGGGGAAGGAGAGGTGGGGTGATGCATAAAACCAAAGTTTGATATAAGCACAGGTACCGTTCCAAAAACCAACTATGGAATAGACAAGACCTACACCTTCCTCAGTGAAAGGGACTCAAAACCCCATATTTCCCGCAGAGGAATATATCTGACTAGTAAGAAACTTAAAACCTATGTATTGATATGTCTCCGTAAGGGAATCAAGTGTGTCTAGACTGGCATAAACATGGCAGCGAGAATCAGCTCAAACCCAATATAAAAAGGAATTTCAAAAACAAAACAAAAAAACTGGGAAATTCTTTACAATTCCTTCAGGGTCTCTGATGAAACCTGGAATGACCCTATCTACAATGACACCTGGATGTGGCATAAGAAGGGACACTTGGGACTGAGAGGATTGGTGAGATTGGGTGAGCAAATGCAGACCCTTTAAAGCACAAATGCCTGGCACGCATTCCATGGGTCCCAACTCTCCACGGTGAAGGGAATATTACTACAACTATAACATTTACGGGAAACCTAGAGAACGGACACACTGTGAATATGAAATGTATCTGAATCTCAACGAATAGTCCCTCTCCTGGTGCTCTGGTTTGACTTTCCATCTGCTTTACTATCAACCTCCCAACTTGAGAGACAGCCCCTTTAACCTCCTGGTTCACACAGGTTGCCAATTTGGCAGAGGATGAAAGGGAAGAGGGAGGACCAATGAGAGAGTAGCTGTTAGGCATTTGGACGGGCACATATCACTCTAACTTCCCAGCAGGAAGAAGAATTAACCAAAGTCTCAGCCACCCCCCGGGAACCAGTATAGTTCCTGAACCAAAATTTTGGACTTGCGGTCAGCTCACCAAAAACGAGTTGAAAAATGGAGCTCAGGGGCACAGCAATTCACAAACTGGCCGAGTAATAAAGGACGACTATCGTACAAAAATCTGTTGAGGGAAGGCAACGAGGCGGACTTGAAAGCGAGGCAGAATAGCAGGAAACAGATTTCAAGAGGTACGTTGGAATCGCCTTTAAAGCACAGGAAGAGGGGCACAACTTCTACAATGATGCACATGGCCAAAAAGGGCGTATGCGTTTTCTCCTGAATATATTCAGGAGAAAACGCATACGCCCTTTTTGGCCAAGCCAGCAAGCGGGCAATGCAAATCTGCACTACAAAGAAGTATCACTTCCCACCGGTCAAAAGGGACATCCACAAAATGTGTAAAAACCAGAAAGTCAAGACAGGCCCTGGAGAACAGGGAGCCTTGTTATTCTGAAGGGCGGGATGTAAATTGCCAACTGCCTCTCTGGAGCAGTGCATTGTGTTCCCTCAAACAAGTAATCAACAGAGCTACAGAGTCAAGGGCACTTCCAGTCTAGGGCATATACCTTGGGAAAACTGAAAATCAATAAGACAGAGCCACCCCAAAATTTAGGGATGCACTGCTTACAAGGACCTCAACTTGGGTACACCTTAAATATCCCAGGAAATATAAAAATGGTTCAAAAAATTGTGGTACTTACGTACGATGGAATATCCCTCAGCCATGAAATCAATGTCATAAGACCAGTAGCAGCAAAATGGGTGGATTCAGGTACGATGATTCTGAGTGAAATAAGTCACACAGAGAAAAAGAAACTTATCATAAGATATCACTTATGAAGATCCTGTAAACATGGCTACACTTGAACTGAGTTAGGAAAGAGAACAGTGTCTCACATTTAGAAAACACTCTTATGCCTGCTAAGGGGGAAGGAGAGGTGGGGTGATGCATAAAACCAGAGTTTGATATAAGCACAGGTACCGTTCCAAATACCAACTATGGAATAGACAAGACCTACACCTTCCTCAGTGAAAGGGACTCAAAACCCCATATTTCCCTCAGAGGAATATATCTGACTAGTAGAATCCTAAAACCTATGGATTGATATGTCTCCATAAGGCAATCAAGTGTGTCTAGACTGGCATAAACATGGCAGCGAGAATCAGCTCAAACCCACTATAAAAAGGAATTTCAAAAACAAAACAAAAAAACTGGGAAATTCTTTACAATTCCTTCAGGGTCTCTGATGAAACCAAGAATGACCCTATCTACAACCACAGCTGGATGTGGCATAAGGCTGCACACTTGGGACTGAGAGGATTGGTGACATTGGGTTAGCAAATGCATACCCTTTAAAGCACAAATCCCTGGCACCCATTCCATGGGTCCCAACTCTCCCGGTTGAAGGGAATATTACTACAGCTATAACATGTATGGGAAAACTAGAGAATTGACACACTGTGAATACGAAAGGCTTCTAAAACTGATCGAATAGTCCCTCTCCTGTTGCTCCGGTTTGACTTGGCATCTGCTTTACTATCAACCTCCCAACTTTGAGAGACAGCCCCTTTAACCTCCTGGTTCGCACAGGTTTCTAATTTGGCAGTGGATGAAAGGGAAGAGGGAGAACCAATGAGAGAGTAGCTGTTAGGCATTTGGACGGGCACATATCACTCTAACTTCCCAGCAGGAAGAAGAATTAACCAAAGTCTCAGCCACCCACTGGGAACCTGTATAGGTCCTGAACCAAAATTTTGGACTTGCGCTCAGCTCACAAATAAACGAGTTTAAAAATGGAGATCAGGTGCACAGGAATTCACAAACTGGCAGGGTGATAGAGGACAACTATCGTCCAAAAATCTGTTAAGGGAAGGAAACGAGGCGGACTTGAAAGCGAGGCAGAATAGCAGGAAAGAGATTTCAAGAGGTACGTTGGAATCGCCTTTAAAGCACAGGAAGAGGGGAACAACTTCGACAGTGACGCACTTGGCCAAAAAGGGCGTATGCGTTTTTTCCTGAATATATTCAGGAGAAAATGCATACGCCCTTTTTAGCCAAGCAAGCAAGCGGGCAATGAAAATCTACACTACAAAGAAGTATCACTTCCCACCAGTCAAAAGGGACATCGAGAAAATGTGTAAAAACCAGAGAGGACCTGGAGAACAAGGAGCCTACATATGCTGAAGGGCGGGATGTAAATTGCCATGTACCTCTCTGGAGGAGTGCATTGTGTTCCCTAAAACAAGTAAACAACAGAGCTACAGAGCCAAGGGCACTTCCCGTCTAGGGAATATACCTTGGGAAAACTGAAAATCAATAAGACAGAGCCACCCCAAAATTTAGGGCTGCACTGCTTACAAGGACCTCAACTTGGGTACACCTTCAATATCCCAGGAAATATAAAAATGGTTCAAAAAATTGTGGTACTTACGTACGATGGAATATCCCTCAGCCATAAAGTCAATGTCATAAGACCAGTAGCAGCAAAATGAGTGGATCCAGGTACGTTGATTCTAAGTGAAATAAGTCACACAGGAAAAGAAACTTATCATAAGATATGACTTATGAAGATCCTATAAACTTGCCTACACTTGAACTGAGTTAGGAAAGAGAATAGAGTCTCACATTTATAAAGCACTCTTATGCCTGCTTAAGGGGGAAGGAGAGGTTGGGTGATGCATAAAACCGGATTTTGATATAAGCACAGGTACCGTTCCAAAAACCAACTAATGAATAGACAAGACCTACACCTTCCTCAGTGAAAGGGACTCAAAACCCCATATTTCCCGCAGAGGAATATATCTGACTAGTAAGAATATTAAAACCTATGTATTGATATGTCTCCATAAGGGAATCAAGTGTGTCTAGACTGGCATAAACATGGCAGCGAGAATCAGGTGAAACCCACCATAAAAAGAATTAAAAAAACAAAACAAAAAAAAAGGGAAATTCTTTACAATTCCTTCAGGGTCCCTGATGAAACCTGGAATGACCCTATCTACAACGACAGCTGAATGTGGCATAAGGCTGGACACTTGGGACTGAGAGGATTGGTGAGATTGGGTGAGCAAATGCAGACACTTAAAGCAAAAATGCACGGCATCCATGCCATAGGTCCCAACTCTCCAGGTTGAAGGGAATATTACTACAGCTATAACATGTACAGGATATCTAGAGAATGTACATACTGTGAATGTGAAAGGTTTCTAAAACTCAACGAATAGTCCTTCTCCTGGTGCTCCGGTTTGACTTTCCAACTGCTTTACTATCAATCTCCCAACTTGGAGAGAAAGCCCCTTTAACCTCCAGGTTCGCACAGGTTGCCAATTTGGCCGAGGATGAAAGGGAAGAAGGAGAACCAATGAGAGAGTAGCTGTTAGGCATTTGGACGGGCACATATCACTCTAACTTCCCGGCAGGAAGAAAAATTAAGCAAAGTCTCAGCCTCCCACCGGGAACCAGTATAGTTCCTGAACCAAAATTTTGGACTTGCCGTCAGCTCACAAAAAAACGAGTTGAAAAATGGAGCTCAGGGGCACAGCAATTCACAAAGTGGCAGAGTAAAAAAGGATAACTATCGTCCAGAAATCTGTTGAGGGAAGGCAACGAGGCGAACTTGAAAGCGAGGCAGAATAGCAGGAAACAGATTTCAAGAGGTACGTTGGAATTGACATTAAAGCACAGGATGAGGGGCACAACTTCAACAATGATACACTTGAGCAAAAAGGGCATATCCGTTTTCTCCTAAATATATTCAGGAGAAAACGCATACGCCCTTTTTGGCCAAGCAAGCAAGCCGCCAATGCAAATCTGCACTACAAAGAAGTATCCCTTCCCACTGTTCAAAGGGACATCCACAAAATGTGTAAAATCCAGAAACGCAAGACCGGCCCCGGAGAACAGTGAGGCTTGTTTTGCTGATGGGCGGGATGTAAACTGCCAACTGCATCTCTGGAGGAGTGCATTGTGTTCCCTAAAACAAGTAAACAACAGAGCTACAGAGCCAAGGGCACTTCCAGTCTAGGGAATATACCTTGGGAAACCTGAAAATCAATAAGACAGAGCCACCCCAAAATTTAGGGCTGCACTGCTTACAAGAACCTCAACTTGGGTACACCTTAAATATCCCAGGAAATATAAAAATGGTTCAAAAAATTGTGGTACTTCCGTACGATGGAATATCCCTCAGCAATGCAATCAATGGCATAAGACGATTAGCAGCAAAATGATTGGATAGAGGTATGATGCTTCTAAGTGAAATAAGTCACACAGAAAAAGAAACTTAGATTAAGATATCACTTATGAAGATCCTGTAAACATGGCTACACTTGAACTCAGTTAAGAAAGAGAACAGAGTCCCACGTTTGGAAAACACTCTGATGCCTGCTTAAGGGGGAATGAGAGGTGGGGTGATGCATAAAACCAGAGTTTGATATAAGCACAGGTACCGTTCCAAACACAAACTATGGAATAGACAAGACCTACACCTTCGTCAGTGAAAGGGACCCGAGGCATCTGTGAGTAACCGTGAGCTGAGCCCCTGGCCAGCTGCTGTTGAACTTTTCCCACCCTTTCCAGGTAAAACACCTGAATATGTACAAGGGCTTGAAAGCCTAGAGGAAGGGCCGTGGAGCCACACCAGCGACAACACGCATGCCAACTTGGTGCCTGCAGGCCAGCCAGGATGGTCATGGCCCTGGGAGCTCTTCTGGAAGCTTTCCATTGCCCTGCCTGAGATACCCCTCCTGTCCCGGCACCCACTGCTTTTTTCCTTCCTCACCTCTGTTCAGAGAGAAATTCCAGCGGAAGGGATGGGTGACACATCCTCTTCTTTACAGGTGGCAGCCTGGCAACTCCTGCAGAAAGTCCAGCAGAGACCCACTCACACCGGGCCACCCACAAAGCCGTGGCCCCTCACTCCCTCCCACCAGCACAGCCCCGAGACTGCTGACGGGGCAGAGAATATGGAGTCAGGCACAGCTTCTGTGGCTATTGCTGCCTGCAGCGCTGTTTATATAGACCTCAACCCAGGCACACCTGGGGAGGGCCGGCCGGCAGGGTCAGGCTACCCAGGTCAGCTAATCCTCAGCCCTCAGGGAATCACATTGTTGAAAATGGACCTCGCTAAGGCAGAATAGAAGCCAAGGAATAAAAGGACACAATGTCATTTGCAGCACCATAGGTGTGTCTAGAGGTAATCACGTGACTTGTAGTAAGTCAGAAAGTGAAAGACACATATCATATCATATCTCTTATAGGTGTGACCGAAAAATGGATACCAGGGCAGATATTTCCACGGAGAAGGGCAATCACAGATTCATTCAACAAACTTATGGTTCACCAATGGAAAGGTGTGAGGGTTGGTTTCATTATGATATTGGGGTTAACAGACATATACAAACACAGGTGACATATATAATGACCAAAGACGTACAGAATACCAAGAGAAGACTACTCAACATTCTGTCATAAGGTACATGGGAAAAGGATCCCAGGAAGCATGACATCTGTATATGTGTAAAAGAACCACATCTTCCACACCTACAACAAGCCAAACATTGTAATCAAATTTGCTGTAATAAAAAATTAAACTAAAAACACGAACAAGAAGTAGTGAGACAAACTTGAGGGGCTTTCTCCTGGCACATTCCATTCTAAATTCCAATCTAGAACACGACTTCCATTGAGGCTCTGTTGCCCCAGTAACCAGATTTGGTAAGGGAGAACTGCTGCCACCTTGTGGCCGTTTCACACAACAGCAGCTTTAATCCCAGCGCTAATGGTCAGTGGATATTCAAAATCATTACAGGCCTGTAAATGACACCTGCCCTGAAAACAAATCCTGGGGTCATATATCGACCAAAAAATTCAAAGTACGTCCATATTTCAAAACGACAGCTTCAAAAGGCATATTTTACACACATTAGTGTTCTGCTTCTTTTTCTTTCTTTCTTTTGTTGTTAAAAAAACGGGAATGGCAAAAAGCATCCCTCAGAATGGGCGAAAATATTTGCAAACGAATCAATGGACAATGGTTTAATCTCCAATATATATAAAGAGCTCATGCAGCTTAATATTAAAAAAACAAACAACCCAATACAAAATAGGGCAGAAGATCTAAAGAGACGTTTCTTCAAAGAAGACACAGAGATGGCCAAGACACACATGAAAAGCTGCTCAACATCACTAATTATTAGAGAAATGCAAATCAAAACTACAATGAGGTATCACCTCACACCTGATAGAATCGGCATCATCAGAAAATCTACAAACAACGAATTCTGGGGAGGGTGTGGACAAAAGGATCCCTCTTCCACTAGTGGTGGAAATGTAAATTGATACAGTCACGATGGAGAACAGTATGGAGTTTCCTTAAAAAAACTAGAAATAGAATTATCATATGATCCAGCAATCCCAATTCTGGGCATATACCCAGAGAAAACCATAAATCAAAAAGGCACATTCACCACAATGCTCATTTCAGCACTATTTACAATAGCCAGGTAATGGAAGCAACCTAAATACCCACAGACAGACGAATGGATAAAGATGTGGTACATATATAAAATGGAATATTACTCAGCCATAAGAAGGAATGAAACTGGGTCATTTGTAGAGACGTCGATGGATCTAGAGACTGTCATACAGAATGAAGTAAGTCAGAAATAGAAAAACAAATATTGTATATTAATGCATATACGTGGAACCTAGAAAAATGGAACAGATGAACTGGTTTGCAGGGAAGAAATAGAGACACAGAGGTAGAGAACACACGTATGGACACCAAGTGTGGGAAGCCATGGGGTGGTGGTGTTGGGATGAGTTGGGAGACTGGGATTGACCTGTATACATGTATATGCATAAAACACATAACTAATAATAACCTGCTGTATAAAAAATAAATAAAATTAAATTTCAAAATTTTTAAAAATAATATTTAAAAATAAAACAGAAAAAAGTTCTTCCCTTCACACAGATGTATTTATATGAATGAATTATTTCCATGCTTATATCTATAAATACATAAAAGAGGAATAAAATCTAACTTGAACCAAAAAAGAAAAAAAAAAAAACCTGAACCCACGAGTTAGACAGAGGAAAACACAATCAGGGCACTTGCTCCATCGGTAAACAATTCTGAAATTGGTCAGAGGTGGGGAATCATCTCCCATAGAGCCAGCAGCCCACTCCTACGCAAGGAGCGTCCTCATTGCAAAGTGGGGGGCCATGCCGAGGCTTCTGTGAGTAACCGTGAGCTGAGCCCCAGGCCAGCTGCTGTTGAACTTTTCCCACCCTTCCCAGGTAAAACACCTGAATATGTACAAGGGCTTGAAAGCCAAGAGGAAGGGCCGTGGAGCCACACCAGCGACAACACGCAGGCAAACTTGGTGCCTGCAGGCCAGCCAGGATGGTCCTGGCCCTGGGCACTCTTCTGGAAGCTTTCCATTGGCCTGCCTGAGATACACCTCCTGTCCCGGCACCCACTGCTTTTTTCCTTCCTCACCTCTGTCCGGAGAGAAATTCCAGCGGAAGGTATGGGTGACACATCCTCTTCTTTACAGGTGGAAGCCTGGCAACTCCTGCAGAAAGTCCAGCAGAGACCCACTCACACCGGGCCACCCACAAAGCCGTGGCCCCTCACTCCCTCCCACCAGCACAGCCCCGAGACTGCTGACGGGGCAGAGAATATGGAGTCAGGCACAGCTTCAGGGGCTATTGCTGCCTGCAGCGCTGTTTATATTGACCTCAACCCAGGCACACCTGGGGAGGGCCGGCCGGCAGGGTCAGGCTACCCAGGTCAGCTAATCCTCAGCCCTCAGGGAATCACATTTTTGAAAATGGACCTCGCTAAGGCAGAATAGAAGCCAAGGAATAAAAGGACACAATGCCATTTGTAGCACCGTAGGTGTGTCTAGAGGTAATCACGTGACTTGTAGTAAGTCAGAAAGTGAAAGACACATATCATACCATATCTCTTATAGGTGTGACCGAAAAATGGATACCAGGGCAGATATTTCCACGGAGAAGGGCAATCACAGATTCATTCAACAAACTTATGGTTCACCAATGGAAAGGTGTGAGGTTTGGTTTCATTATTATATTGCGGTTAACAGACATATACAAACACAGGTCACATATATAATGACCAAAGACCTACAGAATACCAAGAGAAGACTACTCAACATTCTGTCATAAGGTACATGGGAAAAGGATCCCAGGAAGAACGACATCTGTATATGTGTAAAAGAACCACATCTTCCACACCTACAACAAGCCAAACATTGTAATCAAATTTTCTGTAATAAAAAATAAAAAAAATTAAACTAAAAACACGAACAAGAAGTAGTGAGACAAACTTGAGGTGCTTTCTCCTGGCACATTCCATTCTAAATTCCAATCTAGAACACGACTTCCCTTGATGCTTTGTTGCCCCAGTAACCAGATTTGGTAAAGGAGAACTGCTGCCACATTTTGGCCGTTTCACAAAACAGCAGCTTTAATCCCAGCGCTAATGGTCAGTTGATATTCAAAATAATTGCAGGTCTGTAAATGACACCTGCCCTGAAAACAAATCCTGGGGTCATATATCGACCAAAAAATTCGAAGGACGACCATATTTCAAAACGACAGTTTCAAAAGGCATATTTTACACACATTAGTGTTCTGCTTCTTTTTCTTTATTTATTTTTGTTAAAAAAACGGGAATGGCAAAAAGCATCCCTCAGAATGGGCGAAAATATTTGCAAACGAATCAATGGACAAAGGTTTAATCTCCAATATATATAAAGAGCTCATGCAGCTTAATATTAAAAAAACAAACAACCCAATACAAAATTGGGCAGAAGATCTAAAGAGACGTTTCTTCAAAGAAGACACAGAGATGGCCAAGACCAACATGAAAAGCTGCTTAACATCACTAATTATTAGAGAAATGCAAATCAAAACTACAATGAGGTATCACCTCACACCTGTTAGAATCGGCATCATAAGAAAATCTACAAACAACAAATTCTGGGTAGGGTGTGGACAAAAGGATCCCTCTTCCACTAGTGGTGGAAATGTAAATTGATACAGTCACGATGGAGAACAGTATGGAGTTTCCTTAAAAAAACTAGAAAGAGAATTACCATATGATCCAGCAATCCCACTTCTGGGCATATACCCAGAGAAAACCATAAATCAAAACGGCACATTCACCACAATGCTCATTTCAGCACTATTTACAATAGCCAGGTAACGGAAGCAACCTAAATACCCACAGACAGACGAATGGATAAAGATGTGGTACATATATAAAATGGAATATTACTCAGCCATAAGAAGGAATGAAACTGGGTCATTTGTAGAGACGTCGATGGATCTAGAGACTGTCATACAGAATGAAGTAAGTCAGAAAGAGAAAAACAAATATTGTATATTAATGCATATATGTGGAACCTAGAAAAATGGTATAGATGAACTGCTTTGCAGGGAAGAAATAGAGACACAGAGGTAGAGAACACACGTATGGACACCAAGTGTGGGAGGCCATGGGGTGGTGGTGGTGGCATAAGTTGGGAGATTGGGATTGACCTGTATACATGTATATGCATAAAATACATAACTAATAATAACCTGCTGTATAAAAACATAAATAAAATTAAATTTTAAAATTTTAAAAAATAAAATTTAAAAATAAAACAGAAAAAAGTTCTTCCCTTCACACAGATGTATTTATATGAATGTATTATTTCCATGCTTATATCAATAAATACATAAAAGAGGAATAAAATCTAACTTGAACCAAAACAGGAAAAAAAACCTGAACCCACCAGTTATACAGAGGAAAACCCTATCAGGGCACTTGCTCCATCGGTAAACAATTCTGAAATTGTTCAGAGGTGGGGAATCATCTCCCATACAGCCAGCAGCCCACCCCCCAAGCAAGGAGGGTCCTCATTGCAAAGCTGGGGGACCAAGCCAAGGCATCTGTGAGTAAACGTGAGCTGAGCCCCAGTCCTGCTGCAGCTGAACTCTTCCCACCCTTTCCAGGTAAAACACCTGAATATGTACAAGAACTTGCAAGCCTAGAGGAAGGGCTGTGGAGCCACACCAGCGACAGCACACAGGCCCACTTGGTGCCTGCAGGCCAGTCAGGATGGTCCTGTCCCCAGATGCTCTTCTGGAAGGTTTCCATTTCCCTGCCTGAGATACCCCTCCTGCCACGGCCCCCACTGCTTTTTTACTTCCTCACCTCTGCCTGGGGAGAAATTCCAGCGGCAGGTATCGGTGACACATCCTCTTCTTTGGCAGGTGGCAGCCTGGCAACTCCTGCAGAAAGTCCAGCAGAGCCCCACTCACACTGGGCCACCCACAAAGCCACGGCCCCTCACTCCCTCCCACCAGCACAGCCCCGGCACTGCCTACAGGGCAGAGAATATGGCGTCAGTCACAGCTACAAGGGCTGTCGCTCACTGGAGATCTGTTTATATTGCCCTCAACCCAGGCACACCTGTGGAGGACTGGCAGGCATTTTCAGGCTGCCAAAATCAGCCAATCCTCACCCCTCAGGGGCTCACAGTTGCATAAAATGAAACTTGCTAAACGGGCCAGGCCCTAGGAACAGGTGTGGGCTCTTGAGAGTCAGGATAGACAAGGGGCTGCAGCTGCGGCTTGTTTTCTTATCATTTTATCTGGTCCATGTGTGGAAAACAACTTCAAGAAGACCCTATCCTAATGAGAGGAACCCAGGAGTCAGGGAGAGGAGTGATGGTGGGTGGAGACAGAGGCCTGGTGCCCTGTCTGCAGTGGAAGTGTCTGGAAGACCAGGCAGAAAGAGCCTGCAGAGAGTGATAGCCATGGTCACAGACCTGTCAGAGCTGCTGTTTGTTAGTTCAAGTCCTGCTCTGAGGTATTCTGTGTCAACTGTGAGCGACAGGTGAGCTGGGGGTTCTCTGCAAGGTGGGCTATGTGCACAGTTCCTGTGTGTCCAGCCCTGCTGGGGAACCTGCCCAGGGGAGCTCCGTATCCTGGGAAGGGCCTGAGTAGGAGAGCCCCATGGGCTGCTGCGTAGCTGCACAGCTGAGCTCCATACCCTGGGAGGGACTTGACCACGAGAGCCCCTTGGGCTGTGGGGTAGGGGTGCAGACCAGGTGAGCTCCGTATCGTGGGATTGGCCTGACCACGAGAGCCCCATGAGCTGCTGGAGACCTGGTAAAGTATATCAGGACAGTCAGTGAAGCCACCGAGGATATACATCCAGTAGCTCCTATTTCCTACTCCCTGCTGGTCATTCTACCTTCCACCAGGCCATGGCATTCTGTATTAGACTTCAATGATGCCTTCTTCTGTATTCCATTCATCTCAGAGTCACAAGAATTTTTGGCTTGTGAGTGGCAGGACACAACATGCAACAAAAGCAATAATGCTGGGCCGTCCTGCCCCAATGGTTCAAAAATCCCCACACCATCATTGGGGAAATGTCCTCTAAAGACCTAAAAGTTCAACCTCTGTAAAAGGGAACCCTCCTTCAATATGCAGATGACATTCTGATCGCCAGGCCTACTAAAGACGCCTCTGAACTACCTAGCCAAGAAAGGATAGAAGGTGTCCAAGAAAAACGCTCAAATATCCCAGGCTAAGGTGACATGCCTGGGCTTCATTCTCACAGATATTCGGAGAAACGCATCCCAGGATAGGGAAGAAGCCATTTGCAGCCTTACCTCTTCTAAAACTAGAAGACAGCTTAGGGGTTCCTGGGGAGGCCAAGGTTTTCTGCATCTGGATCCCTAACTACAGTGTAATAGCTGGACCTCTACATGAAATACTGACATGAAAAGATGATGATCCTTTTGAATAGAATCCAGAAGCAGCCTTTCAAGAATGGAAAGAGCAGTCAATACAGACCCTTGCCCAGGAACTCCCTAATTTAGCTAAACCCTTTGACCTTTACATACCCGGTCAAAGGTTAATCGCCCTTGGAGCCTTAGTGCAAAAACTGGGACCACTTGAAATGGAGCAGCACAAGAATGCCCTTCAGGTATGATAAACTATGGTTACCAAGGGCTTTGCCCACCGACTCATCAGGCCAGGATACTGGGGTATCTAAAAAGCTGGAAATCAGCAGCCCGCAAGGCCAGCTCCCTCCTAAGGGAAAAGGACCCCACGTGGTGATCCTAACCACCCATCATGGCCTGAAGTTGCAGGGGTCGCTCTGTGGACACACTGACCTTGAGTGAGGAGGCCCTCCAACTCCAACCTCCAGAGAGATAAAAGGGGGCAACGGGCCCCCAAGATGACTCGTGTGACCATCACTTGACCTGGAGTTTCTCTCAGAAAACGACAAGACTGTGCCCCGAAAGAGCAGACTACTGCTTGCAGGACTTACTGCACCCAGAGGGGAGCTAATAAGCTTGGCGGGGGAAACGTATATCACGCTTTCACCATAGAAAACCCTACAGACACCGCGGTGATGGTGGCCAATATGAACGGCTGGACTGCTGGCTACTTCTAAAGGTCATTGACTCAGTGGACTTCATGGTCCTGGATCACCACTGACCCTGGACTGTCTGGGAGTTGCGCGGGCAGGGCTCTGACACATGGTGCTGTTTGTACATTAATTCAGGGACCTAATTAAAGAAAGCACAGACTACTGGTCAGAGCATCTAGTCTGGCAAAAACTGTCAGCCTAAAGTCGCCGAACATATGTGGGGTGGGGTGAAACCTGCCACCGCAGCATCTCTGCGCCTCTCTTTCCTGGACCCTTAAAGGTCATTAGAATCTGTAACACTTCCAATGCTGGTGCTCAGGCGGATGAGAAGTGAGGCAGGAGGCCTTGGGACAATCAACCTCACCAGGAGGCTGGTGGGGAGACGTTTTGCCCCTCCCCACATGTATCAGGGCTCCCACCACAGCATGAAGCAGTTACAAAAGAGGGTTCTGCACCCTCAACACCCCAAGAATAAGGAATGGAACAAAAAGCAGAGGAGGTGTTCGTCTCCGGCAACGTTCATTAAAAATTCCTGGGAGATAAAAAGAGAATCTGGGCAATAAAATAAAGTCTAACTTGTTTTTCCTTTGTGCTTTGTCTAATTTCACGTGCTCCTAGGGTTCCGTATGCAGAGGTCCCACACCCGGCACTTCAGACCCGATTTCCTAGTGCAGAATGGCTGGGTCGACACCTCAGCTAGCGGGGTCCCATGCAGACTCCGCGGCATAGAGCCTGAGCTGCAGCCAACGCAGCCCTCGAGAGCTCCATCCCCTCCCTCCCACTGACGCTGCCGGGGTCCCTACACAGCAGCCCAGCCCACAGCCCATGGGGGAGTGCACGCTCTCACCTCTCCATTCTGTTTTCAAAATAATGTTTCCTTTGCTTCTGAACCAAACTCAGTCTTGATCTGTTGGCTCCAATGACACTGGGCACGGGGACTCCTGTTGGGGTCCACTCTGGAGGATCAGTAACAGAAATTGAGAACATTGTAACTTCAATGAACAGATGTGTGAGCCAAACTGTAGTTAACATAGAGCAGTGTATAATGCTCGGGTAAAATAAGATGTTTCTAAGACTTACATTTGATATTTCCATCACTTTCCTATAAGCAAGTTCAGTGAAGATGTCTGTCTTATTTGTCAGGTCAACATTAGAGAAATGAAGTGATTTATTTCCATGGATGTACATCGAATACTCTTGGCTGAAGCTTCAATCTTGTTTTGAATGCTTTTCCATTGAAAATGATACCTCTCTTTCAGCTCCCCCATTTCTGAGAAGTATAAAATCTTATAATTTATTATTACCAAAGGGGAAAGGTAGGAGAAAGGATAAATTAACAGTTTGGGATTAACACATACACACTGCTATGTATAAAAGAGATCATCAACAAGGAACTACTGTATAGCACAGGGAACTACACTGAATATTTTGCAATAACCTATAAGGGGAAATAATCTGAAAAAGAATAGATATTTTTATTGACATCATCTATCATTGACAGATAAAATGTAACCTAAGCAAGGCCGATGGTGAGCGCTTCTGACCCTGAAGATTTCAGTCATCTAAAGTTTGGGCTCTGCCTATTTCCCAAGGCCCTTAAAGGACATACGTGTAACCGTAGCTTAAAAATTCCCCAGTTTGGGGTTCGGGGAGGCACTGATTTGGAAAAATCCCTGGTGTTCTCCTTACATGCACGGGACCCTTCCTACAGCTATAACATGCCTGTCACACCTAGAGGATGGTACACCGTTTGATCGGAAAGAGTTTGGAAAAGGCACCGCATCTCCTCATCGCCTGGTGCTCGGGTTCAACCCTCCAGCATCTTTCCTAACAATCTCCTCACTTGGGGATATCAGCACCGTCAACATCCTGTTGCACACAGTTTGGAATTTGTCCAGAGGATGAAGCGGAAGGATGAGAAAAATTTAGAGACAAGTCTTAGGTGTTCGGACAGGCACATGCCACTCTAATTTCCAATCCAGAAGACAAATTCATCAAAGGCTAGAATTGCCCACGGAAACAGAATAGGGCTAGAGGAAATCCCGCTGTTTTGTGTCCAGTTTCCAAAAACACAAGTTGAAAAATGGAACTCAGGGGCACTAAAATTCATGAAACTGCAGAGTTGAAAATATCTATCGTCGAAAAATGTCTTGAGGTAAGTCACAGAAAAGGACTTGTAAGCAAGGGAGAGTGGCAGGAAACAGATTTGAAGAGGTAGAAAGGACTCCCCATTAAAGCACAAGAAAAGGGGCTGAACATCGCCAATGATGCAGTTGGCCAAAAAGGGTGTATGCATTTTTTTCTGAATATATTCAAGTAAAGGCCATACACACTTTTTATCCAACCAAACAGGTGGGCACTGGAAATCAATATCACAAAATGTATCACTTCACATCAGTCAGAAGGGCCATCCACATAAAGTGTAAACACCAGAAATGCAGGACAGGGCGAGGAGAAAAGGGAGCCCTGTGAGGCTGATAGTGGAAATGTAATTTGCCAATGGCCACTCTGGAGAAGTGTATTGTGTTTGCTAAAACATCTAAAAAATGAGCTACAGAGCATAGGGCACTTGCACTCATGGGCGTGTACCTTGGGAAAAACAAAAATCGACAGAAAACAGGCACCCGAACGTTTACCACCTCTCTTTTAAAAAGGGCCTCAACTTGGATATAACCTAAATGTCCCTGGAGGGATAAAATGGATAAAAGAGATGGGGTACTTATGTAGAGTGGAATATTACTCATCCAGAAATCAATGAAATAAGGCCAGTTGTAACAACTCTAGAGGAGTTACATACGATCATTCTAAGTGACATATGTCAGAAAGAAAAAGACACATATCATAAGATGTCACTTAAAGGTGGAATCAAAAATGGCTACACATGAAATAAATTACAAAACAGAAACATAGTCAAATATGTAGAAAATAGACATAAGGCTGCTAAATGGGAAAGGTGGGGAATGGTGAGGTATTATCCAGGAGGTTGAAATTAGCAAAGATACCATTCCAAGTACCAAATTGAATAACTGACAAGGCCTACACGGTACCTCAAAGAACTGCACTCAGCCCACTCAAGTCACTGGAAAATAATACATATGACTGGTAAGCATCTGAAAAAGAAGTTATTGTTGTCTCACAGTACATGAATCAAGTGGATGTACAGCAGCAAAAAACAGAGCTTTGAAAATCAGCTGTAACCAATATAAAAATAAATTTAAAACTATTTATAAAAACAGTGAGACAGACAAAAATTCTTACAACTTTTGTTGAAGGGCTACGATGTAACATGGATTGAACACATGTAGACCCACAGCAGGATGATTATATAAGGCTGGAAGCTATGCACGCTAAGAGATGTTAGAGAGGCTGGGTGAGGAAATGCAGACCTTTTAAAGTAATACTGCCTGGTACCCATTCCATGGGTCCCAAATCTGCAGGTTCAAGGGAATCTTCTGACAGTGAAAACATGTCTGGGAAACCGAGATGAATGTACACCGTGTGCTCAGGAAAGGTGTCTAAAATGCACCTCATTTTTGATCTCCTGGTGCTGGGGTTCGCCATTCCAGCCACATTACTAACAATCTCCCCACTTGGAGAATCAGCACCTTTAACCTCCTGTTTCACACAGTTTGCAATTTGTGCAGAGGATAAATGGGAAGAGGGGGAACCAATGAGAGATTAGCTGTAGGACTTTTGACAGGCACATGTCACTCTAATTTCCCATTAGGAAGAAGAATTAACCAAAGGCTCAGCCTGCCTCCCCAGAACCAGAATAGGGCCAGAAGTAATCCAATGGTTTGGCGGCCAGCTCACAAAAAAAGCGAGTTGCAAAATGGAGCTCAGGAGCAGACAATTCAAAGACCTGCAAAGATATAAATGATAACCAACGTCCAAAAATATATTCAGGTAAGGTAACGTAGAGGATCTGAATGAGAGGCAGAATTGCAGGAAACAGATTTCAAAAGGTAGATTGTACTCACATTTAAAGCATATGAAAAGCAGCAGAATTTCTAAAATGATGCGGTTGGGCAAAAGGGTGTATGCGTTTTTTTCGTGAATATCTTCAGGAAAAAATCACATGCAGAGTTTTTGCCCAACCAAGCAAGAGAGAAATGCAAATCCGCACAACAAAGAAGTCTCAATTTCCACTGCTCAGAAAGGACATCCAAAAAATGTGTACAAACCAGAAATGCAGGAGAGGCCATTGAAAACAGGGAGCCTAGTCACGCTGATGGGTGGGGTAGAAATATCCAAGAACCACTCTGAAGAAGTGTATGCTGTTTTTAAAACATCTAAAATACAAAGCCCCGGAGCAAGGGGACTTCAACTCATGGACATATAACTTGGGAAGACTAAATGTCAATAAGACACAGGCACCCCAAAGTTTAGGGCTGCTCTGCATACAAGAACCTCAACTTTGGTACACCTAAAATATCCCAGGAAAAAGAGAAATGCATAAAGAACTTGTGGTAATTTTGTACAACAGAATATCACTCAGACGTGAAATCAATGTATATAAGGCCAGTAGCAGCATAAAGAGTGGATTTAGGTATGATGATTTTAAGGGAAATTAGTCACACAGAAAAAGAATCTTATCATAAGATATCACTTATAGAGGGAATGTCAATATCACAACACATGAACTGAATTAGGAAAGAGAACAGAGTCTCACATTTAGCAAAAATCTCTTATGCCTGCTTCAGGGGAAAGGAGAGGTGGGGTGATGCATAAAACCAGAGTTTGATATTAGCACAGGTACCATTCCATAAACCAAATACAGAATAGACAAGACCTACAACTTCCTCAGTGAACGGGACTCAACACCCCTATGCCCCACAGAGGAATATATCTGACTACTAAGAATCTTAAAACCTGTGTATTGATATGTCTCCGTAAGGGAATCAATTGTGTCTAGACTGGCATAAACACGTCAGTGAAAATCAGCTCAACCCCATTATAAAAATGAATTTCAAAAAAACCCAAAAAAACAGCGAAATTCTTACACAATTCCTTCAGGGGTTCTGATGAAACCTGGAATGACCCTATCTGCAAAGGCAGCTGGATGAGACATAAGGCTGGACACTTGGGACTAAGAGGACTGGTGAGATTGGGAGAGAAAATGCAGACCTTTTAAAGTAGTAATGCATGCCACCATTCCATGTGTCCCAAATCTCCAGGTAGAAGGGTATATCACTACAATTATAACATGTATGGGAAACCTAGAAAATGGACACCCTGTGATGGCGAAAGGTTTCTAAAACTCTCCTAATATTTTCCTCTCCTTGTGCTCCACTTCGGCATTCCAACTGCTTTACTATCAATCTCCCAACTTAGGAGAGTCATCCCTTATAACCTCCTGGTTCGCACAGTTTGCTAATTGTGCAGAGGATGAAAGGGAAGAGGGAGAACCAATCAGAGAGTAGATGTAGGCATTTGGACGGGCACATGTCACTCTAAGTTCCCGGCAGGAAGAAGAATTAACCAAAGCCTCAACCACCCACAGGGAACCAATAGAGCGAGCCCTGGAACCAGTATAGGTCCTGAAGCAAAATTGTGGATTTGCGGCCAGCTCACAAAGATGGGATTTGAAAATTGGAGCTCAGGGGCACAGCAATTCACAAACCTGCAGACTTATAAAGGACTACTCTCTTCCAAAAATCTGTTGAGGGAAGGCAATGAAGCGGCCTTGAAAATGAGGCAGAATTGCACAAAACATATTTCAAGAGGTAAATTGGAATCGCCTTTAAAGCACAGGAAAAGCATCCCAACTTGGACAGAGATGCACTTGGCCAAAAAGGGCGTATGCCTTTTCTCCTGAATATATTCAGAAGAAAACGCATACGCCCTTTTTGGCCAATCAAGCAAGCGCACAATACAAATCCACACTACAAAGAATTGTCACTTACCACCGGTCAAAAGGGACATCCGAATATCTGTAAAAACCAGAAAGGCAAGAGAGAGATGCCAAGGGCATGAAGCAATGTGATCCCAATGGTCATGGAGGATTGTGATGACAAGCGCATGGAGAATTGTGATGACAAGATTATGTACCATTTTGTTGACAAAGGCAAGGAGCATTATGATGACAAGGTTCATGGAGCACTGTGATGACAAGCATCACGGAGCATTGTGATTACAGGGGTCATGGAGCATTGGGATGACAAGCGCATGGATCATTGTGATGACAATGGTCATGGAGCATTTTAATGACAAGAGTCCCGGATCATTGTGTTGTCAGGGTTCATGGAGCGTTGTGATGACAGTGCTCATGGAGCATTGTGATGACAGGGGTCATGGCGCATTGTGATGAGAAGGTCATGGAGCATTGGGCTGAAAATGTCCATGGAGTACTGTGATGACAGGGGTCATGGAGCATTGTGATGACAAGGTACTGGAGCACTGTGATGAGAAGACCATGGAGCCTTGTGATGACAAGTCTCATGGAGCATTCTGATGAAAATTGCCATGGAGCATTGTGATTACAGGGGTCTTGGAGCATTGTGATGACAAGGGCATGGAGCATTGTGATGAGAAGGCCATGGAGCATTCTGATGACATGCATCATGGAGCTTTGTGCTGACAAGGGCATGGAGTATTGTGATGAAAATGGCATGGATCATTGTTATGAAAAAGGCATGGAGCCTTGTCATGACAGGGTTCTAGGAGCATACTGACGACAAGTGTCACGGAGCATTGTGATGACAAGTGTATTGAGAATTGTGATGACAAAGGTCATGGAGCATTGTGATGAGAAGACCATGGATAATTGTGATGATGAGCGTCATGGGGCGTTGTGATGATAAGTATTATGGAACATATTGATCTAAAGGATTTGGAGCATTGTGATGACAGAGGTCATGGAGCATTTTGGTTTCATTGTGATGACAATAGCCTGAAGCATTATGATGATGGGCATGGTGCATTGTGATGACAGGGTTCATGGAGCATTGAGATGAAAAGGGGCATGGAGCATTGCGATTACAGGAGTCTTGGAGCATTGTGATGACAAAGGCATGGAACATCGTGAATGAGAAGGCCATGGAGCATTCTGTTGACATGCGTCATGGAGCTTTGTGATGACAAGGGCATGGAGCATTGTGATTACAGGGGTCTTGGAGCATTGTGATGACAAGGGTCATGGAGCCTTGTGATGACAAGGCTGTGGAACATTGTGATGGCAGGGGTCATGGAGCATTGTTATGACAGGGGTAATGGAGCATTGTGATGACAAGGGCATGGAGCATTGGTCTGAAAAGTTTCATGGATTATTGTGATGAGAGGGGGCAAGGAGCATTGTGATGACAAGGGCATGGAACACTGTGATACATGGGTCATGGAGGATTGTAATGACAAGCGCATGGAGCATTGTGATAAGAATGGCATCGAGCATTGTGATGAAAAGCATCATGGAGCCTGTGATGACAAGGGCATGGAACAATGTGATGAGAGGGTTCATGGAGCATTGTGCTGACAATGACATGCAGCATTGTGATGACAAGGGTCATTGAGCTTTGTGATGACAAAGGTCATGGAGCATTTTGATGACAAGGGTGTGGTGCATTCTGTTGTGAAGGGCAGGGAGCATTGTGATGACAGGGGTTATGGAACATTGTGATGTCAGGGGAATGGAGCATTGTGATGATAAAGGCATGTAGCATTGTTGTGACAAGGGTCATGGAATATTGTGATGACAGGGGTGAGTGAGTATTGTGTTGACTAGTGATGGAACATTGTGATATCAGTGGTGAGAGAGCATTTTGATGAGAAGTGCATGGAGCAGTGTGATGACAAGGTTTATGGAGCATTGTGATGACAAAGATGTGGAGCATTGTGATGACAAGCGCATGGCACATTGTGATGCCATGGGTCATGGAGTATTGTGCTAACAAAGGCATTGAGCATTGGGATGACAAGGGTCACCGAGCATTGTGATGAAATGTTCATGGAGCACTGTGGTGACAAAGGTCACAGAGCCTTGTGATGATGAGGGCATGAACCATTGTGATGACAAAGGTCATGAAGCATTGTGATGACTGGAGTCACGGAGCATTGTGATGACAGGGGTCATAGAGCATTGTGATGAAAGGGCATGGAGCATTGTGATGACAGGGGCATGTTGCATTGGTTTGACAAGTTTCAGGGATTATTGTGATGACAGTGGGCATGGCGCATTGTGATGACAAGGGCATGGAGCATTGTGATGAGAAGGTCATGGAGTATTGTGAAGAAGGGTGTCAGGGAGCATTGTGATGACATATGTCATGGTCCATTGCGATGACAATGGAATGGAGCATTGTGATGCCAAGTGTCATGGAGGATTGTGATGACAAAGGTAATGGAGCATTTTGATGACAAGCGCTTGGAGCATTGTGATGACAAGGGTCATGGAGCATTGTGATAACAAGGGCCATTGAGAATTTTGATGACATGTTCATGAAGCATTGTGATGACAATCACATGGAGCTTGCTGTGACAGGGATCATGGAGCATTGCGATGTCAAGTGCATAGAGAATTGTGATGACAAAGCATGTAACACTGTGATGAAAAGCCTCATGGAGCACAGTGATGCCAAGAACGTGGAGAATTGTGATGACAGGGGACATGGAGCATTGCGATGACCAGGGCATGGAGAATTGTGATGGCAAGACCGTGGAACACTGTGATGAGAAGACCATGGATAATTGTAATGACGAGTGTCATGGAGCACTGTAATGACAAGGGGTATAGAGCATTGTGATGACAGTGATCATGGAGCATTGTGATGACCGGGGACATGGAGCATTGTGATGACTGGGGACATGGAGCATTGTGATGACCAGGGCATGGAGCCTTGTGATGGCAATGTCGTGGAGCACTGTGATGAGAAGATCATGGATAATTGTGATGACGAATGTCATGGAGCACTGTAATGACAAGGGGTATAGAGCATTGTGATGACAGTGGTCATGGAGCATTGTGATGACCGGGGACATGGAGCATTGTGATGCCCAAGGCATGGAGCACTGTGATGGCAAGACCGTGGAGCATTGTGATGAGAAGACCATGGATAATTGTGATGAGGAGCGTCATGGAGCACTGTAATGACAAGTGGTATGGAGCCTTGTGATGACAGGGGTCATGGAGCATTGTTATGACAGTGGTCATGGAGCATTGTGATGACAAGGGTCATGGAACATTTTGATGACAAGGTCGGGGAGCATTGTGATGAGAAGACCATGGACAATTGTGATTACGAGTGTCATGGAGCACTGTAATGACAAGCGGTATGGAGCATTGTGATGACAGGGTTCATGGAGCATTGTGATGACTGGGGACATGGCGCATTGTGATGACCAGGGCATGGAGCATTGTGATGGCAAGAACGTGGAGCACTGTGATGAGAAGACCATGGATAATTGTGATGACGAACATCATGGAGCACTGTAATGACAAGGGGCATCGAGCATTGTGATGACAGGTGTCATGGAGCATTGTGATGACAGGGGTCATGGATCATTGAGATGAAAAGTGTCACGGAGCATTCTGATGACAAGCTTGTGGAGTATTGTGATGACAATGGCATGGAGCATTGTGATGAAAAGGGCATGGATCATTGTGATGAAAAAGGCATGGAGACTTGTCATGACGGGGTTCAATGAGCATACTGATGACAAGTATCAAGGAGCATTGTGATGACAAGTGTACTGAGAATTGTGATGACAAAGGTCAGGGAGAATTGTGATGAGAAGTCCATGGATAATTGTGATGACCAGCGTCATGGGGCGTTGTGATGACAAGTGTAATGGAACATTGTGATCACAAGGGTTTGGAGCATTGTGATGAGAGAGGTCATGGAGAATTTTGATTTCATTGTGATGACAATAGCATGAAGCATTATGATGATGGGCATGGTGCATTGTGATGACAGGGTTCATGGAGCATTGAGATGCAAAGAGGCATGGGTCATTGTAATAACAAGGGTCATGGAGCATTGTGATGACAAGGGCATGGAGTATTGTGATGAGAAGGCCATGGAGCATTCTGATGACATGTGTCAGGGAGCTTTGTGATGACATGGGCATGGAGCATTGTGATTACAGGGGTCTTGGAGCATTGTGATGACAAGGGCCATGGAGTCTTGTGATGACAAGGCCGTATAATATTGTGATGGCAGGGGTCATGGAGCATTGTTATGACAGGTGTAATGGAGCATTGTGATGACAAGGGCATGGAGCATTGGTCTGAAAAGTTTCATGGATTATTGTGATGAGAGTGAGCATGGAGCATTGTGATGACAAGGGCACGGAACACAGTGATACATGTGTCATGGAGGATTGCAATGACAAGGGCATGGAGCATTGTGATGAGAAGCGTCATGGAGCTTTGTGATGACAACGGCATGGAGCAATGTGATGAGAGGTTTCATGGAGCTTTGTGATGACAATGGCATGGAGCATTGTGATTCCAAGGGTCATGGAGCTTTGTGATGACATAGGCCATGGAGCATTTTGATGACAAGAGTGTGGTGCATTGTGATGAGAAGGGCAGGGAGCATTGTGATGACAGGGTCATGGAGCAATTGGATGAAAAGGGTCATGGAACATTTTGATGACAGTGTTTATGGAACATTGTGATGTTAGGGGTCATGGAGCATTGTGATGAAAAGGGTCATGGAGCATTGTGATGACAGGGGTTATGGAACATTGTGATGTCAGGGGTCATGGAGCATTGTGATGATAAGAGCATGTAGCATTGTTGTGACAAGGGTCATGGAACATTGGGATGACAGGGTGGAGGGAGTATTGTGTTGACTAGTGATGGAACATTGTGATATCAGTGGTGAGAGAGCATTTTGATGAGAGGTGCATGGAGCATTGTGATGACAAGGCTGTGGAGCATTGTGATGAGAAACGCAGGGCACATTGTGATGACATGGGTCATGGATCATTGTGCTGACAAACGCATGGAGCATTGTGATGACAAGGTTTGTGGAGGATTGTGATGACAACGATGTGGAGCATTGTGATGAGAAGCGCATGGCACATTTGATGCCATGTGTCATGGAGTAATGTGCTGACAAAGGCATGGAGCATTGTGATGACAAGGGTCACCGAGCATTGTGATGAAATGTTCATGGAGTGTTGTGGTCACAAAGGTCACAGAGTCTTGTGATGACGAGGGCATGGGCCATTGTGATGACAAAGGTCATGAAGCATTGTGATAACTGGAGTTACGGAGCATTGTGATGACAGGGGTCATAGAGCATTGTGATGAAAGGGCATGGAGCCTTGTAATGACAGGGTCATGGAGCATTTTTCTGACAAGTTTAATGGATTAATGTGATGACAGTGGGCATGGCGCATTGTGATGACAAGGGCATGGAGCATTGTGATGAGAAGGTCATGGAGTATTGTGAAGAAGGGTGTCAGGGAGCATTGTGATGACATATGTCATGGTCTATTGCAATGACAATGGAATGTAGCATTGTGATGCCAAGTGTCATGGAGGATTGTGATGACAAAGGTAATGGAGCATTTTAATGACAAGGGCTTGGAGCATTGTGATGACAAGGGTCATGGCGCATTGCGATAACAAGGGCCATTGAGAATTTTGATGACATGTTCATGAAGCATTGTGATGACAATCACATGGAGCTTGCTATGACAGGGGTCATGGAGCATTACAATGACAAGTGCATAGAGAATTGTGATGACAAAACATGTAACACTGTGATGAGAAGTATCATGGAGCATAGTGATGCCAAGAACGTGGAGAATTGTGATGACAGGGGACATGGAGCATTGTGATGGCAAGACCGTGGAGCATTGTGATGAGAAGACCATGGATAATTGTGATGACGAGCGTCATGGAGCACTGTAATGACAAGGAGTATGGAGCATTGTGATGACAGGGGTCATGGAGCATTGTGATGACTGTGGACATGGAGCATCGTGATGACCAAGGCATGGAGCATTGTGATGGCAAGACCATGGAGCATTGTGATGAGAAGACCATGGATAATTGTGATGACGAGCGTCATGGAACACTGTAATGACAAGGGGTATTGAGCATTGTGATGACAGGGGTCATGGAGCATTCTGAAGACAATGATCATGGAGCATTCTGATGACAAGCTTGTGGAGTATTGTGATGACAATGACCTGGAGCGTTGTGATGAAAAGGGCATGGAGCATTCTGATGAAAAAGGCATGGAGCCTTTTCATGACAGTGTTCAAGGAGTATTCTGACGACAAGTGTCTGGGAGCATTGTGATGACAAGTGTATTGAGAATTGTGATGACAAAGTTCATGGAGCATTGTGACGACAAGTGCATGGAGTATTGTCATGACAGTCATCATGGAGTGTTGTGATGACAAGTGTTATGGAACATTGTGATCACAAGGGGTTGGAGCATTGTGATGACAGAGGTCATGGACCATTTTGATTTCAAGGAGCATGGAGCATTGTGATGACAAGGGCATGGAGCAATGTGATCCCAAGGTTCATGGAGGATTGTGATGA
Organism: Hyperoodon ampullatus; assembly: GCF_949752795.1. Lineage (NCBI taxonomy): Eukaryota > Metazoa > Chordata > Mammalia > Artiodactyla > Ziphiidae > Hyperoodon > Hyperoodon ampullatus. Next base: position 757,201 of record NW_027640702.1, on the reverse strand, counting down.
AAATGGTAATGGAGTATTGTGATGACAAGCTCATGGAGCATTGAGATGACAAGGTCATGTAGGATTTTGATGACACAGGCATGGAGAATTGTGATGATAAGGGTCATGGAGCACTGTGATGATAAGCGTCACGGAGCATTGTGATTACAGGGGTCATGGAGCATTGGGATGACAAGGGCATGGATCATTGTGATGACAAGTGTCATGGAGCATTGGGCTGAAAATGTTCATGGAGCATTGTGATGACAAGGGAATGGAGCATTGTGATGACAAGAGTCCCGGATCATTGTGTTGTCAGGGGTCATGGAGTGTTGTGATGACAGTGGTCATGGAGGACTGTGGTGATATGGGTCATGGAGCACTGTGATGAGAAGGTCATGAAGCATTGGGCTGAAAATGTTCATGGAGTATTGTGATGACAGGGGTCATGGAGCATTGTAATGAGAAGGGAATTGAGCACTGTGATGACAAGGTCCTGGAGCATTGTGATGGGAAGTCCATGGAGCCTTGTGATGACAATTCTCATGGAACATTCTGATGAAAAGGGGCATGGAGCATTGTGATTACAGGGGTCTTGGAGCATTGTGATGACAAGGGCATGGAGCATTGTGATGAGAAGGCCATGGAGCATTCTGATGACATGCGTCATGGAGCTTTGTGCTGACAAGGGCATGGAGCATTGTGATGAAAATGGCATGGATCATTGTTATGAAAAAGTCATGGAGCCTTGTCATGACAGGGTTCTAGGAGCATACTGACGACAAGTGTCACGGAGCATTGTGATGACAAGTGTATTGAGCATTGTGATGACAAAGTTCATGGAGCATTGTGATGAGAAGACCATGGATAATTGTGATGAAGAGCGTCATGGGGTGTAGTGATGATAAGTTTTAAGGAACATTGTGATCACAAGGGTTTGGAGCATTGTGATAACAGAGGTCATGGTGCATTTTGATTTCATTTTGATGACAATAGCCTGAAGCATTATGGTGATGGGCATGGTGCATTTTGATGACAGCGTTCATGGAGCATTGAGATGAAAAGGGGCATGGAGCATTGTGATTACAGGGGTCTTGGAGCATTGTGATGACAAGGGCAAGGAGCATTGTGATGAGAAGGCCATGGAGCATTCTGATGACATGCGTCATTGAGCTTTGTGATGACAAGGGCATGGAGCATTGTGATTACAGGGGTCTTGGAGCATTCTGATGACAAGGGTCATGGAGCCTTGTGATGACAATGGTGTGGAACATTGTGATGGCAGGGGTCATGGAGCATTGTTATGACAGGGGTAATGGAGCTTTGTGATGACAAGGGCATGGAACAATGTGATGAGAGGGTTCATGGAACCTTGTGATTCCAAGGGTTATGGAGCTTTGTGATGACAAAAGTCATGGAGCATTTTGATGTCAAGGGCGTGGTGCATTGTGATGAGAAGGGCAGGGAGCATTTTGATGACAGGGTCATGCAGCAATTTGATGAAAAGTGTAATGGAACATTTTGATGACATGGGTTATAGAACATTGTGATGTCAGGGGTCATGGAGCTTTGGGATGAAAAGGGTCATGGAGCATTTTGATGACAGGGGTTATGGAACATTGTGATGTCAGGGGTCATGGAACATTGTGATGATAAGGGGATGTAGCATTGTGATGACAGGGGTCATGGAACATTGTGATTACAGGGATGAGGGAGTATTGTGATGACTAGTGATGGAACATTGTGATATCTCTTTTGAGAGAACATTTTGATGAGAAGTGCATGGAGCATTGTGATTACAAGGTTTATGGAGCATTACGATGACAAGGTTGTGGACCGTTGTGATGAAAATCACGTGGCACATTGTGATGACAAGGGTCATGGAGCATTGTTCTGACAAAGGCATGGAGCATTGTGATGACAAGGGTCACGGAGCATTGTGATGAAAAGTTCATGGAGTATTGTGGTTACAAAGGTCACAGAGCCTTGTGATGATGTGGGCATGGACCACTGTGATGACAAATGTTATGAAGCATTGTGATGACTGGAGTCACAGAGCATTGTGATGACAGGGGTCATGGAGCATTGTGATGACAAGGGCATGGAGCCTTGTGATGACAGGGGCATGGAGCATTGGTCTGACAAGTTTAATAGATTATTGTGATGACAGTGGGCATGGGGCATTGTGATGACAAGGGCATGGGGCATTGTGATGAGAAGGTCATGGAGTATTGTGAAGACAGGTGTCAGGGAGCATTGTGATGACATATGTCATGGTCCATTGCGATGACAATGGCATGGAGCATTGTGATGCCAAATGTAATGGAGGATTGTGATGACAAATATAATGGAGCATTGTGATGACTAGGGCTTGGAGCATTATGATGACAAGGGCCATTGAAAATTTTCATGACAAGGTCGTGAAGCATTGTGATGACAAGGTGCTGGAGCATTGTGATGAGAAAACCATGGAGCCTTGTGAGACAAGTCTCATGGAGCATACTGATGAAAAGGGGCATGGAGCATTGTGATTAGAGTGTCTTGGAAAATTGTGATGACAAGGGCATGGAGCATTGTGATGAGAAGGCCAAGGAGCAGTCTGATGACATGCGTCATTGAGCTTTGTGATGACAAGGGCATGGAGCATTGTAATTACAGGTGTCTTGGAGCATTGTGATGAAAAAGGCATGGATCATTGTGATGAAAAAGGCATGGAGCCTTGTCATGACATGGTTCAAGGAGCATACAGAGAACAAGGGTCTGGGTGCATTTTGATGACAAGTGTATTGAGCATTGTGATGACAAAGGTCATGGAGCATTGTGATGAGAAGACCATAGATAATTGTGATGACGAGCGTCATGGGGCATTGTGATGACAAGTGTTATGGAATATTGTGATCACAAGGGTTTGGAGCAGTGTTATGACAGAGGTCATGGAGCATTTTGATTTCATTGTGATGACAATAGCCTGAAGCATTATGATGATGGGCATGGTGCATTGTGATGACAGGGTTCATGGATCATTGAGATAAAAAGGGACATGGAGCATTGTGATTACAGGTGTCTTGGAGCATTGTGATGAGAAGGGTCATGGAGCCTTGTGATGACAAGGCCATGGAACATCGTGATGGCAGGGGTCATGGAGCATTGTTATCACAGGGGTAATGGAGCATTGTGATGGCAAGGGCATGGAGCATTCTGATGACATGCATCATGGAGCTTGGTGATGACAAGGGCATGGAGCACTGTGATTACAGGGGTCTTGGAGCATTGTGATGACAAGGGTCATGGAGCCTTGTGATGACAAGGCCGTGGAACGTTGTGATGGCAGGGGTCATGGAGCATTGTTATGACAGGGGTAATGGAGCATTGTGATGACAAGGGCATGGAACATTTGTCTGAAAAGTTTCATGGATTATTGTGATGAGAGTGGGCATGGAGCATTGTGATGACAAGGGCACGGAACACAGTGATACATGGGTCATGGAGGATTGTAATGACAAGGGCATGCAGCATTGTGATGAGAAGGGCATCGAGCAGTGTGATGACAAGCACCATGGAGCTTTTTGATGACAATTGCATGGAACAATGTGATGACAGGTTTCATGGAGTATTGTGATGGCAATGGCATGGAGCATTGTGATGCCAAGGGTCATGGAGCATTTTGATGACAAGGGCGTGGTGCTTTGTGATGAGAAGGGCAGGGAGCATTGAGATGACATTGTCATGGACCAATTTGATGAAAAGGGTCGTGGAACATTTTGATGAGAGGCGTTATGTAACATTGTGATGTTAGGGGTCATGGAGCATTTTGATGAAAAGGGTCATGGAGCATTTTGATGACAGAGGTTATGGATCATTGTGATGTCAGGGATCATCGAACATTGTGATGATAAGTGCATGTAGCATTGTGATGACAGGAGTCATGGAACATCGTGATGACAGGTTTGAGGGAGTATTGTGATGAATAGTGATGTAACATTGTGATATCAGTGGTGAGAGAACATTTTGATTTGAAGTGCATGGAGCATTGTGATGACAAGGTTTATGGAGCATTGTGATGACAAGATTGTGGAGCACTGTGACGACAAGCGCATGGTGCATTGTGATGACATGGGTCATTGAGCATTGTGCTGACAAGCGCATGGAGCATTGTGATGACAAGGGTCATGGAGCATTGTGCTGAGATAGGCATAGAGCATTGTGATGACAAGGGTCAAAGGGCATTGTGATGAAAAGTTCATGAAGCATTGTGGTTAAAAAGGTCACAGAGACTGTTGATGACAAGGGCATGGACCATTGTGATGACAAAGGTCATGAAGCCTTGTGATGACTGGAGTCACGGAGCATTGTGATGACAGGGGTCATGGAGCATTGTGATAACAAGGGCATGGGGCATTGTGATGACAAGGGCATGGAGCATTGGTCTAATAAGTTTCATGGCTTATTGCGATGACAGTTGGAATGGCGCATTGTGATGACAAGGGCATGGAACATTGTGATGACCAGGTCATTCATTATTGTGAAGACAGGTGTCAGGGAGCATTGTGATGACATATGTAATGGCCCATTGTGATGACAATGCCATGGAGCATTGTGATGCCAAGTGTCATGGAGGATTCTGATGACAAAGGTAATGGAGCATTGTGTGATGACAATGGCTTGGAGCATTGTGATGACAAGGGTCACGGAGCATTGTGCTGACAAGTGCATGGAAAATTGTGATGACAAGGGACATGGAGCATTCTGATGACAAGCTTGTGGAGTATTTTGATGACAATGGCATGGAGCATTGTGATGAAAACGGCATGGTGCATTTTGATGAAAAAGGCATGGAGCCTTTTTGTGACAGGGTTCAAGGAGCATTCTGACGACAAGTGTCAGGGAGCATTGTGATGACAAGTGTATCGAGAATTGTGATGACAAAGGTCATGGAGCATTGTGATGAAAAGGGCATGGAGTAATGTGATGACAGGCATCATGGAGCATTGTGATGACAAGTGTTATGGAACACTGTGATCACAAGGGTTTGGAGCATTGTGATGACAGAGGTCATGGATCATTTTGATTTCAAGGAGCATGGAGCATTGTGATGACAAGGGCATGGAGCAATGTGATCCCAAGGTTCATGGAGGATTGTGATGGCAATGGTAATGGAGTATTGTGATGACAAGTGCATAGAACATTGTAATGACAAGGTCATGTAGCATTTTGCTGACAAAGGCATGGAACATTGTGATGACAGGTGTCATGGAGCACTGTGATGACAAGCGTCAAGGAGCATTGTGATTACAGGGGTCATGGAGCATTGGGATGACAAGGGCATGCATCATTGTGATGACAAGTGTCATGGAGCATTGGGCTGAAAATGTTCATGGAGTATTGTGATGACAGGCGTCATGGAGCATTGTGATGACAAGGGAATGGAGCATTGTGATGACAAGAGTCCCGGATCACTGTGTTGTCAGGTGATATTGAGTGTTGTGATGACTGTGGTCATGGAGCATTGTGATGATATTGGTCATGGAGCATTGTGATGAGAAGGTCATGGATCATTGGGCTGAAAATGTTCATGGAGTATTGTGATGACAGGGGTCATGGAGCATTGTGATGATAAGGGAATGGGGCATTTTGATGACAATGTCCTGGAGCATTGTGATGAGAAGACCATGGAGCCTTGTGATGACAAGTCTCATGGAGCATTCTGATGAAAAGGGGCATGGACCATTGTGATTACAGGGGTCTTGGAGCATTGTGATGACAAGGGCATGGAGCATTGTGATGAGAAGGCCATGGAGCATTCTGATGATATGCATCATGGAGCTTTGTGATGACAAGGGCATGGAGCATTGTGATTACAGGGGTCTTGGAGCATTGTGATGAAAATGGCATGGATCATTGTGATGAAAAAGGCATGGAGCCTTGTCATGAAAGGGTTCAGGGAGCATACTGATGGCAAGAGTCAGGGAGCATTGTGATGACATGTGTATTGCGCATTGTGATGACAAATGTCATGGGGCATTGTGATGAGAATTCCATGGATAATTGTGATGACTAGCGTCATGGGGTATTGTGATGACAAGTTTTATGGAACATTGTGATCACAAGGGTTTGGAGCATTGTGATGACAGAGGTCATGGAGCATTTTGATTTCATTGTGATGACAAGAGCATGAAGCATTATGATGATGGGCATGGTGCATTGTGATGACAGGGTTCATGGAGCATTGTGATGAAAGGTGGCATGGAGCTTTGGTCTGACAAGTTTCATGGATTATTTTGATGACAAGGGCATGGAGCATTGTGATGACAAGGTCATGGAGTATTGTGAAGACAGGTGTCAGGGAGCATTGTGATGACATATGTCATGTTCCATTGTGATGACAATAGCACGGAGCATTGTGATGCCAAGTGTCATGGAGGATTATTGTGACAAAGGTAAAGGAGCATTGTGATGACAAGCGCATGGAGCATTGAGATGACAAGGGCCATTGATAATTTTAATGTCCATGTCGTGAAACATTGTGATGACAAGCGCATGGAGCTTCCTATGACAGGGGTCATGGAGCATTGCGATGACAAGGGCATGGAGTATTGTTATGACAAGAGCATAAAACATTGTGATGAGAAGTGCCATGGAGCATTGTGATGACAAGGACGTGGAGAATTGTGAGGACAAGGGACATTGAGCTTTGAGATGACCAGGGCATGGAGCATTGTGATGGCAAAACCGTGGAGCATTGTGATGAGAAGACCATGGGTAATTGTGATGACGAGCATCATGGAGCACTGTAATGACAAGGGGCATGAAGCATTGTGATGACAGGTGTCAGGGAGCATTGTGATGACAGGGGTCATGGAGCGTTGTGATGACAGGTGTCAGGGAGCATTGTGATGACAGGGGTCATGGAGCATTGTGATGACAAGGGCATGGAGCATTGTGATGACAAGGGTACGGAACATTGTGATGTAAAGTGCCATTGAGAATTTTGATGATAAAGTCGTGAAGCATTGTGATGACAATCACTTGGAGCTTGCTATGACAGGGGTCATGGAACATTGCAATGACAAGTGCATGGAGAATTGTGATGAAACGAGCATGTAACTTTGTGATGAGAAGTGTCATGTAGCATTGTGATGACAAGTACGTGGAGAATTGTTATGACAAGGGACATGGAGCATTGAGATAACCAGGGAATGGAGCATTGTGATGACAGGGGTCATGGAGCATTATTATGACAAGGGCCATGGTGCATTCTGATATAAGATATCACTTATGAAGGGAATGTAAACCTGGCTACATATGAACTGAATTAGGAAAGAGAACAGAGTCTCAGATTTAGAAAACACTCTTATGCTTGCTTAAGGGTGAAGGAGAGGTGGGGAGACACACAAAACCAGAGCTTGATATTAACACAGGTACCGTTCCATAATCCAAATACAGAAGAGACAAGCCCGACTCCTTCCTCAGTGAATGGGACTCAACACCCCTATTCCACACAGAGAAATATATCTGACTAGTAAGGATCTTAAAACCTATGTATTGATATGTCTCCATAAGGGAACCAAGTGTGTCTAGAATGACATAAACACGGCAGTGAGAATCAGCTCAAACCCACTATAAAAAGGAATTTCAAAAAAAAAAAAAAAAAAAACAGTGAAATTCTTACACAATACCTTCAGGGGTTCTGATGAAACTTGGAATGACCCTATCTACAACAACAGCTGGATGTCGCATAAGGCTGTTCACTTGGGACTGAGAGGATTGGTGAGATTGGGTGAGAAAATGCAGATGCTTTAAAGCAATAATGCCTGCAACTGATTCCATGGTTCCCAACTCTCCAGGTAGAAGGGAATATCACTACAGTTATAACATGTATGGGAAACCTAGAGAATGGACACCTTCTGATGGTGAAAGTTTTCTAAAACTCTACTAATTTTTTTCTCTCCAAGTGCTCCAGCTTGACATTCCAACTGCTTTAATATCAATCTCCCAACTTGGAGAGTCAGCCCCTATAACCTCCTGGTTCGCACAGTTGGCCCATTGTGCAGAGGATATAAGGGAAGAGGGAGAAGCAATGAGAGAGTAGCTGTAGGCATTTGAACGGCCACATGTAACTCTAATTTCCTGTCAAGAAGAAGAATTAACCAAACTCTCAGCCTGCCACACCCCCATAACTAGTATAGGTCCTGAAGCAAAATTGTGGGTTTGCAGTCAGCTCACAAAAACACAAGTTGAAAAATGGAGCTCAGGGGCACAGCAATTCACTAACTTGCAGAGTTATACAGGTCTACTCTCTGCCAAAAATCTGTTGAGGAAAAGCCAAGAGGCGGACTTGAAAATGAGGGAGATTTGCATGAAACAGATTTCCAGAAGTACATTGGAATCGCCTTTAAACACAGGAAAAGCATCACAACTTCGACAATTATGGAATTGTCCATAAAGGGCGCATGCGTTTTCTCCTGAATATATTCAGGAGAAAACGCATACACCCATTTTGGCCAACCAAGCAACCGCACAATGCAAATCTGCAATACAAAGAAGTATCAATTCAAACCAGTCAAAAGGGATATCCGTAAAATGTGTAAAAACCAGAAAGGCAAGAGGGGCTCTGGAGAACAGGGAGCCTTGTTATGCTGATGGGTGGGATGCAGATTGCCAACAGCCACTCTGGAGGAGTGCATTGTGTTCCCTAAAATAATTAAACAACAGAGCTTCACAACCTAAGGCACTTCCAGTCATGGGAATATACCTTGGGGAAATTGAAAATCAATAAGACACAGCCAACCCAAAATATAGGGCAGCACTGCTTACAAGAACCTCGACTTCGGGACACCTTAAATATCCCAAGAAAGACAAAAATAGTAAAGAAATTGTGGTACATACGTACGATAGAATATCCCTCAGCCATGAAATCAATGTCATAAGGCCAGTAGCAGCATAATGAGTGGATTCATGTACGATGATTCTAACTGAAATAAGTCACACAGAAAAAGAAACTTATCATAAGATATCACTTATGAAGGTCTTGTAAACATAGCTACACATGAACTGAATTAGGAAAGAAAAGAGTCTCACATTTAGAAAACACTCTTATGCCTGCTCAAGAGGAAAGGAGAGGTGGGGTGATGCATAAAACCAGAGTTTGATATTAGCACAGGTACGGTTGCATAATCCAAATACAAAATAGACAAGACCTACTCTTTCCTCACTGAACGGGGCACAACACCCCTATTCCCCGCAGAGTAGTATATCTGACTAGTAAGAATCTTAAAACTTATGTATTGTTATGTCTCCGTAAGGGAATCAAGTGTGTCTAGACTGGCATAAACATGGCAGCGAGAATCAGCTCAAACCCACTATAAAAATGAATTTCAAAAACAAAACAAAAAAACTGGGAAATTCTTTACAATTCCTTCAGAGTCTCTGATGAAACCTGGAATGACCCTATCTGCAACGAAAGCTGGATGTGGCATAAGGCTGGACACTTGGGACTGATACGATTGGTGAGATTGGGTGAGCAAATGCCGACCATTTAAAGCACAAATGCCTGGCACCCATTCCAAGGGTCCCAACTCTCCAGGTTGAAGGGAATATTACTACAGCTATAACATGTACAGGAAACCTAGAGAACGGACACACTGTGAATACGAAAGGTTTCTAAAACTCAACGAATAGTCCCTCTCCTGGTGCGCCTGTTTCACTTTCCATCTGCTTTAGTATCAACCTCCCAAATTGGAGAGACAGCCCCTTTAACCTCCTGGTTCGCACAGGTTGCCAATTTGGCAGAGGATGAAAGGGATGAGGGAGAACCAATGAGAGAGTAGCTGTTAGGCATCTGTACGGGCACATATCACTCTAATTTCCCGGAAGGAAGGAGAATTAACCAAAGTCTCAGCCACCCATGGGAACCAGCATAGCTCCTGAACCAAAGTTTTGGACATGCGGTCAGCTCACAAAAAAACGAGTTGAAAAATGGAGCTCAGGGGCACAGCAATGCACAAACTGGCCGAGTAATAAAGGACAACTATCGTCCAAAAATCTGCTGAGGGAACGCAATGAGGCGGACGTGAAAGCGAGGCAGAATAGCAGGAAACAGATTTCAAGAGGTACGTTGGAATCGCCTTTAAAGCACAGGAAGAGGGGCACAACTTCGACAATGATGCACTTGGCCAAAAAGGCCGTATACGTTTTCTCCTGAATATATTCAGGAGAAAACGCATACGCCCTTTTTGGCCAAGCAAGTAAGCGGACAATGCAAATGTGCACTACAAAGAAGTATCACTTCCCACCGGTCAAAAGGTACATCCACACAATGTGTACAAACCAGAAAGGCAAGACAGGCCCTGGAGAACAGGGAGCCTTGTTATGCTGACGGGCGGGATATAAATTGCCAACTGCCTCTCTGGAGGAGTGCATTGTGTTCCCTAAAACAAGTAAACAACAGAGCTACAGAGCCAAGGGCACTTCCAGTCTAGGGAATATTCCTTGGGAAAACTGAAAATCAATAAGACAGAGCCACCCCAAAATTTATGGCTGCACTGCTTACAAGGACCTCAACTTGGGTACACTTTAAATATCCCAGGAAATATAAAAATGGTTCAAAAAATTGTGGTACTTACGTACAATGGAATATCCCTCAGCCATGAAATCAATGTCATAAGACCAGTAGCAGCAAAATGCGTGGATTCAGGTACGATGATTCTAAGTGAGGTAAGTCACACAGAAAAAGAAACTTATCATAAGATATCACTTATGAAGATCCTGTAAACATGGCTACACTTGAACTGAGTTAGGAAAGAGAACAGTGTCTCACATTTAGAAAACACTCTTATGCCTGCTTAAGGGGTAAGGAGAGGTGGGGTGATGCATAAAAACAGAGTTTGATATAAGCACAGGTACCGTTCCAAAAACCAACTATGGAATAGACAAGACGTACACCTTCCTCAGTGAAAGGGACTCAAAACCCCATATTTCCCGCAGAGGAATATATCTGACTAGAAAGAATCTTAAAACCTATGTATTGATATGTCTCCGTAAGGGAATCAAGTGTGTCTAGACTGGCATAAACATGGCAGCGAGAATCAGCTCAAACCCACTATAAAAAGGAATTTCAAAAACAAAACAAAAAAACTGGGAAATTCTTTACAATTCCTTCAGGGTCTCTGATGAAACATGGAATGACCCTATCTACAACGACAGCTCGATGTGGCATAAGGCTGGACACTTGGGACTGAGACGATTGGTGAGATTGGGTGAGCAAATGCAGACCCTTTAAAGCAATAATGCATGGCACCCATTCCATGGGTCCCAACTCTCCATGTTGAAGGGAATATTACTACAGTTATAACATGTACGGGAAACCTAGAGAACGGACACACTGTGAATACGAAAGGTTTCTAAAACTCAACGAATAGTCCCTCTCCTGGTGCTCGGGTTTGACTTTCCATCTGCTTTACTATCAATCTCCCAACTTGGAGAGACAGCCCCTTTAACCTCCTGGTTCGCACAGGTTTCCAATTTGGCAGAGGATGAAAGGGAAGAGGGAGAACCAATGAGAGAGTAGCTGTTAGGCATTTGGAAGGGCACATATCACTCTAATTTCCCAGCAGGAAGAAGAATTAACCAAAGTCTCAGCCCCCCATTGGGAAACAGCATAGGTCCTGAACAAAATTTTGGACTTGCGGTCAGCTCACAAAAAACGAGTTGAAAAATGGAGCTAAGGGGCACAGCAATTCACAAACTGGCCGAGTAATAAAGGACACCTATCTTCCAAATATCTGTGGAGGGAAGGCAACGAGGCAGACTTGAAAGCGAGGCAGAATAGCAGGAAACAGATTTCAAGAGGTACGTTGGAATCGCCTTTAAAGCACAGGAAGAGGGGCACAACTACGAAAATGATGCACTTGGCCAAAAAGGGCGTATGCGTTTTCTCCTGTATATATTCAGGAGAAAACGCATACACACTTTTTGGCCAAGCAAGCAAGCAGGCAATGCAAATCTGCACTACAAAGAAGTATCACTTCCCACCAGTCAAAAGGGACATCCACAAAATGTGTAAAAAGCAGAAAGGCAAGACAGGCCCTGGAGAACAGGGAGCCTTGTTATGCTGATGGGCGGGATGTAAATTGCCAACTGCCTCTCTGGAGGAGTATATTGTGTTCCCTAAAACAATAAAGAACAGAGCTAAAGAGCCAAGGGCACTTCCAGTCTAGGGAATATACCTTGGGAATTCTGAAAATCAATAAGACAGAGCCACCCCAAAATTTAGGGCTGCACTGCTTAAAAGGACCTCAACTTGGATACACCTTACGTATCCCAGGAAATATAAAAACGGTTCAAATAATTGTGGTACTTACGTACGATGGAATATCCCTCAGCCATGAAATCAATGTCATAAGACCAGTAGCAGCAAAATGGGTGGATTCAGGTACGATGATTCTAAGTGAAATAAGTCACACAGAAAAAGAAACTTATCATAAGATATCACTTATGAAGATCCTGTAAACATGGCTACACTTTAACTGAGTTAGGAAAGAGAACAGTGTCTCACATTTAGAAAACACTCTTATGCCTGCTTAAGGGGGATGGAGATGTGGGGTGATGCATAAAACCAGAGTTTGATATAAGCACAGGTACCGTTCCAAAAACCAACTATGGAATAGACAAGACCTACACCTTCCTCAGTGAAAGGGACTCAAAACCCCATATTTCCCGCAGAGGAATATATCTGACTAGTAAGAATCTTAAAACCTATGTATTGATATGTTTCCATAAGGGAATCAAGTGTGTCCAGACTGGCATAAACATGGCAGCGAGAATCAGCTCAAACCCACTATAAAAAGGAATTTCAAAAACAAAACAAAAAAACTGTGAAATTCTTTACAATTCCTTCAGGGTCTCTGATGAAACCTGGATTGACCCTATCTACAATGACAGCTGGATGTGGGATAAGGAGGGACACTTGGGACTGAGAGGATTGGTGAGATTGGGTGAGCAAATGCAGACCCTTTAAAGCTATAATGCATGGCACCTATTCCATGGGTCCCAACTCTCCAGGTTGAAGGGAATATTACTACAGTTATAACATGTACGGGATACCTAGAGAACGGACACACTGTGAATACGAAAGGTTTCTAAAACTCAACGAATAGTCCCTCTCCTGGTGCTCCGGTTTGACTTTCCAGCTGCTTTACTATCAACCTCCCAACTTGGAGAGACAGTCCCTTTAACCTCCTGGTTCGCACAGGTTTCCAATTTGGCAGAGGATGAAAGGGAAGAGGGAGAACCAATGAGAGAGTAGCTGTTAGGCATTTGGACGGGCACATATCACTGTAATTTCCCGGTAGGAAGAAGAATAAACAAAAGTTTCAGCCACCCACCGGGAACCAGTATAGGTCCTGAACCAAAATTTTGGACTTGCAGTCAGCTCACCAAAAACGAGTTGAAAAATGGAGCTCAGGGGCACAGCAATTCACAAACTGGCCGAGTAATAAAGGACAACTATCGTCCAAAAATCTGTTGAGGGAAGGCAACGAGGTGGACTTGAAAGCGAGGCAGAATAGCAGGAAACAGATTTCAAGAGGTACGTTGGAATCGCCTTTAAAGCACAGGAAGAGGGGCACAACTTCGACAACGATGCACTTGGCCAAAAAGTGCGTATGCGTTTTCTCCGGAATATATTCAGGAGAAAACGCATACACACTTTTTGGCCAAGCAAGCAAGCGGGCAATGCAAATCTGCACTACAAAGAAGTATCACTTCCCACCAGTCAAAAGGGACATCCACAAAATGTGTAAAAACCAGAAAGGCAAGAGAGGCCCTGGAGAACAGGGAGCCTTGTTATGCTGATGGGCGGGATGTAAATTGCCAACTGCCTCTCTGGAGGAGTGCATTGTGTTCCCTAAAACAAGTAAACAACAGAGCTACAGAGCCAAGGGCACTTCCAGTCTAGGGAATATACCTTGGGAAAACTGAAAATCAATAAGACAGAGCCACCCCAAAATTTAGGGCTGCACTGCTTACAAGGAACTCAACTTGGATACACCTTAAATATCCCAGGAAATATAAAAATGGTTCAAAAAATTGTGGTACTTACGTACGATGGAATATCCCTCAGCCATGAAATCAATCTCATAAGACCAATAGCAGCAAAATGGGTGGATTCAGGTACGATGATTCTAAGTGAAATAAGTCACACAGAAAAATAAACTTATCATAAGATATCACTTATGAAGATCCTGTAAACATGGCTACACTTGAACTGAGTTAGGAAAGAGAACAGTGTCTCACATTTAGAAAACACTCTTATGCCTGCTTAAGGGGGAAGGAGATGTGGGGTGATGCATAAAACCAGAGTTTGATATAAGCACAGGTACCATTCCAAAAACCAACTATGGAATAGACAAGACCTACACCTTCCTCGGTGAAAGGGACTCAAATTCCATATTTCCCACAGAGGAATATATCTGACTAGTAAGAATCTAAAAACCTATGTATTGATATGTCTCCGTAAGGGAATCAAGTGTGTCTAGACTGGCATAAACATGGCAGTGAGAATCAGCTGAAACCCACTATAAAAAGGAATTTCAATAACAAAACAAAAAAACTGGGAAATTTTTTACAATTCATTCAGGGTCTCTGATGAAATCTGGAAGACCCTATCTACAACGACAGCTGGATGTGGCATAAGGCTGGACACTTGGGACTGAGAGGATTGGTGAGATTGGGTGAGCAAATGCAGACCCTTTAAAGCACAAATGCCTGGGACCCATTCCATCGGTCCCAACTCTCCAGGTTAAAGGGAATATTACTACAGCTATAACATGTACGGGAAACCTAGAGAACGGACACACTGTGAATACGAAAGGTTTCTAAAACTCAATGAATAGTCCCTCTCCTGGTGCTCCAGTTTGACTTTCCACCTGCTTTACTATCAACCTCCCAACTTGGAGAGACAGCCCCTTTAACCTCTTGGTTCGCACAGGTTGCCAATTTGGCAGAGGATGAAAGGGAAGAGGGAGAACCAATGAGAGAGTAGCTGTTAGGCATTTGTACGGGCACATATCACTCTAATTTCCCGGCAGGAAGAAGAATTAACCAAAGTCTCAGCCACCCACCGGGAACCAGTATAGGTCCTGAACCAAAATTTTGGACGTGCCGTCAGCTCACAAAAAACGAGTTGAAAAATGGAGCTCAGGGGCACAGCAATTCACAAACTGGCCGAGTAATAAAGGACAACTATCGTCCAAAAATCTGTTGAGGGAAGGCAACGAGGCGGACTTGAAAGCGCGGCAGAATAGCAGGAAACAGATTACAAGAGGTACGTTGGAATCGGCTTTAAAGCACAGGAAGAGGGGCACAACTTCGACAATGATGCACTTGGCCAAAAAGGGTGTATGCGTTTTCTCCTGAATATATTCAGGAGAAAACGCATACGCCCTTTTTGGCCAAGCAAGCAAGCGGGCAATGCAAATCTGCACTACAAAGAAGTATCACTTCCCACCGGTCAAAAGGGACATCCACAAAATGTGTAAAAACCAGAAAGGCAAGAGAGGCACTGGAGAACAGGGAGCCTTTTTCTGCTGATGGGCGGGATGTAAATTGCCAACTGCCTCTCTGGAGGAGTGCATTGTGTTCCCTAAAACAAGTAAACAACAGAGCTACAGAGCCAAGGGCACTTCCAGTCTAGGTAATATACCTTGGGAAAACTGAAAATCAATAAGACAGAGCCACCCCAAAATTTAGGGCTGCACTGCTTACAAGGAACTCAACTTGGATACACCTTAAATATCCCAGGAAATATAAAAATGGTTCAAAAAATTGTGGTACTTACGTACGATGGAATATCCCTCAGCCATGAAATCAATCTCATAAGACCAATAGCAGCAAAATGGGTGGATTCAGGTACGATGATTCTAAGTGAAATAAGTCACACAGAAAAAGAAACTTATCATAAGATATCACTTATGAAGATCCTGTAAACATGGCTACACTTGAACTGAGTTAGGAAAGAGAACAGTGTCTCACATTTAGAAAACACTCTTATGCCTGCTTAAGGGGGAAGGAGATGTGGGGTGATGCATAAAACCAGAGTTTGATATAAGCACAGGTACCATTCCAAAAACCAACTATGGAATAGACAAGACCTACACCTTCCTCGGTGAAAGGTACTCAAATTCCATATTTCCCACAGAGGAATATATCTGACTAGTAAGAATCTAAAAACCTATGTATTGATATGTCTCCGTAAGGGAATCAAGTGTGTCTAGACTGGCATAAACATGGCAGTGAGAATCAGCTGAAACCCACTATAAAAAGGAATTTCAATAACAAAACAAAAAAACTGGGAAATTTTTTACAATTCATTCAGGGTCTCTGATGAAATCTGGAAGACCCTATCTACAACGACAGCTGGATGTGGCATAAGGCTGGACACTTGGGACTGAGAGGATTGGTGAGATTGGGTGAGCAAATGCAGACCCTTTAAAGCACAAATGCCTGGGACCCATTCCATGGGTCCCAACTCTCCAGGTTAAAGGCAATATTACTACAGCTATAACATGTACGGGAAACCTAGAGAACGGACACACTGTGAATATGAAAGGTTTCTAAAACTCAATGAATAGTCCCTCTCCTGGTGCTCCAGTTTGACTTTCCACCTGCTTTACTATCAACCTCCCAACTTGGAGAGACAGCCCCTTTAACCTCTTGGTTCGCACAGGTTGCCAATTTGGCAGAGGATGAAAGGGAAGAGGGAGAACCAATGAGAGAGTAGCTGTTAGGCATTTGTACGGGCACATATCACTCTAATTTCCCGGCAGGAAGAAGAATTAACCAAAGTCTCAGCCACCCACCGGGAACCAGTATAGGTCCTGAACCAAAATTTTGGACGTGCCGTCAGCTCACAAAAAACGAGTTGAAAAATGGAGCTCAGGGGCACAGCAATTCACAAACTGGCCGAGTAATAAAGGACAACTATCGTCCAAAAATCTGTTGAGGGAAGGCAACGAGGCGGACTTGAAAGCGCGGCAGAATAGCAGGAAACAGATTACAAGAGGTACGTTGGAATCGGCTTTAAAGCACAGGAAGAGGGGCACAACTTCGACAATGATGCACTTGGCCAAAAAGGGCGTATGCGTTTTCTCCTGAATATATTCAGGAGAAAACGCATACGCCCTTTTTGGCCAAGCAAGCAAGCGGGCAATGCAAATCTGCACTACAAAGAAGTATCACTTCCCACCGGTCAAAAGGGACATCCACAAAATGTGTAAAAACCAGAAAGGCAAGAGAGGCACTGGAGAACAGGGAGCCTTTTTCTGCTGATGGGCGGGATGTAAATTGCCAACTGCCTCTCTGGAGGAGTGCATTGTGTTCCCTAAAACAAGTAAACAACAGAGCTACAGAGCCAAGGGCACTTCCAGTCTAGGTAATATACCTTGGGAAAACTGAAAATCAATAAGACAGAGCCACCCCAAAATTTAGGGCTGCACTGCTTACACGGACCTCAACTTGGGTACACCTTAAATATCCCAGGAAATATAAAAATGGTTCAAAAAATTGTGGTACTTACGTACGATGGAATATCCCTCAGCGATGAAATCAATGTCAAAAGACCAGTAGCAGCAAAATGGGTGGATTCAGGTACGATGATTCTAAGTGAAATAAGTCACACAGAAAAAGAAACTTATCATAAGATATCATTTATGAAGATCCTGTAAACATGGCTACACTTTAACTGAGTTAGGAAAGAGAACAGTGTCTCACATTTAGAAAACACTCTTTTGCCTGCTTAAGGGGGAAGGAGAGGTGGGGTGATGCATAAAACCAGAGTTTGATATAAGCACAGGTACCGTTCCAAAAACGAACTATGGAATAGACAAGACCTACACCTTCCTCAGTGAAAGGGACTCAAAACCCCATATTCCCCGCAGAGGAATATATCTGACTAGTAAGAATCTTAAAACCTATGTATTGATATGTCTCCGTAATGGAATCAAGTGTGTCTAGACTGGCATAAACATGGCAGTGAGAGTCAGCTCAAACCCACTATAAAAAGGAATTTCAAAAACAAAACAAAAAAACTGGGAAATTCTTTACAATTCCTTCAGGGTCTCTGATGAAACCTGGAATGACCTTATGTACAACGACAGCTGGATGAGGCATAAGGCTGGACACTTGGGACTGAGAGGATTGGTGAGATTGGGTGAGCAAATGCAGACCCTTTAAAGTACAAATGCCTGGCACACATTCCATGGGTCCCAACTCTCCAGGTTAAAGGGAATATTACTACAGCTAAACATGTACGGGAAACCTAGAGAACGGACACACTGTGAATACGAAAGGTTTCTAAAACTCAACGAATAGTCCCTCTCCTGGTGCTCTGGTTTGACTTTCCATCTGCTTTACTATCAACCTCCCAACTTGGAGAGACAGCCCCTTTAACCTCCTGGTTCGCACAGGTTGCCAATTTGGCAGAGGATGAAAGGGAAGAGGGAGAACCAATGAGAGAGTAGCTGTTAGGCATTTGGACGGGCACATATCACTCAAATTTCCCGGCAGGAAGAAGAATTAACCAAAGTCTCAGCCATCCACCCGGAACCAGTATAGGTCCTGAACCAAAATTTTGGACTTGCGGTCAGCTCACAAAAAACGAGTTGAAAAATGGAGCTCAGGGGCACAGCAATTCACAAACTGGCCGAGTAATAAAGGACAACTATCGTCCAAAAATCTGTTGAGGGAAGGCAACGAGGCGGACTTGAAAGCGAGGCAGAATAGCAGGAAACAGATTTCAAGAGGTACGTTGGAATCGCCTTTAAAGCACAGGAAGAGGGGCACAACTTCGACAATGATGCACTTGGCCAAAAAGTGCGTATGCGTTTTCTCCAGAATATATTCAGGAGAAAACGCATACACACTTTTTGGCCAAGCAAGCAAGCGGGCAATGCAAATCTGCACTACAAAGAACTATCACTTCCCACCAGTCAAAAGGGACATCCACAAAATGTGTAAAAACCAGAAAGGCAAGACAGGCCCTGGAGAACAGGGAGCCTTGTTATGCTGATGGGCGGGATGTAAATTGCCAACTGCCTCTCTGGAGGAGTGCATTGTGTTCCCTAAAACAAGTAAACAACAGAGCTACAGAGCCAAGGGCACTTCCAGTCTAGGGAATATACCTTGGGAAAACTGAAAATCAATAAGACAGAGCCACCCCAAAATTTAGGGCTGCACTGCTTACAAGGACCTCAACTTGGGTACACCTTAAATATCCCAGGAAATATAAAAATGGTTCAAAAAATTGTGGTACTTACGTACGATGGAATATCCCTCAGCCATGAAATCAATCTCATAAGACCAGTAGCAGCAAAATGGGTGGATTCATGTACGATGATTCTAAGTGAAATAAGTCACACAGAAAAAGAAACTTATCATAAGATATCACTTATGAAGATCCTATAAACATGGCTACACTTGAACTGAGTTAGGAAAGAGAACAGTGTCTCACATTTAGAAAACACTCTTATGCCTGCTTAAGGGGGAAGGAGAGGTGGGGTGATGCATAAAACCAGAGTTTGATATAAGCACAGGTACCGTTCCAAAAACCAACTATGGAATAGACAAGACCTACACCTTCCTCAGTGAAAGGGACTCAAAACCCCATATTTCCCCCAGAGGAATATATCTGACTAGTAAGAATCTTAAAACCTATGTATTGATATGTCTCCATAAGGGAATCAAGTGTGTCTAGACTGGCATAAACATGGCAGGGAGCATCAGCTCAAACCCACTATAAAAAGTAATTTCAAAAACAAAACAAAAAAACCGGGAAATTCTTTACAATTCCTTCAGGGTCTCTGATGAAACCTGGAATGACCGTATCTACAATGACAGCTGGATGTGGCATAAGGCTGGACACTTGGGACTGAGAAGTTTGGTGAGATTGGGTGAGCAAAAGCAGACCCTTTAAAGCAATAATGCATGGCATCCATTCAATGGGTCCCAACTCTCCAGGTTGAAGGGAATATTACTACAGCTATAACATGTACGGGAAACCTAGAGAACGGACACACTGTGAATACGAAAGGTTTCTAAATCTCAACGAATAGTCCCTCTCCTGGTGCTCCGGTTTGACTTTCCATCTGCTTTACTATCAACCTCCCAACTTTGAGAGGCAGCCCCTTTAACCTCCTGGTTCGCACAGGTTGCCAATTTGGCAGAGGATGAAAGGGAAGAGGGAGATCCAATGAGAGAGTAGCTGTTAGGCATCTGTACGGGCATATATCACTCTAATTTCCCGGCAGGAAGAAGAATTAACCAAAGTCTCAGCCACCCACCGGGAACCAGTATAGGTCCTGAACCAAAATTTTGGACTTGCGGTCAGCTCACCAAAAACGAGTTAAAAATGGAGCTCAGGGGCACAGCAATTCACAAACTGGCCGAGTAATAAAGGACAACTATCGTCCAAAAATCTTTTGAGGGAAGGCAACGAGGTGGACTTGAAAGCGAGGCAGAATAGCAGGAAACAGATTTCAAGAGGTACGTTGGAATCGGCTTTAAAGCACAGGAAGAGGGGCACAACTTCGACAATGATGCACTTGGCCAAAAAGGGCATATGCGTTTTCTCCTGAATATATTCAGGAGAAAACGCATACGCCCTTTTTGGCCAAGCAAGCAAGCGGGCAATGCAAATCTGCACTACAAAGAAGTATCACTTCCCACCGGTCAAAAGGGACATCCACAAAATGTGTAAAAACCAGAAAGGCAAGCCAGGCCCTGGAGAAGAGGGAGCCTTGTTATGCTGATGGGCGGAATGTCAATTGCCAACTGCCTCTCTGGAGGAGTGCATTGTGTTCCCTAAAACAAGTAAACAACAGAGCTACAGAGCCAAGGGCACTTCCAGTCTAGGGAATATACCTTGGGAAAACTGAAAATCAATAAGACAGAGCCACCCCAAAATTTAGGGCTGCACTGCTTACAAGGACCTCAACTTGGGTACACCTTAAATATCCCAGGAAATATAAAAATGGTTCAAAAAATTGTGGTACTTACGTACGATGGAATATCCCACAGCCATGAAATCAATGTCATAAGAGCAGTAGCAGCAAAATGGGTGGATTCAGGTACGATGATTCTAAGTGAAATAAGTCACACAGAAAAAGAAACTTATCATAAGATATCACTTATGAAGATCCTGTAAACATGGCTACACTTGAACTGAGTTAGGAAAGAGAACAGTGTCTCACATTTAGAAAACACTCTTTTGCCTGCTTAAGGGGGAAGGAGAGGTGGGGTGATGCATAAAACCAGAGTTTGATATACGCACAGGTACCGTTCCAAAAACCAACTATGGAATAGACAAGACGTACACCTTCCTCAGTGAAAGGGACTCAAAACCCCATATTTCCCGCAGAGGAATATATCTGACTAGTAAGAATCTTAAAACCTATGTATTGATATGTCTCCGTAATGGAATGAAGTGTGTCTAGACTGGCATAAACATGGCAGTGAGAATCAGCTCAATCCCACTATAAAAAGTAATTTCAAAAACAAAACAAAAAAACTGGGAAATTCTTTAGAATTCCTTCAGGGTCTCTGATGAAACCTGGAATGACCTTATGTACAACGACAGCTGGATGAGGCATAAGGCTGGACACTTGGGACTGAGAGGATTGGTGAGATTGGGTGAGCAAATGCAGACCCTTTATAGTACAAATGCCTGGCACCCATTCCATGGGTCCGAACTCTCCAGGTTGAAGGGAATATTACTACAGCTATAACATGTACGGGAAACCTAGAGAACGGACACACTGTGAACACGAAAGGTTTCTAAAACTCAACGAATAGTCCCTCTCCTGGTGCTCCGGTTTGACCTTCCATCTGCTTTACTATCAACCTCCCAACTTGGAGAGACAGCCCCTTTAACCTCCTGGTTCGCACAGGTTGCCAATTTGGCAGAGGATGAAAGGGAAGAGGGAGAACCAATGAGAGAGTAGCTGTTAGGCATTTGGACGGGCACATATCACTCTAATTTCCCGGCAGGAAGAAGAATTAACCAAAGTCTCAGCCATCCACCCGGAACCAGTATAGGTCCTGAACCAAAATTTTGGACTTGCGGTCAGCTCACCAAAAACGAGTTGAAAAATGGAGCTCAGGGGCACAGCAATTCACAAACTGGCCGAGTAATAAAGGACAACTATCGTCCAAAAATCTGTTGAGGGAAGGCAACGAGGCGGACCTGAAAGCGAGGCAGAATAGCAGGAAACAGATTTCAAGAGGTACGTTGGAATCGCCTTTAAAGCACAGGAAGAGGGGCACAACTTCGACAATGATGCACTTGGCCAAAAAGGGCGTATGCGTTTTCTCCAGAATATATTCAGGAGAAAACGCATACACACATTTTGGCCAAGCAAGCAAGCGGGCAATGCAAATCTGCACTACAAAGAAGTATCACTTCCCACCAGTCAAAAGGGACATCCACAAAATGTGTAAAAACCAGAAAGGCAAGACCGGCCCTGGAGAACAGGGAGCCTTGTTATGCTGATGGGCGGGATGTAAATTGCCAACTGCCTCTCTGGAGGAGTGCATTGTGTTCCCTAAAACAAGTAAACAACAGAGCTACAGAGCCAAGGGCACTTCCAGTCTAGGGAATATACCTTGGGAAAACTGAAAATCAATAAGACAGAGCCACCCCAAAATTTAGGGCTGCACTGCTTACAAGGACCTCAACTTGGGTACACCTTAAATATCCCAGGAAATATAAAAATGGTTCAAAAAATTGTGGTACTTACGTACGATGGAATATCCCTCAGCCATGAAATCAATGTCATAAGACCAGTAGCAGCACAATGGGTGGATTCAGGTACGATGATGCTAAGTGAAATAAGTCACACAGAAAAAGAAGCTTATCATAATATATCACTTATGAAGATCCTGTAAACATGGCTACACTTGAACTGAGTTAGGAAAGAGAACAGTGTCTCACATTTAGAAAACACTCTTATGCCTGCTTAAGGGGGAAGGAGATGTGGGGTGATGCATAAAACCAGAGTTTGATATAAGCACTGGTACCGTTCCAAAAACCAACTATGGAATAGACAAGACCTACACCTTCCTCAGTGAAAGGGACTCAAAACCCCATATTTCCCGCAGAGGAATATATCTGACTAGTAAGAATCTTAAAACCTATGTATTGATATCTCTGCGTAAGGGTATCAAGTGTGTCTAGACTGGCATAAACATGGCAGTGAGAATCAGCTCAAACCCACTATAAAAAGGAATTTCAAAAACAAAACAAAAAAACTGGGAAATTCTTTACAATTCCTTCAGGGACTCTGATGAAACCTGGAATGACCCTATCTACAAGGACAGCTGGATGTGGCATAACGAGGGACACTTGGGACTGAGAGGATTGGTGAGATTGGGTGAGCAAATGCAGACCCTTTAAAGCACAAATGCCTGGCACCCATTCCATGGGTCCCAACTCTCCAGGTTAAAGGGAATATTACTACAGCTATAACATGTACGGGAAACCTAGAGAACGGACACACTGTGAATACTAAAGGTTTCTAAAACTCTACGAATAGTCCCTCTCCTGGTGCTCCGGTTTGACTTTCCATCTGCTTTACTATCAACCTCCCAACTTGGAAAGACAGCCCCTTTAACCTCCTGGTTTGCACAGGTTGCCAATTTGGCAGAGGATGAAAGGGAAGAGGGAGAACCAATGAGAGAGTAGCTGTTAGGCATTTGGACGGGCACATATCACTCTAATTTCCCGGCAGGAAGAAGAATTAACCAAAGTCTCAGCCATCCACCCGGAACCAGTATAGGTCCTGAACCAAAATTTTGGACTTGCGGTCAGCTCACCAAAAACGAGTTGAAAAATGGAGCTCAGGGGCACAGCAATTCACAAACTGGCCGAGTAATAAAGGACAACTATCGTCCAAAAATCTGTTGAGGGAAGGCAACGAGGCGGACTTGAAAGCGAGGCAGAATAGCAGGAAACAGATTTCAAGAGGTACGTTGGAATCGCCTTTAAAGCACAGGAAGAGGGGCACAACTTCGACAATGATGCACTTGGCCAAAAAGTGCGTATGCGTTTTCTCCAGAATATATTCAGGAGAAAACGCATACACACATTTTGGTCAAGCAAGCAAGCGGGCAATACAAATCTGCACTACAAAGAAGTATCACTTCCCACCAGTCAAAAGGGACATCCACAAAAGGGGTAAAAACCAGAAAGGCAAGACAGGCCCTGGAGAACAGGGAGCCTTGTTATGCTGATGGGCGGGATGTAAATTGCCAACTGCCTCTCTGAAGGAGTGCATTGTGTTCCCTAAAACAAGTAAACAACAGAGCTACAGAGCCAAGGGCACTTCCAGTCTAGGGAATATACCTTGGGAAAACTGAAAATCAATAAGACAGAGCCACACCAAAATTTAGGGCTGCACTGCTTACAAGGACCTCAACTTGGGTACACCTTAAATATCCCAGGAAATATAAAAATGGTTCAAAAAATTGTGGTACTTACGTACGATGGAATATCCCTCAGCCATGAAATCAATGTCATAAGACCAGTAGCAGCAAAATGGGTGGATTCAGGTACGATGATGCTAAGTGAAATAAGTCACACAGAAAAAGAAACTTATCATAAGATATCACTTATGAAGATCCTGTAAACATGGCTACACTTGAACTGAGTTAGGAAAGAGAACAGTGTCTCACATTTAGAAAACACTCTTATGCCTGCTTAAGGGGGAAGGAGAGGTGGGGTGATGCATAAAACCAGAGTTTGATATAAGCACAGGTACCGTTCCAAATACCAACTATGGAATAGACAAGACCTACACCTTCCTCAGTGAAAGGGACTCAAAACCCCATATTTCCCGCAGAGGAATATATCTGACTAGTAAGAATCTAAAAACCTATGTATAGATATGTCTCCGTAAGGGAATCAAGTGTTTCTAGACTGGCATAAACATGGCAGTGAGAATCAGCTCAAACCCACTATAAAAAGGAACTGCAAAAAGAAAACAAAAAAACTGGGAAATTCTTTACAATTCCTTCAGGGTCTCTGATGAAACCTGGAATGACCCTATCTACAACGACAGCTGGATGTGGCATAAGGAGGGACTCTTGGGACTGAGAGGATTGTGTGAGCAAATGCAGACCCTTTAAAGCAATAATGCATGGCACCCATTCCATGGGTCCCAACTCTCCAGTTAGAAGGGAATATTACTACATTTATAACATGTACGGGAAACCTAGAGAACGGACACACTGTGAATACGAAAGGTTTCTAAATCTCAACGAATAGTCCCTCTCCTGGTGCTCCGGTTTGACTTTCCATCTGCTTTACTATCAATCCCCCAACTTGTGGAGACAGCCCCTTTAACCTCCTGGTTCACACAGGTTTCCAATTTGGCAGAGGATGAAAGGGAAGAGGGAGAACCAATGAGAGAGTAGCTGTTAGGCATTTGGACGGGCACATATCACTCTAACTTCCCGGCAGGAAGAAGAATTAACCAAAGTCTCAGCCCCCCACCGGGAACCAATATAGGTCCTGAACCAAAATTTTAGACTTGCGGTCAGCTCACCAAAAACGAGTTGAAAAATGGAGCTCAGGGGCACAGCAATTCACAAACTGGCTGAGTAATAAAGGACAACTATCGTCCAAAAATCTGTTGAGGGAAGGCAACGAGGCGGACTTGAAAGCGAGGCAGAATAGAAGGAAACAGATTTCAAGAGGTACGTTGGAATCACCTTTAAAGCACAGGAAGAGGGGCACAACTTCGACAAAGATGCACTTGGCCAAAAAGGGCGTATGCGTTTTCTCCTGAATATATTCAGGAGAAAACGCATACGCCCTTTTTGGCCAAGCAAGCAAGCGGGCAATGCAAATCTGCACTACAAAGAAGTATCACTTCCCACCGGTCAAAAGGGACATCCACAAAATGTGTAAAAACCAGAAAGGCAAGACAGGCCCTGGAGAACAGGGAGCATTTTTATGCTGATGGACGGGATGTAAATTGCCAACTGCCTCTCTGGAGGAGTGCATTGTGTCCCCTCAAACAATTAAACAACAGAGCTACAGAGTCAAGGGCACTTCCAGTCTAGGGAATATACCTTGGGAAAACTGAAAATCAATAAGACAGAGCCACCCCAAAATTTAGGGCTGCACTGCTTACAAGGACCTCAACTTGGGTACACCTTAAATATCCCAGGAAATATAAAAATGGTTCAAAAAATTTTGGTACTTACGTACGATGGAATATCCCTCAGCCATGAAATCAATGTCATAAGACCAGTAGCAGCAAAATGGGTAGATTCAGGTACGATGATTGTAAGTGAAATAAGTCACACAGAAAAAGAAACTTATCATAAGATATCACTTATGAAGATTCTGTAAATATGGCTACACTTGAACTGTGTTAGGAAAGAGAACAGTGTCTCACATTTAGAAAACACTCTTATGTCCGCTTAAGGGGGAAGGAGAGGTGGGGTTATGCATAAAACCAGAGTTTGATATAAGCACAGGTACCGTTCCAAAAACCAACTATGGAATAGACAAGACCTACACCTTCCTCAGTGAAAGGGACTCAAAACACCATATTTCCCGCAGAGGAATATATCTGACTAGTAAGAATCTTAAAACCTATGTATTGATATGTCTCCATAAGGGAATCAAGTGTGTCTAGACTGGCATAAACATGGCAGCGAGAATCAGCTCAAACCCACTCTAAAAAGGAATTTCAAAAACAAAACGAAAAAACTGGGAAATTCTTTACAATTCCTTCAGGGTCTCTGATGAAGCCTGGAATGACCCTATCTACAACGACAGCTGGATGTGGCATAAGGCTGGAAACTTGGGACTGAGAGGATTGGTGAGATTGGTTGAGCAAATGCAGACCCTTTAAAGCACAAATGCCTGGCACCCATTCCATGGGTCCCAAATCTCCAGGTTGAAGGGAATATTACTACAGTTATAACATGTACGGAAAACCTAGAGAACGGACACACTGTGAATACGAAAGGTTTCTAAAACTCAACGAATAGTCCCTCTCCTGGTGCTCCGGTTTGACTTTCCATCTGCTTTACTATCAACATCCCAACTTGGAGAGGCAGCCCCTTTAACCTCCTGGTTCACACAGGTTGCCAATTTGGCAGAGGATGAAAGGGAAGAGGGAGAACCAATGAGAGAGTAGCTGTTAGGCATTTGGACGGGCACATATCACTGTAATTTCCCGGCAGGAAGAAGAATTAACCAAAGTCTCAGCCACCCACCGGGAACCAGCATAGGTCCTGAACCAAAATTTTGGACTTGCGGTCAGCTCACCAAAAACGAGTTGAAAAATGGAGCTCAGGGGCACAGCAATTCACAAACTGGCCGAGTAATAAAGGACAACTATCGTCCAAAAATCTGTTGAGGGAAGGCAGCGAGGCAGACTTGAAAGCTAGGCAGAATAGCAGGAAACAGATTTCAAGAGGTACGTTGGAATCGCCTTTAAAGCACAGGAAGAGGGGCACAACTTCGACAATGATGCACTTGGCCAAAAAGGGCGTATGCGTTTTCTCCTGAATATATTCAGGAGGAAACGCATACACCCATTTTGGCCAAGCAAGCAAGCGGGCAATGCAAATCTGCACTACAAAGAAGTATCACTTCCCACCGGTCAAAAGGGACATCCACAAAAATGTGTAAAAACCAAAAAGGCAAGACAGGCCAAGGAGAAGAGGGAGCCTTGTTATGCTGATGGGCGGGATGTAAATTGCCAACTGCCTCTCTGGAGGAGTACATTGTGTTCCCTAAAACAAGTAAAGAACAGAGCTACAGAGCCAAGGGCACTTCCAGTCTAGGGAATATACATTGGGAAACTGAAAATCAATAAGACAGAGCCACGCGAAAATTTAGGGCTGCACTGCTTACAAGGACCTCAACTTGGGTACACCTTAAATATCCCAGGAAATATAAAAATGGTTCAAAAAATTGTGGTACTTACGTACGATGGAATATCCCTCAGCCATGAAATCAATGTCATAAGACCAGTAGCAGCAAAATTCAGATACGATGATTCTAAGTGAAATAAGTCACACAGAAAAAGAAACTTATCATAAGATATCACTTATGAAGATTCTGTAAACATGGCTACACTTGAACTGAGTTAGGAAAGAGAAAAGTGTCTCACATTTAGAAAACACTCTTATGTCTGCTTAAGGGGGAAGGAGAGGTGGGGTTATGCATAAAACCAGAGTTTGATATAAGCACAGGTACCATTACAAAAACCAACTATGGAATAGACAAGACCTACACCTTCCTCAGTGAAAGGGTCTCAAAACACCATATTTCCCGCAGAGGAATATATCTGACTAGTAAGAATCTTAAAACCTATATATTTATATGTCTCCATAAGGGAATCAAGTGTGTCTAGACTGGCATAAACATGGCAGCGTGAATCAGCTCAAATTCACTCTAAAAAGGAATTTCAAAAACAAAACGAAAAAACTTGGAAATTCTTTACAATTCCTTCAGGGTCTCTGATGAAACCTGGAATGACCCTATCTACAACGACAGCTGGATGTGACATAAGGCTGGACACTTGGGACTGAGAGGATTAGTGAGATTGGTTGAGCAAATGCAGACCCTTTAAAGCACAAATGCCTGGCACCCATTCCACGGGTCCCAACTCTCCAGGTTGAAGGGAATATTACTACAGTTATAACATGTACGGGAAACCTAGAGGACGGACACACTGTGAATACGAAATGTTTCTAAAACTCAACGAATAGTCCCTCTCCTGGTGCTCCGGGTTGACTTTCCATCTGCTTTACTATCAACCTCCCAACTTGGAGAGACAGCCCCTTTAACCTCCTGGTTCGCACAGGATGCCACTTTGGCAGAGGATGAAAGGGAAGAGGGAGAACCAATGGGAGAGTAGCTGTTAAGCATTTGGACGGGCACATATCACTCTAACTTCCCGGCAGGAAGAAGAATTAACCAAAGTCTCAGCCCCCCACCGGGAACCAGCATAGGTCCTGAACCAAAATTTTGGACTTGCGGTCAGCTCACAAAAAACGAGTTGAAAAATGGAGCTCAGGGGCACAGCAATTCACAAACAGGCCGAGTAATAAAGGACAACTATCGTCCAAAAATCTGTTGAGGGAAGGCAACGAGGTGGACTTGAAAGCGTGGCAGAATAGCAGGAAACAGATTTCAAGAGGTACATTGGAATCGCCTTTACAGCACAGGAAGAGGGGCACAACTTCGACAATGATGCACTTGGCCAAAAAGGGCGTATGCGTTTTCTTCTGAATATATTCAGGAGAAAACGCATACGCCCTTTTTGGCCAAGCAAGCAAGCGGGCAATGCAAATCTGCACTACAAAGAAGTATCACTTCCCCCCGGTCAAAAGGGACATCCACAAAATGTGTAAAAACCAGAAAGGCAAGACAGGCCCTGGAGAACAAGGAGCCTTGTTATGCTGATGGGTGGGATGTAAATTGCCAACTGCCTCTCTGGAGGAGTACATTGTGTTCCCTAAAACAAGTAAAGAACAGAGCTACAGAGCCAAGGGCACTTCCAGTCTAGGGAATATACCTTGGGAAAACTGAAAATCAATAAGACAGAGCCACCCCAAAATTTAGGGCTGTACTGCTTACAAGGACCTCAACTTGGGTACACCTTAAATATCCCAGGAAATATAAAAATGGTTCAAAAAATTGTGGTACTTACGTACGATGGAATATCCCTCAGCCATGAAATCAATGTCATAAGACCAGTAGCAGCAAAATGGTTGGATTCAGGTACGATGATTCTAAGTGAAATAAGTCACACAGAAAAAGAAACTTATCATAAGATATCACTTATGAAGATCCTGTAAACATGGCTACACTTGAACTGAGTTAGAAAATAGAACAGTGTCTCACATTTAGAAAACACTCTGATGCCTGCTTAAGGTGGAAGGAGAGGTGGGGTGATGCATAAAACCAGAGTTTGATATAAGCACAGGTACCGTTCCAAAAACCAACTATGGAATAGCCAAGACCTACACCTTCCTCAGTGAAAGGGACTCAAAACCCCATATTTCCAGCAGAGGAATATATCTGACTAGTAAGAATCTTAAAACCTATGTATTGATATGTCACTGTAAGGGAATCAAGAGTGTCTAGACTGGCATAAACATTGCAGCGAGAATCAGCTCAAACACACTATAAAAAGGAATTTCAAAAACAAAACAAAAAAACTGGGAAATTCTTTAAAATTCCTTCAGGGTCTCTGATGAAACCTGGAATGACCCTATCTACAACGACAGCTGTATGTGGCATAAGGAGGGACACCTGGGACTGAGACGACTGGTGAGATTGGTGAGCAAATGCAGACCCTTTAAAGCACAAATGCTTGCACCCATTCCATGGGTCCCAACTCCCCAGGTTGAAGGGAATATTACTACAGCTATAACATGTACGGGAAACCTAGAGAACCGACACACTGTGAATACGAAAGTTTTCTAAAACTCAACGAATAGTCCCTCTCCTGCTGCTCCGTCTTGACTTTCCACCTGCTTTACTATCAACCTCCCAACTTGGAGAGACAGCCCTTTTTAACCTCCTGGTTCACACAGGTTGCCAATTTGGCAGAGGATGAAAGGGAAGAGGGAGAACCAATGAGAGAGTAGCTGTTAGGCATTTGGACGGGCACATATCACTGTAATTTCCCGCAGGAAGAAGAATTAACCAAAGTCTCAGCCACCCACCGGGAACCAGCATAGGTCCTGAACCAAAATTTTGGACTTGCGGTCAGCTCACCAAAAACGAGTTGAAAACTGGAGCTCAGGGGCACAGCAATTCACAAACTGCCCGAGTAATAGAGGACAACTGTCGTCCAAAAATCTGTTGAGGGAAGGCAACGAGGCGGACTTGAAAGCGAGGCAGAATAGCAGGAAACACATTTCAAGAGGTACGTTGGAATCGCCTTTAAAGCACAGGAAGAGGGGCACAACTTCTACAATGATGCACTTGGTCAAAAAGGGCGTATGCGTTTTCTCCTGAATATATTCAGGAGAAAACGCATACGCCCTTTTTGGCCAAGCAAGCAAGCGGGCAATGCAAATCTGCACTACAAAGAAGTATCACTTCCCCCCGGTCAAAAGGGTCATCCACAAAATGTGTAAAAACCAGAAAGGCGAGACAGGCCCTGGAGAACAGGGAGCCTTGTTATGCTGATGGGTGGGATGTAAATTGCCAACTGCCTCTCTGGAGGAGTACATTGTGTTCCCTAAAACAAGTAAAGAACAGAGCTACAGAGCCAAGGGCACTTCCAGTCTAGGGAATATACCTTGGAAAAACTGAAAATCAATAAGACAGAGCCACCCCAAAATTTAGGGCTGCACTGCTTACAAGGACCTCAACTTGGGTACACCTTAAATATCCCAGGAAATATAAAAATCGTTCAAAAAATTGTGGTATTTACGTACGACGGAATATCCCTCAGCCATGAAATCAATGTCATAAGACCAGTAGCAGCAAAATGGGTGGATTCACGTACGATGATTCTAAGTGAAATAAGTCACACGATGATTCTAAGTGAAATAAGTCACACAGAAAAAGAAACTTATCATAAGATATCACTTATGAAGATCCTGTAAACATGGCTACACTTGAACTGAGTTAGGAAATAGAACAGTGTCTCACATTTATAAAACACTCTTATGCCTTCTTAAGGGAAAGGAGAGGTGGGGTGATGCATAAAACCAGAGTTTGATATAAGCACAGGTACCGTTCCAAAAACCAACTATGGAATAGACAAGACCTACACCTTCCTCAGTGAAAGGGACTCAAAACACCATATTTCCCACAGAGGAATATATCTGAGTAGTAAAAATCTTAAAACCTATGTATTGATATGTCTCCAAAAGGGAATCAAGAGTGTCTAGACTGGCATAAACATGGCAGCGAGAATCAGCTCAAACCCACTATAAAAAGGAATTTCAAAAACAAAACAAAAAAACTGGGAAATTCTTTACAATTCCTTCAGGGTCTCTGATGAAACCTGGAATGACCCTATCTCCAACGACAGCTGGATGTGGCATAAGGAGGGACACTTGGGACTGAGACGATTGGTGAGATTGGGTGAGCAAATGCAGACCCTTTAAAGCACAAATGCCTGGCACCCATTCCATGTGTCCCAACTCTCCAGGTTGAAGGGAATATGACTACAGCTATAACATGTACGGGAAACCTAGAGAACGGACACACTGTGAATACGAAAGGTTTCTAAAACTCAACGAATAGTCCCTCTCCTGGTGCTCCGGGTTGACTTTCCATCTGCTTTACTATCAACTTCCCAACTTGGAGAGACAGCCCCTTTAACCTCCTGGTTCGCACAGGATGCCACTTTGGCAGAGGATGAAAGGGAAGAGGGAGAACCAATGGGAGAGTAGCTGTTAGGCATTTGGACGGGCACATATCACTCTAACTTCCCGGCAGGAAGAAGAATTAACCAAAGTCTCAGCCCACCACCGGGAACCAGCATAGGTCCTGAACCAAAATTTTGGACTTGCGGTCAGCTCACAAAAAACGAGTTGAAAAATGGAGCTCAGGGGCACAGCAATTCACAAACAGGCCGAGTAATAAAGGACAACTATCGTCCAAAAATCTGTTGAGGGAAGGCAACGAGGTGGACTTGAAAGCGTGGCAGAATAGCAGGAAACAGATTTCAAGAGGTACATTGGAATCACCTTTAAAGCACAGGAAGAGGGGCACAACTTCGACAATGATGCACTTGGCCAAAAAGGGCGTATGCGTTTTCTCCTGAATATATTCAGGAGAAAACGCATACGCCCTTTTTGGCCAAGCAAGCAAGCGGGCAATGCAAATCTGCACTACAAAGAAGTATCACTTCCCCCCGGTCAAAAGGGACATCCACAAAATGTGTAAAAACCAGAAAGGCAAGACAGGCCCTGGAGAACAAGGAGCCTTGCTATGCTGATGGGCGGGATGTAAATTGCCAACTGCCTCTCTGGAGGAGTACATTGTGTTCCCTAAAACAAGTAAAGAACAGAGCTACAGAGCCAAGGGCACTTCCAGTCTAGGGAATATACCTTGGGAAAACTGAAAATCAATAAGACAGAGCCACCCCAAAATTTAGGGCTGCACTGCTTACAAGGACCTCAACTTGGGTACACCTTAAATATCCCAGGAAATATAAAAATGGTTCAAAAAATTGTGGTACTTACGTACGATGGAATATCCCTCAGCCATGAAATCAATGTCATAAGACCAGTAGCAGCAAAATGGTTGGATTCAGGTATGATGATTCTAAGTGAAATAAGTCACACAGAAAAAGAAACTTATCATAAGATATCACTTATGAAGATCCTGTAAACTGGCTACACTTGAACTGAGTTAGAAAATAGAACAGTGTCTCACATTTAGAAAACACTCTGATGCCTGCTTAAGGTGGAAGGAGAGGTGGGGTGATGCATAAAACCAGAGTTTGATATAAGCACAGGTACCGTTCCAAAAACCAACTATGGAATAGACAAGACCTACACCTTCCTCAGTGAAAGGGACTCAAAACCCCATATTTCCAGCAGAGGAATATATCTGACTAGTAAGAATCTTAAAACCTATGTATTGATATGTCACTCTAAGGGAATCAAGTGTGTCTAGACTGGCATAAACATTGCAGCGAGAATCAGCTCAAACACACTATAAAAAGGAATTTCAAAAACAAAACAAAAAAACTGGGAAATTCTTTAAAATTCCTTCAGGGTCTCTGATGAAACCTGGAATGACCCTATCTACAACGACAGCTGTATGTGGCATAAGGAGGGACACTTGGGACTGAGACGACTGGTGAGATTGGTGAGCAAATGCAGACACTTTAAAGCACAAATGCTTGGCACCCATTCCATGGGTCCCAACTCCCCAGGTTGAAGGGAATATTACTACAGCTATAACATGTACGGGAAACCTAGAGAACCGACACACTCTGAATACGAAAGTTTTCTAAAGCTCAACGAATAGTCCCTCTCCTGGTGCTCCGTCTTGACTTTCCACCTGCTTTACTATCAACCTCCCAACTTGGAGAGACAGCCCCTTTAACCTCCTGGTTCACACAGGTTGCCAATTTGGCAGAGGATGAAAGGGAAGAGGGAGAACCAATGAGAGAGTAGCTGTTAGGCACTTGGACGGGCACATATCACTGTAATTTCCCGGCAGGAAGAAGAATTAACCAAAGTCTCAGCCACCCACCGGGAACCAGTATAGGTCCTGAACCAAAATTTTGGACTTGCGGTCAGCTCACCAAAAACGAGTTGAAAAATGGAGCTCAGGGGCACAGCAATTCACAAACAGGCCGAGTAATAGAGGACAACTGTCGTCCAAAAATCTGTTGAGGGAAGGCAACGAGGCGGACTTGAAAGCTAGGCAGAATAGCAGGAAACACATTTCAAGAGGTACGTTGGAATCGCCTTTAAAGCACAGGAAGAGGGGCACAACTTCTACAATGATGCACTTGGCCAAAAAGGGCGTATGCGTTTTCTCCTGAATATATTCAGGAGAAAACGCATACGCCCTTTTTGGCCAAGCAAGCAAGCGGGCAATGCAAATCTGCACTACAAAGAAGTATCACTTCCCACCGGTCAAAAGGGACATCCACAAAATGTGTAAAAACCAGAAAGGCGAGACAGGCCCTGGAGAACAGGGAGCCTTGTTATGCTGATGGGTGGGATGTAAATTGCCAACTGCCTCTCTGGAGGAGTACATTGTGTTCCCTAAAACAAGTAAAGAACAGAGCTACAGAGCCAAGGGCACTTCCAGTCTAGGGAATATACCTTGGAAAAACTGAAAATCAATAAGACACAGCCACCCCAAAATTTAGGGCTGCACTGCTTACAAGGACCTCAACTTGGGTACACCTTAAATATCCCAGGAAATATAAAAATGGTTCAAAAAATTGTGGTACTTACGTACGACGGAATATCCCTCAGCCATGAAATCAATGTCATAAGACCAGTAGCAGCAAAATGGGTGGATTCATGTACGATGATTCTAAGTGAAATAAGTCACACAGAAAAAGAAACTTATCATAAGATATCACTTATGAAGATCCTGTAAACATGGCTACACTTGAACTGAGTCAGGAAATAGAACAGTGTCTCACATTTAGAAAACACTCTTATGCCTTCTTAAGGGAAAGGAGAGGTGGGGTGATGCATAAAACCAGAGTTTGATAAAAGCACAGGTACCGTTCCAAAAACCAACTAATGAATAGACAAAACCTACACCTTCCTCAGTGAAAGGGACTCAAAACCCCATATTTCCCGCAGAGGAATATATCTGACTAGTAAGAATCTTAAAACCTATGTATTGATATGTCTCCGTAAGGGAATCAAGTGTGTCTACACTGGCATAAACATGGCAGCGAGAATCAGCTCAAACCCACTATAAAAAGGAATTTCAAAAACAAAACAAAAAAAACTGGGAAATTCTTTACAATTCCTTCAGGGTCTCTGATGAAACCTGGAATGACCCTATCTACAACGACAGCTGGATGTGGCATAAGGAGGGACACTTGGGACTGAGACGATTGGTGAGATTGGGTGAGCAAATGCAGACCCTTTAAAGCACAAATGCCTGGCACCCATTCCATGGGTACCAACTCTCCAGGTTGAAGGGAATATTACTACAGCTATAACATGTACGGGAAACCTAGAGAACGGACACACTGTGAATACGAAAGGTTTCTAAAACTCAACCAATAGTCCCTCTCCTGGTGCTCCGGTTTGACTTTCCATCTGCTTTACTATCAACCTCCCAACTTGGAGAGACAGCCCCTTTAACCTCCTGGTTCGCACAAGTTGCCAATTTGGCAGAGGATGAAAGGGAAGAGGGAGAGACAATGAGAGAGTAGCTGTTAGGCATTTGGACGGGCACATATCACTGTAATTTCCCGGCAGGAAGAAGAATTAACCAAAGTCTCAGCCACCCACTGGGAACCAGCATAGGTCCTGAACCAAAATTTTGGACTTGTGGTCAGCTCACCAAAAACGAGTTGAAAAATGGAGCTCAGGGGCACATCAATTCACAAACTGGCCGAGTAATAAAGGACAACTATCGTCCAAAAATCTGTTGAGGGAAGGCAACGAGGCAGAGTTGAAAGCGTGGCAGAATAGCAGGAAACAGATTTCAAGAGGTACGTTGGAATCGCCTTTAAAGCACAGGAAGAGGGGCACAACTTCGACAATGATGCACTTGGCCAAAAAGGGCGTATGCGTGTTCTCCTGAATATATTCAGGAGAAAACGCATACGCCCTTTTTGGCCAAGCAAGCAAGCGGGCAATTCAAATCTGCACTACAAAGAAGTATCACTTCCCACCGGTCAAAAGGGAAATCCACAAAATATGTAAAAACCAGAAAGGCAAGACAGGCCCTGGAGAACAGGGAGCCTTGTTATGCTGATGGGCGGGATGTAAATTGACAACTGCCTCTCTGGAGGAGTACATTGTGTTCCCTAAAACAAGTAAAGAAGAGAGCTACAGAGCCAAGGGCACTTCCAGTCTAGGGAATATACCTTGGGAAAACTGAAAATCAATAAGACAGAGCCACCCCAAAATTTAGGGCTGCACTGCTTACAAGGACCTCAACTTGGGTACACCTTAAATATCCCAGGAAATATAAAAATGGTTCAAAAAATTGTGGTACTTACGTACGATGGAATATCCCTCAGCCATGAAATCAATGTCATAAGACCAGTAGCAGCAAAATGGGTGGATTCAGGTACGATGATTCTAAGTGAAATAAGTCACACAGAAAAAGAAACTTATCATAAGATATCACTTATGAAGATCCTGTAAACATGGCTACACTTGAACTGAGTTAGGAAATAGAACAGTGTCTCACATTTAGAAAACACTCTGATGCCTGCTTAAGGTGGAAGGAGAGGTGGGGTGATGCATAAAACCAGAGTTTGATATAAGCACAGGTACCGTTCCAAAAACCAACTATGGAATAGACAAGACCTACACCTTCCTCAGTGAAAGGGACTCTAAACCCTATATTTCCCGCAGAGGAATATATCTGACTAGTAAGAATCTTAAAACCTCTGTATTGATATGTCTCTGTAAGGGAATCAAGTGTGTCTAGACTGGCATAAACATGGCAGCGAGAATCAGCTCAAACCCACTATAAAAAGGAATTTCAAAAACAAAACAAAAAAACTGGGAAATTCTTTAAAATTCCTTCAGGGTCTCTGATGAAACCTGGAATGACCCTATCTACAACGACAGCTGTATGTGGCATAAGGAGGGACACTTGGGACTGAGACGACTGGTGAGATTGGTGAGCAAATGCAGACCCTTTAAAGCACAAATGCTTGCACCCATTCCATGGGTCCCAACTCCCCAGGTTGAAGGGAATATTACTACAGCTATAACATGTACGGGAAACCTAGAGAACCGACACACTGTGAATACGAAAGTTTTCTAAAACTCAACGAATAGTCCCTCTCCTGCTGCTCCGTCTTGACTTTCCACCTGCTTTACTATCAACCTCCCAACTTGGAGAGACAGCCCTTTTTAACCTCCTGGTTCACACAGGTTGCCAATTTGGCAGAGGATGAAAGGGAAGAGGGAGAACCAATGAGAGAGTAGCTGTTAGGCATTTGGACGGGCACATATCACTGTAATTTCCCGGCAGGAAGAAGAATTAACCAAAGTCTCAGCCACCCACCGGGAACCAGCATAGGTCCTGAACCAAAATTTTGGACTTGCGGTCAGCTCACCAAAAACGAGTTGAAAACTGGAGCTCAGGGGCACAGCAATTCACAAACTGCCCGAGTAATAGAGGACAACTGTCGTCCAAAAATCTGTTGAGGGAAGGCAACGAGGCGGACTTGAAAGCGAGGCAGAATAGCAGGAAACACATTTCAAGAGGTACGTTGGAATCGCCTTTAAAGCACAGGAAGAGGGGCACAACTTCTACAATGATGCACTTGGTCAAAAAGGGCGTATGCGTTTTCTCCTGAATATATTCAGGAGAAAACGCATACGCCCTTTTTGGCCAAGCAAGCAAGCGGGCAATGCAAATCTGCACTACAAAGAAGTATCACTTCCCCCCGGTCAAAAGGGACATCCACAAAATGTGTAAAAACCAGAAAGGCGAGACAGGCCCTGGAGAACAGGGAGCCTTGTTATGCTGATGGGTGGGATGTAAATTGCCAACTGCCTCTCTGGAGGAGTACATTGTGTTCAATAAAACAAGTAAAGAACAGAGCTACAGAGCCAAGGGCACTTCCAGTCTAGGGAATATACCTTGGAAAAACTGAAAATCAATAAGACAGAGCCACCCCAAAATTTAGGGCTGCACTGCTTACAAGGACCTCAACTTGGGTACACCTTAAATATCCCAGGAAATATAAAAATCGTTCAAAAAATTGTGGTACTTACGTACGACGGAATATCCCTCAGCCATGAAATCAATGTCATAAGACCAGTAGCAGCAAAATGGGTGGATTCACGTACGATGATTCTAAGTGAAATAAGTCACACAGAAAAAGAAACTTATCATAAGATATCACTTATGAAGATCCTGTAAACATGGCTACACTTGAACTGAGTTAGGAAATAGAACAGTGTCTCACATTTATAAAACACTCTTATGCCTTCTTAAGGGAAAGGAGAGGTGGGGTGATGCATAAAACCAGAGTTTGATATAAGCACAGGTACCGTTCCAAAAACCAACTATGGAATAGACAAGACCTACACCTTCCTCAGTGAAAGGGACTCAAAACACCATATTTCCCACAGAGGAATATATCTGAGTAGTAAAAATCTTAAAACCTATGTATTGATATGTATCCATAAGGGAATCAAGAGTGTCTAGACTGGCATAAACATGGCAGCGAGAATCAGCTCAAACCCACTATAAAAAGGAATTTCAAAAACAAAACAAAAAAACTGGGAAATTCTTTACAATTCCTTCAGGGTCTCTGATGAAACCTGGAATGACCCTATCTCCAACGACAGCTGGATGTGGCATAAGGAGGGACACTTGGGACTGAGACGATTGGTGAGATTGGGTGAGCAAATGCAGACCCTTTAAAGCACAAATGCCTGGCACCCATTCCATGTGTCCCAACTCTCCAGGTTGAAGGGAATATGACTACAGCTATAACATGTACGGGAAACCTAGAGAACGGACACACTGTGAATACGAAAGGTTTCTAAAACTCAACGAATAGTCCCTCTCCTGGTGCTCCGGGTTGACTTTCCATCTGCTTTACTATCAACCTCCCAACTTGGAGAGACAGCCCCTTTAACCTCCTGGTTCGCACAGGATGCCACTTTGGCAGAGGATGAAAGGGAAGAGGGAGAACCAATGGGAGAGTAGCTGTTAGGCATTTGGACGGGCACATATCACTCTAACTTCCCGGCAGGAAGAAGAATTAACCAAAGTCTCAGCCCACCACCGGGAACCAGCATAGGTCCTGAACCAAAATTTTGGAATTGCGGTCAGCTCACAAAAAACGAGTTGAAAAATGGAGCTCAGGGGCACAGCAATTCACAAACAGGCCGAGTAATAAAGGACAACTATCGTCCAAAAATCTGTTGAGGGAAGGCAACGAGGTGGACTTGAAAGCGTGGCAGAATAGCAGGAAACAGATTTCAAGAGGTACATTGGAATCACCTTTAAAGCACAGGAAGAGGGGCACAACTTCGACAATGATGCACTTGGCCAAAAAGGGCGTATGCGTTTTCTCCTGAATATATTCAGGAGAAAACGCATACGCCCTTTTTGGCCAAGCAAGCAAGCGGGCAATGCAAATCTGCACTACAAAGAAGTATCACTTCCCCCCGGTCAAAAGGGACATCCACAAAATGTGTAAAAACCAGAAAGGCAAGACAGGCCCTGGAGAACAAGGAGCCTTGCTATGCTGGTGGGCGGGATGTAAATTGCCAACTGCCTCTCTGGAGGAGTACATTGTGTTCCCTAAAACAAGTAAAGAACAGAGCTACAGAGCCAAGGGCACTTCCAGTCTAGGGAATATACCTTGGGAAAACTGAAAATCAATAAGACAGAGCCACCCCAAAATTTAGGGCTGCACTGCTTACAAGGACCTCAACTTGGGTACACCTTAAATATCCCAGGAAATATAAAAATGGTTCAAAAAATTGTGGTACTTACGTACGATGGAATATCCCTCAGCCATGAAATCAATGTCATAAGACCAGTAGCAGCAAAATGGGTGGATTCAGGTATGATGATTCTAAGTGAAATAAGTCACACAGAAAAAGAAACTTATCATAAGATATCACTTATGAAGATCCTGTAAACTGGCTACACTTGAACTGAGTTAGAAAATAGAACAGTGTCTCACATTTAGAAAACACTCTGATGCCTGCTTAAGGTGGAAGGAGAGGTGGGGTGATGCATAAAACCAGAGTTTGATATAAGCACAGGTACCGTTCCAAAAACCAACTATGGAATAGACAAGACCTACACCTTCCTCAGTGAAAGGGACTCAAAACCCCATATTTCCAGCAGAGGAATATATCTGACTAGTAAGAATCTTAAAACCTATGTATTGATATGTCACTCTAAGGGAATCAAGTGTGTCTAGACTGGCATAAACATTGCAGCGAGAATCAGCTCAAACACACTATAAAAAGGAATTTCAAAAACAAAACAAAAAAACTGGGAAATTCTTTAAAATTCCTTCAGGGTCTCTGATGAAACCTGGAATGACCCTATCTACAACGACAGCTGTATGTGGCATAAGGAGGGACACTTGGGACTGAGACAACTGGTGAGATTGGTGAGCAAATGCAGACACTTTAAAGCACAAATGCTTGGCACCCATTCCATGGGTCCCAACTCCCCAGGTTGAAGGGAATATTACTACAGCTATAACATGTACGGGAAACCTAGAGAACCGACACACTCTGAATACGAAAGTTTTCTAAAGCTCAACGAATAGTCCCTCTCCTGGTGCTCCGTCTTGACTTTCCACCTGCTTTACTATCAACCTCCCAACTTGGAGAGACAGCCCCTTTAACCTCCTGGTTCACACAGGTTGCCAATTTGGCAGAGGATGAAAGGGAAGAGGGAGAACCAATGAGAGAGTAGCTGTTAGGCACTTGGACGGGCACATATCACTGTAATTTCCCGGCAGGAAGAAGAATTAACCAAAGTCTCAGCCACCCACCGGGAACCAGTATAGGTCCTGAACCAAAATTTTGGACTTGCGGTTAGCTCACCAAAAACGAGTTGAAAAATGGAGCTCAGGGGCACAGCAATTCACAAACAGGCCGAGTAATAGAGGACAACTGTCGTCCAAAAATCTGTTGAGGGAAGGCAACGAGGCGGACTTGAAAGCTAGGCAGAATAGCAGGAAACACATTTCAAGAGGTACGTTGGAATCGCCTTTAAAGCACAGGAAGAGGGGCACAACTTCTACAATGATGCACTTGGCCAAAAAGGGCGTATGCGTTTTCTCCTGAATATATTCAGGAGAAAACGCATACGCCCTTTTTGGCCAAGCAAGCAAGTGGGCAATGCAAATCTGCACTACAAAGAAGTATCACTTCCCACCGGTCAAAAGGGACATCCACAAAATGTGTAAAAACCAGAAAGGTGAGACAGGCCCTGGAGAACAGGGAGCCTTGTTATGCTGATGGGTGGGATGTAAATTGCCAACTGCCTCTCTGGAGGAGTACATTGTGTTCCCTAAAACAAGTAAAGAACAGAGCTACAGAGCCAAGGGCACTTCCAGTCTAGGGAATATACCTTGGAAAAACTGAAAATCAATAAGACACAGCCACCCCAAAATTTAGGGCTGCACTGCTTACAAGGACCTCAACTTGGGTACACCTTAAATATCCCAGGAAATATAAAAATCGTTCAAAAAATTGTGGTACTTACGTACGACGGAATATCCCTCAGCCATGAAATCAATGTCATAAGACCAGTAGCAGCAAAATGGGTGGATTCAGGTACGATGATTCTAAGTGAAATAAGTCACACAGAAAAAGAAACTTATCATAAGATATCACTTATGAAGATCCTGTAAACATGGCTACACTTGAACTGAGTCAGGAAATAGAACAGTGTCTCACATTTAGAAAACACTCTTATGCCTTCTTAAGGGAAAGGAGAGGTGGGGTGATGCATAAAACCAGAGTTTGATAAAAGCACAGGTACCGTTCCAAAAACCAACTAATGAATAGACAAGACCTACACCTTCCTCAGTGAAAGGGACTCAAAACCCCATATTTCCCGCAGAGGAATATATCTGACTAGTAAGAATCTTAAAACCTATGTATTGATATGTCTCCGTAAGGGAATCAAGTGTGTCTACACTGGCATAAACATGGCAGCGAGAATCAGCTCAAACCCACTATAAAAAGGAATTTCAAAAACAAAACAAAAAAAACTGGGAAATTCTTTACAATTCCTTCAGGGTCTCTGATGAAACCTGGAATGACCCTATCTACAATGACAGCTGGATGTGGCATAAGGAGGGACACTTGGGACTGAGACGATTGGTGAGATTGGGTGAGCAAATGCAGACCCTTTAAAGCACAAATGCCTGGCACCCATTCCATGGGTACCAACTCTCCAGGTTGAAGGGAATATTACTAC
The DNA here is from genome assembly GCF_949752795.1 of Hyperoodon ampullatus. Taxonomy (NCBI): domain Eukaryota; kingdom Metazoa; phylum Chordata; class Mammalia; order Artiodactyla; family Ziphiidae; genus Hyperoodon; species Hyperoodon ampullatus. Next base: position 714,585 of record NW_027640702.1, on the reverse strand, counting down.
AGCTATAACATGTACGGGAAACCTAGAGAACGGACACACTGTGAATACGAAAGGTTTCTAAAACTCAACGAATAGTCCCTCTCCTGGTGCTCCGGTTTGACTTTCCATCTGCTTTACTATCAACCTCCCAACTTGGAGAGACAGCCCCTTTAACCTCCTGGTTCGCACAGGTTGCCAATTTGGCAGAGGATGAAAGGGAAGAGGGAGAGACAATGAGAGAGTAGCTGTTAGGCATTTGGACGGGCACATATCACTGTAATTTCCCGGCAGGAAGAAGAATTAACCAAAGTCTCAGCCACCCACTGGGAACCAGCATAGGTCCTGAACCAAAATTTTGGACTTGTGGTCAGCTCACCAAAAACGAGTTGAAAAATGGAGCTCAGGGGCACATCAATTCACAAACTGGCCGAGTAATAAAGGACAACTATCGTCCAAAAATCTGTTGAGGGAAGGCAACGAGGCAGAGTTGAAAGCGTGGCAGAATAGCAGGAAACAGATTTCAAGAGGTACGTTGGAATCGCCTTTAAAGCACAGGAAGAGGGGCACAACTTCGACAATGATGCACTTGGCCAAAAAGGGCGTATGCGTGTTCTCCTGAATATATTCAGGAGAAAACGCATACGCCCTTTTTGGCCAAGCAAGCAAGCGGGCAATTCAAATCTGCACTACAAAGAAGTATCACTTCCCACCGGTCAAAAGGGACATCCACAAAATATGTAAAAACCAGAAAGGCAAGACAGGCCCTGGAGAACAGGGAGCCTTGTTATGCTGATGGGCGGGATGTAAATTGACAACTGCCTCTCTGGAGGAGTACATTGTGTTCCCTAAAACAAGTAAAGAAGAGAGCTACAGAGCCAAGGGCACTTCCAGTCTAGGGAATATACCTTGGGAAAACTGAAAATCAATAAGACAGAGCCACCCCAAAATTTAGGGCTGCACTGCTTACAAGGACCTCAACTTGGGTACACCTTAAATATCCCAGGAAATATAAAAATGGTTCAAAAAATTGTGGTACTTACGTACGATGGAATATCCCTCAGCCATGAAATCAATGTCATAAGACCAGTAGCAGCAAAATGGGTGGATTCAGGTACGATGATTCTAAGTGAAATAAGTCACAGAGAAAAAGAAACTTATCATAAGATATCACTTATGAAGATCCTGTAAACATGGCTACACTTGAACTGAGTTAGGAAATAGAACAGTGTCTCACATTTAGAAAACACTCTGATGCCTGCTTAAGGTGGAAGGAGAGGTGGGGTGATGCATAAAACCAGAGTTTGATATAAGCACAGGTACCGTTCCAAAAACCAACTATGGAATAGACAAGACCTACACCTTCCTCAGTGAAAGGGACTCTAAACCCCATATATCCCGCAGAGGAATATATCTGACTAGTAAGAATCTTAAAACCTATGTATTGATATGTCTCTGTAAGGGAATCAAGTGTGTCTAGACTGGCATAAACATGGCAGCGAGAATCAGCTCAAACCCACTATAAAAAGGAATTTCAAAAACAAAACAAAAAAACTGGAAAATTCTTTACAATTCCTTCAGGGTCTCTGATGAAACCTGGAATGACCCTATCTACAACGACAGCTGGATGTGGCATAAGGAGGGACACTTGGGACTGAGACGATTGGTGAGATTGGGTGAGCAAATGCAGACCCTTTAAAGCACAAATGCCTGGCACCCATTCCATGGGTCCCAACTCTCCAGGTTGAAGGGAATATTACTACAGCTATAACATGTACGGAAAACCTAGAGAACGGACACACTGTGAATACGAAAGTTTTCTAAAACTCAACGAATAGTCCCTCTCCTGGTGCTCCATCTTGACTTTCCACCTGCTTTACTACCAACCTCCCAACTTGGAGAGACAGCCCCTTTAACCTCCTGGTTCACACCGGTTGCCAATTTGGCAGAGGATGAAAGGGAATAGGGAGAACCAATGAGAGAGTAGCTGTTAGGCATTTGGACGGTCATATATCAATCTAATTGCCCGGCAGGAAGAAGAATTAACCAAAGTCTCAGCCACCCACTGGGAACCAGTATAGGTCCTGAACCAAAATTTTTGACTTGCGGTCGGCTCACCAGAAACGAGTTGAAAAATGGAGCTCAGGGGCACAGCAATTCACAAACTGGCCTAGTAATAAAGGACAACTATCTTTCAAAAATCTGTTGAGTGAAGACAACGAGGAGGACTTGAAAGCGAGGCAGAATAGCGGGAAACAGATTTCAAGAGGTACGTTGGAATTGCCTTTAAAGCACAGGAAGAGGGGCACAACTTCGACAATGATGCACTTGGCCAAAAAGGGCGTATGCGTTTTCTCCTGAATATATTCAGGAGAAAACGCATACGACCTTTTTAGCCAAGCAAGCAAGCGGGCCATGCAAATCTGCACTAAAAAGAAGTATCACTTCCCACCGGTCAAAAGGGATATCCACAAAATGTGTAAAAATCTGAAAGGCAAGACAGGGCCTGGAGAACAGGGAGCCTTTTTATGCTGATGGGCAGGATGTAAATTGCCAACTGCCTCTCTGGAGGAGTACATTGTGTTCCCTAAAACAAATAAAGAACAGAGCTACAGAGCCAAGGCCAGTTCCAGTCTAGGGAATATTCCTTGGAAAAACTGAAAATCAATAAGACACAGCCACCCCAAAATTTAGCGCTGCACTGCTTACAAGGACCTCAACTTGGGTACACCTTAAATATCCCAGGAAATATAAAAATGGTTCAAAAAATTGTGGTACTTACGTACGATGGAATATCCCTCAGCCATGAAATCAATGTCATAAGACCAGTAGCAGCAAAATGGGTGGATTCAGGTACGATGATTCTAAGTGAAATAAGTCACACAGAAAAAGAAACTTATCATAATATCACTTATGAAGATCCTGTAAACAATGCTACACTGGAACTGAGTTAGGAAATAGAACAGTGTCTCACATTTAGAAAACACTCTTATGCCTGCTTAAGGGAAAGGAGAGGTGGGGTGATGCATAAAACCAGAGTTTGATATAAGCACAGGTACCGTTCCAAAAACCAACTATGGAATAGACAAGACCTACACCTTCCTCAGTGAAAGGGATTCTAAACCCCATATTTCCCGCAGAGAAATATATCTGACTAGTAAGAATCTTAAAACCTATGTATTGATATGTCTCCGTAAGGGAATCAAGTGTGTCTAGACTGGCATAAACATGGCAGCGAGAATCAGCTCAAACCCACTCTAAAAAGGAATTTCAAAAACAAAACAAAAAAACTGGGAAATTCTTTACAATTCCTTCAGGGTCTCTGATGAAACCTGGAATGACCCTATCTACAATGACAGCTGGATATGGCATAAGGAGGGACACTTGGGACTGAGAATATTGGTGAGATTGGGTGAGCAAATGCAGACCCTTTAAACCACAAATGCCTGGCACCCATTCCATGGGTACCAACTCTCCAGGATAAAGGGAATATTACTACAGCTATAACATGTACGGGAAACCTAGAGAACGGACACACTGTGAATACGAAAGGTTTCTAAAACTCAACGAATAGTCCCTCTCCTGGTGCTCCGGTTTGACTTTCCATCTGCTTTACTATCAACCTCCCAACTTGGAGAGACTGCCCCTTAACCTCCTGGTTCGCACAGGTTGCCAATTTGGCAGAGGATAAAAGGGAAGAGGGAGAACCAATGAGAGAGTAGCTGTTAGGCATTTGGACGGGCACATATCACTGTAATTTCCCGGCAGGAAGAAGAATTAACCAAAGTTTCAGCCACCCACCGGGAACCAGTACAGATCCTGAACCAAAATTTTGTACTTGCGGTCAGCTCACCAAAAACGAGTTGAAATATGGAGCTCAGGGGCACAGCAATTCACAAACTGGCCGAGTAATAAAGGACAACTGTCGTCCAAAAATCTGTTGAGGGAAAGCAACGAGGCAGATTGAAAGCGAGGCAGAATAGCAGGAAACAGATTTCAAGAGGTACGTTGGAATCGCCTTTAAAGCACAGGAAGAGGGGCACAACTTCGACAATGATGCACTTGGCCAAAAAGGGCGTATGTGTTTTCTCCTGAATATATTCAGGAGAAAACACATACGCCCTTTTTGGGCAAGCAAGCAAGCGGGCAATGCAAATCTGCACTACAAAGAAGTATCACTTCGCACCGGTCAAAAGGGACATCCACAAAATGTGTAAAAACCAGAAAGGCAAGACAGGCCCTGGAGAACAGGGAGCCTTGTTATGCTGATGGGTGGGATGTAAATTGTCAACTGCCTCTCTGGAGGAGTACATTGTGTTCCCTAAAACAAGTAAAGAACAGAGCTACAGAGCCAAGGGCACTTCCAGTCTAGGGAATATACCTTGGAAAAACAGAAAATCAATAAGACAGAGCCACCCCAAAATTTAGGGCTGCACTGCTTACAAGGACTTCAACTTGGGTACAGCTTAAATATCCCAGGAAATATAAAAATGGTTCAAAAAATTGTGGTACTTACGTACGATGGAATATCCCTCAGCCATGAAATCAATGTCATAAGACCAGTAGCAGCAAAATGGGTGGATTCAGGTACGATGATTCTAAGTGAAATAAGTCACACAGAAAAAGAAACTTATCATAAGATATCACTTATGAAGATCCTGTAAACATGGCTACACTTGAACTGAGTTAGGAAAGAGAACAGTGTCTCACATTTAGAAAACACTCTGATGCCTGCTTAAGGGGGAAGGGGAGGTGGGGTGATGCATAAAACCAGAGTTTGATATAAGCACAGGTACCGTTCCAAAAACCAACTATGGAATAGACAAGACCTACACCTTCCTCAGTGAAAGGGACTCAAAACCCCATATTTCCCGCAGAGGAATATATCTGACTAGTAAGAATCTTAAAACCTATGTATTGATATGTCTCCGTAAGGGAATCAACTGTGTCTAAACTGGCATAAACATGGCAGCGAGAATCAGCTCAAACCCACCATAAAAAGGAATGTCAAAAACAAAACAAAAAAACTGGGAAATTCTTTACAATTATTTCAGGGTCTCTGATGAAACCTGGAATGACCCTATCTACAACGACAGCTGGATGTGGCAAAAGGCTGGACACTTGGGACTGAGAGGATTGGTGAGATTGGGTGAGCAAATGCAGACACTTTAAAGCAATAATGCATGGCACCCATTCCATGGGTCCCAACTCTCCAGGTTGAAGGGAATATTACTACAGCTATAACATGTACAGGAAACCTAGAGAACGGACACACTGTGAATACGAAAGGTTTCTAAAACTCAACGAATAGTCCCAATCCTGGTGCTCCGTCTTGACTTTCCACCTGCTTTACTATCAACCTCCCAACTTGGAGAGACAGCCCCTTTAACCTCCTGGTTCGCACAGGTTTCCAATTTGGCAGGGGATGAAAGGGAAGAGGGAGAACCAATGAGAGAGTAGCTGTTAGGCATTTGGACGGGCATATATCAATCTAATTGCCCGGCAGGAAGAAGAATTAACCAAAGTCTCAGCCACCCACTGGGAACCAGTATAGGTCCTGAACCAAAATTTTTGACTTGCGGTCGGCTCACCAGAAACGAGTTGAAAAATGGAGCTCAGGGGCACAGCAATTCACAAACTGGCCTAGTAATAAAGGACAACTATCTTTCAAAAATCTGTTGAGTGAAGACAACGAGGAGGACTTGAAAGCGAGGCAGAATAGCGGGAAACAGATTTCAAGAGGTACGTTGGAATTGCCTTTAAAGCACAGGAAGAGGGGCACAACTTCGACAATGATGCACTTGGCCAAAAAGGGCGTATGCGTTTTCTCCTGAATATATTCAGGAGAAAACGCATACGCCCTTTTAAGCCTAGCAAGCAAGCGGGCCATGCAAATCTGCACTAAAAAGAAGTATCACTTCCCACCGGTCAAAAGGGATATCCACAAAATGTGTAAAAATCTGAAAGGCAAGACAGGCCCTGGAGAACAGGGAGCCTTTTTATGCTGATGGGCAGGATGTAAATTGCCAACTGCCTCTCTGGAGGAGTACATTGTGTTCCCTAAAACAAATAAAGAACAGAGCTACAGAGCCAAGGCCAGTTCCAGTCTAGGGAATATTCCTTGGAAAAACTGAAAATCAATAAGACACAGCCACCCCAAAATTTAGCGCTGCACTGCTTACAAGGACCTCAACTTGGGTACACCTTAAATATCCCAGGAAATATAAAAATGGTTCAAAAAATTGTGGTACTTACGTACGATGGAATATCCCTCAGCCATGAAATCAATGTCATAAGACCAGTAGCAGCAAAATGGGTGGATTTAGGTACGATGATTCTAAGTGAAATAAGTCACACAGAAAAAGAAACTTATCATAATATCACTTATGAAGATCCTGTAAACAATGCTACACTGGAACTGAGTTAGGAAATAGAACAGTGTCTCACATTTAGAAAACACTCTTATGCCTGCTTAAGGGAAAGGAGAGGTGGGGTGATGCATAAAACCAGAGTTTGATATAAGCACAGGTACCGTTCCAAAAACCAACTATGGAATAGACAAGACCTACACCTTCCTCAGTGAAAGGGATTCTAAACCCCATATTTCCCGCAGAGAAATATATCTGACTAGTAAGAATCTTAAAACCTATGTATTGATATGTCTCCGTAAGGGAATCAAGTGTGTCTAGACTGGCATAAACATGGCAGCGAGAATCAACTCAAACCCACTCTAAAAAGGAATTTCAAAAACAAAACAAAAAAACTGGGAAATTCTTTACAATTCCTTCAGGGTCTCTGATGAAACCTGGAATGACCCTATCTACAATGACAGCTGGATATGGCATAAGGAGGGACACTTGGGACTGAGAATATTGGTGAGATTGGGTGAGCAAATGCAGACCCTTTAAACCACAAATGCCTGGCACCCATTCCATGGGTACCAACTCTCCAGGTTAAAGGGAATATTACTACAGCTATAACATGTACGGGAAACCTAGAGAACGGACACACTGTGAATATGAAAGGTTTCTAAAACTCAACGAATCGTCCCTCTCCTGGTGCTCCGGTTTGACTTTCCATCTGCTTTACTATCAACCTCCCAACTTGGAGAGACTGCCCCTTAACCTCCTGGTTCGCACAGGTTTCCAATTTGGCAGAGGATGAAAGGGAAGAGGGAGAACCAATGAGAGAGTAGCTGTTAGGCATTTGGACGGGCACATATCACTGTAATTTCCCGGCAGGAAGAAGAATTAACCAAAGTTTCAGCCACCCACCGGGAACCAGTACAGATCCTGAAACAAAACTTTGGACTTGCGGTCAGCTCACCAAAAACGAGTTGAAATATGGAGCTCAGGGGCACAGCAATTCACAAACTGGCCGAGTAATAAAGGACAACTGTCGTCCAAAAATCTGTTGAGGGAAAGCAACGAGGCAGACTTGAAAGCGAGGCAGAATAGCAGGAAACAGATTTCAAGAGGTACGTTGGAATCGCCTTTAAAGCACAGGAAGAGGGGCACAACTTCGACAATGATGCACTTGGCCAAAAAGGGCGTATGTGTTTTCTCCTGAATATATTCAGGAGAAAACACATACGCCCTTTTTGGCCAAGCAAGCAAGCGGGCAATGCAAATCTGCACTACAAAGAAGTATCACTTCCCACCGGTCAAAAGGGACATCCACAAAATGTGTAAAAACCAGAAAGGCAAGACAGGCCCTGGAGAACAGGGAGCCTTGTTATGCTGATGGGTGGGATGTAAATTGTCAACTGCCTCTCTGGAGGAGTACATTGTGTTCCCTAAAACAAGTAAAGAACAGAGCTACAGAGCCAAGGGCACTTCCAGTCTAGGGAATATACCTTGGAAAAACGGAAAATCAATAAGACAGAGCCACCCCAAAATTTAGGGCTGCACTGCTTACAAGGACTTCAACTTGGGTACAGCTTAAATATCCCAGGAAATATAAAAATGGTTCAAAAAATTGTGGTACTTACGTACGATGGAATATCCCTCAGCCATGAAATCAATGTCATAAGACCAGTAGCAGCAAAATGGGTGGATTCAGGTACGATGATTCTAAGTGAAATAAGTCACACAGAAAAAGAAACTTATCATAAGATATCACTTATGAAGATCCTGTAAACATGGCTACACTTGAACTGAGTTAGGAAAGAGAACAGTGTCTCACATTTAGAAAACACTCTGATGCCTGCTTAAGGGGGAAGGGGAGGTGGGGTGATGCATAAAACCAGAGTTTCATATAAGCACAGGTACCGTTCCAAAAACCAACTATGGAATAGACAAGACCTACACCTTCCTCAGTGAAAGGGACTCAAAACCCCATATTTCCCGCAGAGGAATATATCTGACTAGTAAGAATCTTAAAACCTATGTATTGATATGTCTCCGTAAGGGAATCAAGTGTGTCTAAACTGGCATAAACATGGCAGCGAGAATCAGCTCAAACCCACCATAAAAAGGAATGTCAAAAACAAAACAAAAAAACTGGGAAATTCTTTAAAATTATTTCAGGGTCTCTGATGAAACCTGGAATGACCCTATCTACAACGACAGCTGGATGTGGCAAAAGGCTGGACACTTGGGACTGAGAGGATTGGTGAGATTGGGTGAGCAAATGCAGACACTTTAAAGCAATAATGCATGGCACCCATTCCATGGGTCCCAACTCTCCAGGTTGAAGGGAATATTACTACAGCTATAACATGTACAGGAAACCTAGAGAACGGACACACTGTGAATACGAAAGGTTTCTAAAACTCAACGAATAGTCCCAATCCTGGTGCTCCGTCTTGACTTTCCACCTGCTTTACTATCAACCTCCCAACTTGGAGAGACAGCCCCTTTAACCTCCTGGTTCGCACAGGTTTCCAATTTGGCAGGGGATGAAAGGGAAGAGGGAGAACCAATGAGAGAGTAGCTGTTAGGCATTTGTACGGGCACATATCACTCTAATTTCCCGGCAGGAAGAAGAATTAACCAAAGTCTCAGCCACCCACTGGGAACCAGTAGAGGTCCCGAACCAAAATTTTGGACTTGCGGTCGGCTAACCAAAAACGAGTTGAATAATGGAGCTCAGGGGCAGAGCAATTCACAAACTGGCCGAGTAATAAAGGACAACTGTCGTCAAAAATCTGTTGAGGGAAGGCAACGAGGCGGACTTGAAAGCGAGGCAGAATAGCAGGAAACACATTTCAAGAGGTACGTTGGAATCGCCTTTAAAGCACAGGAAGAGGGGCACAACTTCGACAATGATGCACTTGGCCAAAAAGGACGTATGCGTTTTCTCCTGAATATATTCAGGAGAAAACGCATACGCCCTTTTTGGCCAAGCAAGCAAGCAGGCAATGCAAATCTGCACTACAAAGAAGTATCACTTCCCACCGGTCAAAAGGGACATCCACAAAATGTGTAAAAACCAGAAAGGCAAGACAGGCCCTGGAGAACAGGGAGCCTTGTTATGCTGATGGGCGGGATGTAAATTGCCAACTGCCTCTCTGGAGGAGTACATTGTGTTCCCTAAAACAAGTAAAGAACAGAGCTACAGCGCCAAGGGCACTTCCAGTCTAGGGAATATACCTTGGAAAAACTGAAAATCAATAAGACAGAGCCACCCCAAAATTTAGGGCAGCACTGCTTACAAGGACCTCAACTTGGGTACACCTTATATATCCCAGGAAATATAAAAATGGTTCAAATAATTGTGGTACTTACGTACGGTGGAATATCCCTCAGCCATGAAATCAATGTCATAAGACCAGTAGCAGCAAAATGGGTGGATTTAGGGACGATGATTCTAAGTGAAATAAGTCACACAGAAAAAGAAACTTATCATAAGATATCACTTATGAAGATCCTGTAAACATGGCTACACTTGAACTGAGTTAGGAAAGAGAACAGTGTCTCACATTTAGAAAACACTCTTATGCCTGCATAAGGGGGAAGAAGAGGTGGGGTGATGCATAAAACCAGAGTTTGATATAAGCACAGGAACCGTTCCTAAAACTAACTATGGAATAGACAAGACCTACACCTTCCTCCGTGAAAGGGACTGAAAACCCCATATTTCCCGAAGAGGAATATATCTGACTAGTAAGAATCTTAAAACCTATGTATTGATACGTCTCAATAAGGGAATCAAGTGTGTCTAGACTGGCATAAACATGGCAGTGAGAATCAGCTCAAACCGACTATAAAAAGGAATTTCAAAAACAAAACAAAAAAACTGGGAAATTCTTTTCAATTCCTTCAGTGTCTCTGATGAAACCTGGAATGACCCTATCTACAACGACAGCTGGATGTGGCATAAGGCTGGACACTTGGGACTGAGAGGATTGGTGAGATTGGGTGAGCAAATGCAGATCCTTTAAAGAAATAATGCATTGCACCCATTCCATGGGTCCCAATTCTCCAGGTTGAAGGGAATATTACTACAGATATAACATGAATGGGAAACCTAGAGAACGGACACACTGTGAATACGAAAGGTCTCTAAAACTCAACGAATAGTCCCTCTCCTGGTGCTCAGGTTTGACTTTCCATCTGCTTTACTATCAACCTCCCAACTTGGAGAGACAGCCCCTTTAACCTCCTGGTCCGTACAGGTTTCCAATTTGGCAGAGGATGAAAGGGAAGAGGGAGAACCAATGAGAGAGTAGCTGTTAGGCATTTGGACGGACACATATCACTGTAATTTCCCGGCAGAAAGAAGTATTAACCAAAGTCTCATCCAACCACCGGGAAGCAGTATAGGTCCTGAACCAAAATTTTGGACTTGCGTTCAGCTCACCAAAAACGAGTGGAAAAATGGAACTCAGGGACACTGCAATTCACAAACGGGCCGAGTAATAAAGGACAACTATCGTCCAAAAATCTGTTGAGGGAAGGCAACGAGGCGGACTTGAAAGCGAGGCAGAATAGCAGGAAACAGATTTCAAGAGGTACGTTGGAATCACCTTTAAAGCACAGGAAGAGGGGCACAACTTCGACAATGATGCACTTGGCCAAAAAGGGCGTATTCTTTTTCTCCTTAATATATTCAAGAGAAAATGCATACACCCTTTTTGCCCAAGCAAGCAAGCGGGCAATGCAAATCTGCACTACAAAGAAGTATCACTTCCCACCGGTCAAAAGGGACATCCACAAAATGTGTAAAAACCAGAAAGGCAAGACAGGCCCTGGAGAACAGGGAGCCTTGTTATGCTGATGGGCGGGATGTAAATTGCCAACTGCCTCTCTGGAGGAGTACATTGTGTTCCCTAAAACAAGTAAAGAACAGAGCTACAGAGCCAAGGGCACGTCCAGTCTAGGGAATATACCTTGGGAAAACTGAAAATCAATAAGACAGACCCACCCCAAAACCTAGGGCTGCACTGCGTACAAGGACCTCAACTTGGGCACACCTTAAATATCCGAGGAAATATAAAAATGGTTCAAAAATTGTGGTACTTACGTACGATCTAATATCCCTCAGCCATGAAATCAATGTCATAAGACCAGTAGCAGTAAAATGGGGGGATTTAGGTACGATGATTCTAAGTGAAATAAGTCACACAGAAAGATAAACTTATCATAAGATATCACTTATGAAGATCCTGTAAACATGGCCTCACTTGAACTGAGTTAGGAAAGAGAGCAGTGTCTCACATTTAGAAAACACCCTTATGCCTGCTTAAGGGGGAAGGAGAGGTGGGGTGATGCATAAAACCAGAGTTTGATATAAGCACAGGTACCGTTCCAAAACCAACTATGGAATAGACAAGACCTACACCTTCCACAGTGAATGGGACTCAAAACCCCATATTTCCCACAGAGGAATATATCTGACTAGTAAGAATCTTAAAACCTATGTATTGATATGTCTCCGTAAGGGAATCAAGTGTGTCTAGACTGGCATAAACATGGCAGCGAGAATCAGCTCAAACCCACTATCAAAAGGAATTGCAAAAACAAAACAAAAAAACTGGGAAATTCTTTGCAATTCCTTCAGGGTCAATGATGAAACCTGGAATGACCCTTTGTACAACGACACCTGGATGTGGCATAAGGCTGGACACTTGGGACTGAGAGGATTGGTGAGATTGGGTGAGCAAATGCAGACCCTTTCAAGCAATAATGCATGTCACCCATTCCATGGGTCCCAACTCTCCAGGTTGATGGGAATATTATTACATTTATAACATGTACGGGAAACCTAGAGAACGGACACACTGTGAATACGAAAGATTTCTAAAACTCAACGAATAGTCCCTCTCCTGGTGCTCCGGTTTTACTTTCCATCTGCTTTACTATCAACCTCCCAACATGGAGAGACAGCCCCTGTAAACTCCTGGTTCGCAAAGGTTGCCAATTTGGCAGAGGATGAAAGGGAAGAGTGAGAACCAACGAGAGAGTAGCTGTTAGGCATTTGGACGGGCACATATCACTGTAATTTCCCGGCATGAAGAAGAATTAAACAAAGTCTCAGCCACCCACTGGGAACCAGTATAGGTCCTGAACCAAAATGTTGGACTTGCGGTCAGCTCACCAGAAACGATTTGAAAAATGGAGCTCAGGGGCACAGCAATTCACAAACTGGCCGAGTAATAAAGGACAACTATCGTCCGAAAATCTGTTGAGGGAAGGCAACCAGGCGGACTTGAAAGCGAGGCAGAATAGCAGGAAACAGATTTCAAGAGGTACGTTGGAATCGCCTTTAAAGCACAGGAAGAGGGGCACAACTTCGACAATGATGCACTTGGCCAAAAAGGGCGTATGCGTTTTCTCCTGAATATATTCAGGAGAAAACGCATACGCCCTTTTTGGCCAAGCAAGAAAGCGGGCAATGCAAATCTGCACTACAAAGAAGTATCACTTCCCACCGGTCAAATGGGACATCCACAAAATGTGTAAAAACCAGAAAGGCAAGACAGGCCCTGGAGAACAGGGAGCCTTGTTATGCTGATGGGCGGGATGTAAATTGCCAACTGCCTCTCTGGAGGAGTGCATTGTATTCCCTAAAACAAGTAAACAACAGAGCTACAGAGCCAAGGGCACTTCCAGTCTAGAGAATATACCTTGGGAAAACTGAAAATCAATAAGACACAGCCACCCCAAAATTTAGGGCTGCACTGCTTACAAGGACCTCAACTTGGGTACACCTTAAATATCCCAGGAAAGATAAAAATGGTTCAAAAAACTGTGGTACTTACGTACGATGGAATATCCCTCAGCCATGAAATCAATGTCATAAGACCAGTAGCAGCAAAATGGGTGGATTCAGGTACGATGATTCTAAGTGAAATAAGTCACACAGAAAAAGAAACTTATCATAAGATATCACTTATGAAGATCCTGTAAACATGGCTACACTTGAACTGAGTTAGGAAAGAGAACAGTGTCTCACATTTAGAAAACACTCTTATGCCTGCTTAAGGGGGAAGGAGAGGTGGGGTGATGCATAAAACCAGAGTTTGATATAAGCACAGGTACCGTTCCAAAAACCAACTATGGAATAGACAAAACCTACACCTTCCTCAGTGAAAGGGACTCAAAACCCCATATTTCCCGCAGAGGAATATATCTGACTAGTAAGAATCTTAAAACCTATGTATTGATATGTCTCCATAAGGGAATCAAGTGTGTCTAGACTGGCATAAACATGGCAGCGAGAATCAGCACAAACCCACTATAAAAAGGAATTTCAAAAACAAAACAAAAAAACTGGGAAATTCTTTACAATTCCTTCAGGGTCTCTGATGAAACCTGGAATGACCCTATCTACAACGACAGCTGGATGTGGCATAAGGAGGGACACTTGGGACTGAAACGATTGGTGAGATTGGGTGAGCAAATGCAGACCCTTTAAAGCACAAATGCCTGGCACCCCTTCCATGGGTCCCAACTCTGCAGGTTGAAGGGAATATTACTACAGCTATAACATGTACGGGAAACCTAGAGAACGGACACACTGTGAATACGAAAGGTTTCTAAAACTCAATGAATAGTCCCTCTCCTGGTGCTCCGGTTTGACTTTCCATCTGCTTTACTATCAACCTCCCACCTTGGAGAGACAGCCCCTTTAACCTCCTGGTTCGCACAGGTTGCCAATTTGGCAGAGGATGAAAGGGAACAGGGAGAATCAATGAGAGAGTAGCTGTTAGGCATTTGGACGGGCACATATCACTCTAACTTCCCGGCAGGAAGAAGAATTAACCAAAGTCTCAGCCCCCCACCGGGAGCCAGCATAGCTCCTGCACCAAAATGTTGGACTTGCGGTCAGCTCACCAAAAATGAGTTGAAAAATGGAGCTCAGGGGCACAGCAATTCACAAACTGGCCGAGTAATAAAGAACAACTATCGTCCAAAAATCTGTTGAGGGAAGGCAACGAGGCGGACTTGAAAGCGAGGCAGAATAGCAGGAAACAGATTTCAAGAGGTACGTTGGAATCGCCTTTAATGCACAGGAAGAGGGGCACAACTTCGACAATGATGCACTTGGCCAAAAAGGGCGTATGTGTTTTCTCCTGAATATATTCAGGAGGAAACGCATACGCCCTTTTTGGCCAAGCAAGCAAGCGGGCAATGCAAATCTGCACTACAAAGAAGTATCACTTCCCACCGGTCAAAAGGGACATCCACAAAATGTGTAAAAACCAGAAAGGCAAGACAGGCCCTGGAGAACAGGGAGCCTTGTTATGCTGATGGGCGGGATGTAAATTGCCAACTGCCTCTCTGGAGGAGTGCATTGTGTTCCCTAAAACAAGTAAACAACAGAGCTACAGAGCCAAGGGCACTTCCAGTCTAGGGAATATACCTTGGGAAAACTGAAAATCAATAAGACAGAGCCACCACAAAATTTAGGGCTGCACTGCTTACAAGGACCTCAACTTGGGTACACCTTACATATCCCAGGAAAGATAAAAATGGTTCAAAAAATTGTGGTACTTACGTACGATGGAATATCCCTCAGCCATGAAATCAATATCATAAGACCAGTAGCCGCAAAATGGGTGGATTCAGGTACGTTGATTCTAAGTGAAATAAGTCACACAGAAAAAGAAGCTTATCATAAGATATCACTTTTGAAGATTCTGTAAACATGGCTACACTTGAACTGAGTTAGGAAAGAGAACAGTGTCTCACATTTAGAAAACACTCTTATGCCAGCTTAAGGGGGAAGGAGAGGTGGGGTGATGCATAAAACCAGAGTTTGATATAAGCACAGGTACCGTTCCAGAAACCAACTATGGAATAGACAAGACCTACACCTTCCTCAGTGAAAGGGACTCAAAACCCCATATTTCCCGCAGAGGAATATATCTGACTATTAAGAATCTTAAAACCTATGTATTGATATTTCTCCGTAAGGGAATCAAGTGTGTCTAGACTGGCATAAACATGGCAGCGAGAATCAGCTCAAACCCACTCTGAAAAGGAATTTCAAAAACAAAACAAAAACCTGGGAAATTCTTTACAATTCCTTCAGGGTCTCTGATGAAACCTGGAATGACCCTATGTACAACGACAGCTGGATGTGGCATAAGGAGGGACACTTGGGACTGAGAGGATTGGTGAGATTGGGTGAGCAAATGCAGACCCTTTAAAGCACAAATGCCTGGCACCCATTCCATGGGTCCCAAGTCTCCAGGTTGAAGGGAATATTACTACAGTTATAACATGTACGGGAAACATAGAGAACGGACACACTGTGAATACGAAAGGTTTCTAAAACTCAACGAATAGTCCCTCTCCTGGTGCTCCGGTTTGACTTCCCATCTGCTTTACTATCCACCTCCCAACTTGGAGAGACAGCCCCTTTAACCTCCTGGTTCGCACAGGTTGCCAATTTGGCAGAGGATGAAAGGGAAGAGGGAGAACCAATGAGAGTGTAGCTGTTAGGCATTTGGACGGGCACATATCACTGTAATTTCCCGGCAGGAAGAAGAATTAACCAAAGTCTCAGCCACCCACCGGGAACCAGTATAGGTCCTGAACCAAAATTTTGGGCTTGCGGTTAGCTCACCAAAAACGAGTTGAAAAATGGAGCTCAGGGGCACAGCAATTCACAAACTGGCCGAGTAATAAAGGACAACTATCGTCCAAAAATCTGTTGAGGGAAGGCAACGAGGCGGACTTGAAAGCGAGGCAGAATAGCAGGAAACAGATTTCAAGAGGTACGTTGGAATCGCCTTTAAAGCACAGGAAGAGGGGCACAACTTCGACAATGATGCACTTGGCCAAAAAGGGCGTATGAATTTTCACCTGAATATATTCAGGAGAAAACGCATACGCCCTTTTTGGCCAAGCAAGCAAGCGGGCAATGCAAATCTGCACTACAAAGAAGTATCACTTCCCACCGGTCAAAAGGGACATCCACAAAAATGTGTAAAATCCAGAAAGGCAAGACAGGCCCTGGAGAACAGGGAGCCTTGTTATGCTGATGGACGGGATGCAAATTGCCAACTGCCTCTCTGAATGAGTGCATTGTGTTCCCTAAAACAAGTAAACAACAGAACTACAGAGCCAAGGGCACTTCCAGTCTAGGGAATATTCCTTGGGAAAACTGAAAATGAATAAGACAGAACCACCCAAAAAATTTAGGGCTGCACTGCTTACAAGGACCTCAACTTGGGTACACCTTAAATATCCCAGGAAATATAAAAATGTTTCAAAAAATTGTGGGACTTACGTACGATGGAATATCCCTCAGCCATGACATCAATGTCATAAGACCAGTAGCAGCAAAATGGGTGGATTCATGTACGATGATTCTAAGTGAAATAAGTCACACAGAAAAAGAAACTTATCGTAAGATATCACTTATGAAGATAATATAAACATGGCTACACTTGAACTGAGTTAGGAAAGAGAGCAGTGTCTCACATTTAGAAAACACTCTTATGCCTGCTTAAGGGGGAAGGAGAGGAGGGGTGATGCATAAAACCAGAGTTTGATATAAGCATAGGTACCGTTCCAAAAACCAACTATGGAATAGACAAGACCTACACCTTCCTCAGTGAAAGGGACTCAAAACCCCATATTTCCCGCA
The DNA here is from genome assembly GCF_949752795.1 of Hyperoodon ampullatus. Lineage (NCBI taxonomy): Eukaryota > Metazoa > Chordata > Mammalia > Artiodactyla > Ziphiidae > Hyperoodon > Hyperoodon ampullatus. The sequence goes on along the minus strand of NW_027640702.1, from coordinate 697,566 downwards.
GAGGAATATATCTGACTAGTAAGAATCTTAAAACCTATGTATTGATATGTCTCCGTAAGGGAATCAAGTGTGTCTAGACTGGCATAAACATGGCAGCGAGAATCAGCTCAAACCCACTACAAAAAGGAATTTCAAAAACAAAACAAAAAAACTGGGAAATTCTTTACAATTCCTTCAGGGTCTCTGATGAAACCTGGAATGACCCTATCTACAACGACAGCTGGATGTGGCATAAGGCTGCACACTAGGGACTGAGAGGATTGGTGAGATTGGGTGAGCAAATGCAGACCCTTTAAAGCACAAATGCCTGGCACCCATTCCATGGGTCCCAACTCTCCAGGTTGAAGGGAATATTACTACAGTTATAACATGTACGGGAAACATAGAGAACGGACACACAGTGAATACGAAAGGTTTCTAAAACTCAACGAATAGTCCCTCTCCTGGTGCTCCGGTTTGACTTTCCATCTGCTTTACTATCCACCTCCCAACTTGGAGAGACAGCCCCTTTAACCTCCTGGTTCGCACAGGTTGCCAATTTGGCAGAGGATGAAAGGGAAGAGGGAGAACCAATGAGAGTGTAGCTGTTAGGCATTTGGACGGGCACATATCACTGTAATTTCCCGGCAGGAAGAAGAATTAACCAAAGTCTCAGCCACCCACCGGGAACCAGTATAGGTAATGAACCAAAATTTTGGGCTTGCGGTTAGCTCACCAAAAACGAGTTGAAAAATGGAGCTCAGGGGCACAGCAATTCACAAACTGGCCGAGTAATAAAGGACAACTATCGTCCAAAAATCTGTTGAGGGAAGGCAACGAGGCGGACTTGAAAGCGAGGCAGAATAGCAGGAAACAGATTTCAAGAGGTACGTTGGAATCGCCTTTAAAGCACAGGAAGAGGGGCACAACTTCGACAATGATGCACTTGGCCAAAAAGGGCGTATGCGTTTTCACCAGGATATATTCAGGAGAAAACGCATATGCCCTTTTTGGCCAAGCAAGCAAGCGGGCAATGCAAATCTGCACTACAAAGAAGTATCACTTCCCACCGGTCAAAAGGGACATCCACAAAAATGTGTAAAAACCAGAAAGGCAAGACAGGCCCTGGAGAACAGGGAGCCTTGTTATGCTGATGGGCGGGATGTAAATTGCCAACTGCCTCTCTGGATGAGTGCATTGTGTTCCCTAAAACATGTAAACAACAGAGCTACAGAGCCAAGGGCACTTCCAGTCTAGGGAATATTCCTTGGGAAAACTGAAAATGAATAAGACAGAACCACCCAAAAAATTTAGGGCTGCACTGCTTACAAGGACCTCAACTTGGGTACACCTTAAATATCCCCGGAAATATAAAAATGGTTCAAATAATTGTGGGACTTACGTACGATGGAATATCCCTCAGCCATGACATCAATGTCATAAGACCAGTAGCAGCAAAATGGGTGGATTCATGTACGATGATTCTAAGTGAAATAAGTCACACAGAAAAAGAAACTTATCGTAAGATATTACTTATGAAGATAATATAAACATGGCTACACTTGAACTGAGTTAGGAAAGAGAGCAGTGTCTCACATTTAGAAAACACTCTTATGCCTGCTTAAGGGGGAAGGAGAGGTGGGGTGATGCATAAAACAAGAGTTTGATATAAGCATAGGTACCGTTCCAAAAACCAACTATGGAATAGACAAGACCTACACCTTCCTCAGTGAAAGGGACTCAAAACCCCAAATTTCCCGCAGAGGAATATATCTGACTAGTAAGAATCTTAAAACCTATTTATTGATATGTCTCCGTAAGGGAATCAAGTGTGTCTAGACTGGCATAAACATGGCAGCGAGAATCAGCTCAAACCCACTATAAAAAGGAATTTCAAAAACAAAACAAAAAAACTGGGAAATTCTTTACAATTCCTTCAGGGTCTCTGATGAAACCTGGAATGACCCTATCTACAACGACAGCTGGATGTGGCATAAGGAGGGACACTTGGGACTGAGATGATTGGTGAGATTGGGTGAGCAAATGCAGACCCTTTAAAGCACAAATGCCTGGCACCCATTCCATGGGTCCCAACTCTGCAGGTTGAAGGGAATATTACTACAGCTATAACATGTACGGGAAACCTAGAGAACGGACCCACTGTGAATACGAATGGTTTCTAAAACTCAATGAATAGTCCCTCTCCTGGTGCTCCGGTTTGACTTTCCATCTGCTTTACTATCAACCTCCCAACTTGGAGAGACAGCCCCTTTAACCTACTGGTTCGCACAGGTTGCCAATTTGGCAGAGGATGAAAGGGAACAGGGAGAATCAATGAGAGAGTAGCTTTTAGGCATTTGGACGGGCACATATCACTCTAACTTCCCGGCAGGAAGAAGAATTAACCAAAGTCTCAGCCCCCCACCGGGAGCCAGCATAGCTCCTGCACCAAAATTTTGGACTTGCGGTCAGCTCACCAAAAACGAGTTGAAAAATGGAGCTCAGGGGCACAGCAATTCACAAACTGGCCGAGTAATAAAGGACAACTATCGTCCAAAAATCTGTTGAGGGAAGGCAACGAGGCGGACTTGAAAGCGAGGCAGAATAGCAGGAAACAGATTTCAAGAGGTACGTTGGAATCGCCTTTAATGCACAGGAAGAGGGGCACAACTTCGACAATGATGCACTTGGCCAAAAAGGGCGTATGTGTTTTCTCCTGAATATATTCAGGAGGAAACGCATACGCCCTTTTTGGCCAAGCAAGCAAGCGGGCAATGCAAATCTGCACTACAAAGAAGTATCACTTCCCACCGGTCAAAAGGGACATCCACAAAATGTGTAAAAACCAGAAAGGCAAGACAGGCCCTGGAGAACAGGGAGCCTTGTTATGTTGATGGGCGGGATATACATTGCCAACTGCCTCCCTGGAGGAGTACATTGTGTTCCCTAAAACAAGTAAAGAACAGAGCTACAGAGCCAAGGGCACTTCTAGTCTAGGGAATATACCTTGGGAAAACTGAAAATCAATAAGACACAGCCACCCCAAAACCTAGGGCTGCACTGCGTACAAGGACCTCAACTTGGGCACACCTTAAATATCCGAGGAAATATAAAAATGGTTCAAAAATTGTGGTACTTACGTACGATCTAATATCCCTCAGCCATGAAATCAATGTCATAAGACCAGTAGCAGTAAAATGGGGGGATTTAGGTACGATGATTCTAAGTGAAATAAGTCACATAGAAAGATAAACTTATCATAAGATATCACTTATGAAGATCCTGTAAACATGGCCTCACTTGAACTGAGTTAGGAAAGAGAGCAGTGTCTCACATTTAGAAAACACCCTTATACCTGCTTAAGGGGGAAGGAGAGGTGGGGTGATGCATAAAACCAGAGTTTGATATAAGCACAGGTACCGTTCCAAAACCAACTATGGAATAGACAAGACCTACACCTTCCTCAGTGAAAGGGACTCAAAACCCCATAGTTCCCGCAGAGGAATATATCTGACTAGTAAGAATCTTAAAACCTATGTATTGATATGTCTCCGTAAGGGAATCAAGTGTGTCTAGACTGGCATAAACATGGCAGCGAGAATCAGCTCAAACCCACTATCAAAAGGAATTGCAAAAACAAAACAAAAAAACTGGGAAATTCTTTGCAATTCCTTCAGGGTCTCTGATGAAACCTGGAATGACCCTTTGTACAACGACACCTGGATGTGGCATAAGGCTGGACACTTGGGACTGAGAGGATTGGTGAGATTGGGTGAGCAAATGCAGACCCTTTCAAGCAATAATGCATGTCACCCATTCCATGGGTCCCAACTCTCCAGGTTGATGGGAATATTATTACATTTATAACATGTACGGGAAACCTAGAGAACGGACACACTGTGAATACGAAAGATTTCTAAAACTCAACGAATAGTCCCTCTCCTGGTGCTCCGGTTTTACTTTCCATCTGCTTTACTATCAACCTCCCAACATGGAGAGACAGCCCCTGTAAACTCCTGGTTCGCAAAGGTTGCCAATTTGGCAGAGGATGAAAGGGAAGAGTGAGAACCAACGAGAGAGTAGCTGTTAGGCATTTGGACGGGCACATATCACTGTAATTTCCCGGCATGAAGAAGAATTAAACAAAGTCTCAGCCACCCACTGGGAACCAGTATAGGTCCTGAACCAAAATGTTGGACTTGCGGTCAGCTCACCAGAAACGATTTGAAAAATGGAGCTCAGGGGCACAGCAATTCACAAACTGGCCGAGTAATAAAGGACAACTATCGTCCGAAAATCTGTTGAGGGAAGGCAACGAGGCGGACTTGAAAGCGAGGCAGAATAGCAGGAAACAGATTTCAAGAGGTACGTTGGAATCGCCTTTAAAGCACAGGAAGAGGGGCACAACTTCGACAATGATGCACTTGGCCAAAAAGGGCGTATGCGTTTTCTCCTGAATATATTCAGGAGAAAACGCATACGCCCTTTTTGGCCAAGCAAGAAAGCGGGCAATGCAAATCTGCACTACAAAGAAGTATCACTTCCCACCGGTCAAATGGGACATCCACAAAATGTGTAAAAACCAGAAAGGCAAGACATGCCCTGGAGAACAGGGAGCCTTGTTATGCTGATGGGCGGGATGTAAATTGCCAACTGCCTCTCTGGAGGAGTGCATTGTATTCCCTAAAACAAGTAAACAACAGAGCTACAGAGCCAAGGGCACTTCCAGTCTAGAGAATATACCTTGGGAAAACTGAAAATCAATAAGACACAGCCACCCCAAAATTTAGGGCTGCACTGCTTACAAGGACCTCAACTTGGGTACACCTTAAATATCCCAGGAAAGATAAAAATGGTTCAAAAAACTGTGGTACTTACGTACGATGGAATATCCCTCAGCCATGAAATCAATGTCATAAGACCAGTAGCAGCAAAATGGGTGGATTCAGGTACGATGATTCTAAGTGAAATAAGTCACACAGAAAAAGAAACTTATCATAAGATATCACTTATGAAGATCCTGTAAACATGGCTACACTTGAACTGAGTTAGGAAAGAGAACAGTGTCTCACATTTAGAAAACACTCTTATGCCTGCTTAAGGGGGAAGGAGAGGTGGGGTGATGCATAAAACCAGAGTTTGATATAAGCACAGGTACCGTTCCAAAAACCAACTATGGAATAGACAAAACCTACACCTTCCTCAGTGAAAGGGACTCAAAACCCCATATTTCCCGCAGAGGAATATATCTGACTAGTAAGAATCTTAAAACCTATGTATTGATATGTCTCCATAAGGGAATCAAGTGTGTCTAGACTGGCATAAACATGGCAGCGAGAATCAGCTCAAACCCACTATAAAAAGGAATTTCAAAAACAAAACAAAAAAACTGGGAAATTCTTTACAATTCCTTCAGGGTCTCTGATGAAACCTGGAATGACCCTATCTACAACGACAGCTGGATGTGGCATAAGGAGGGACACTTGGGACTGAAACGATTGGTGAGATTGGGTGAGCAAATGCAGACCCTTTAAAGCACAAATGCCTGGCACCCCTTCCATGGGTCCCAACTCTGCAGGTTGAAGGGAATATTACTACAGCTATAACATGTACGGGAAACCTAGAGAACGGACACACTGTGAATACGAAAGGTTTCTAAAACTCAATGAATAGTCCCTCTCCTGGTGCTCCGGTTTGACTTTCCATCTGCTTTACTATCAACCTCCCACCTTGGAGAGACAGCCCCTTTAACCTCCTGGTTCGCACAGGTTGCCAATTTGGCAGAGGATGAAAGGGAACAGGGAGAATCAATGAGAGAGTAGCTGTTAGGCATTTGGACGGGCACATATCACTCTAACTTCCCGGCAGGAAGAAGAATTAACCAAAGTCTCAGCCCCCCACCGGGAGCCAGCATAGCTCCTGCACCAAAATGTTGGACTTGCGGTCAGCTCACCAAAAATGAGTTGAAAAATGGAGCTCAGGGGCACAGCAATTCACAAACTGGCCGAGTAATAAAGAACAACTATCGTCCAAAAATCTGTTTAGGGAAGGCAAGGAGGCGGACTTGAAAGCGAGGCAGAATAGCAGGAAACAGATTTCAAGAGGTACGTTGGAATCGCCTTTAATGCACAGGAAGAGGGGCACAACTTCGACAATGATGCACTTGGCCAAAAAGGGCGTATGTGTTTTCTCCTGAATATATTCAGGAGGAAACGCATACGCCCTTTTTGGCCAAGCAAGCAAGCGGGCAATGCAAATCTGCACTACAAAGAAGTATCATTTCCCACTGGTCAAAAGGGACATCCACAAAATGTGTAAAAACCAGAAAGGCAAGACAGGCCCTGGAGAACAGGGAGCCTTGTTATGCTGCTGGGCGGGATGTAAATTGCCAACTGCCTCTCTGGAGGAGTGCATTGTGTTCCCTAAAACAAGTAAACAACAGAGCTACAGAGCCAAGGGCACTTCCAGTCTAGGGAATATACCTTGGGAAAACTGAAAATCAATAAGACAGAGCCACCACAAAATTTAGGGCTGCACTGCTTACAAGGACCTCAACTTGGGTACACCTTACATATCCCAGGAAAGATAAAAATGGTTCAAAAAATTGTGGTACTTACGTACGATGGAATATCCCTCAGCCATGAAATCAATATCATAAGACCAGTAGCCGCAAAATGGGTGGATTCAGGTACGTTGATTCTAAGTGAAATAAGTCACACAGAAAAAGAAACTTATCATAAGATATCACTTTTGAAGATTCTGTAAACATGGCTACACTTGAACTGAGTTAGGAAAGAGAACAGTGTCTCACATTTAGAAAACACTCTTATGCCAGCTTAAGGGGGAAGGAGAGGTGGGGTGATGCATAAAACCAGAGTTTGATATAAGCACAGGTACCGTTCCAAAAACCAACTATGGAATAGACAAGACCTACACCTTCCTCAGTGAAAGGGACTCAAAACCCCATATTTCCCGCAGAGGAATATATCTGACTATTAAGAATCTTAAAACCTATGTATTGATATGTCTCCGTAAGGGAATCAAGTGTGTCTAGACTGGCATAAACATGGCAGCGAGAATCAGCTCAAACCCACTCTGAAAAGGAATTTCAAAAACAAAACAAAAACCTGGGAAATTCTTTACAATTCCTTCAGGGTCTCTGATGAAACCTGGAATGACCCTATGTACAACGACAGCTGGATGTGGCATAAGGAGGGACACTTGGGACTGAGAGGATTGGTGAGATTGGGTGAGCAAATGCAGACCCTTTAAAGCACAAATGCCTGGCACCCATTCCATGGGTCCCAAGTCTCCAGGTTGAAGGGAATATTACTACAGTTATAACATGTACGGGAAACATAGAGAACGGACACACTGTGAATACGAAAGGTTTCTAAAACTCAACGAATAGTCCCTCTCCTGGTGCTCCGGTTTGACTTCCCATCTGCTTTACTATCCACCTCCCAACTTGGAGAGACAGCCCCTTTAACCTCCTGGTTCGCACAGGTTGCCAATTTGGCAGAGGATGAAAGGGAAGAGGGAGAACCAATGAGAGTGTAGCTGTTAGGCATTTGGACGGGCACATATCACTGTAATTTCCCGGCAGGAAGAAGAATTAACCAAAGTCTCAGCCACCCACCGGGAACCAGTATAGGTCCTGAACCAAAATTTTGGGCTTGCGGTTAGCTCACCAAAAACGAGTTGAAAAATGGAGCTCAGGGGCACAGCAATTCACAAACTGGCCGAGTAATAAAGGACAACTATCGTCCAAAAATCTGTTGAGGGAAGGCAACGAGGCGGACTTGAAAGCGAGGCAGAATAGCAGGAAACAGATTTCAAGAGGTACGTTGGAATCGCCTTTAAAGCACAGGAAGAGGGGCACAACTTCGACAATGATGCACTTGGCCAAAAAGGGCGTATGAATTTTCACCTGAATATATTCAGGAGAAAACGCATACGCCCTTTTTGGCCAAGCAAGCAAGCGGGCAATGCAAATCTGCACTACAAAGAAGTATCACTTCCCACCGGTCAAAAGGGACATCCACAAAAATGTGTAAAAACCAGAAAGGCAAGACAGGCCCTGGAGAACAGGGAGCCTTGTTATGCTGATGGACGGGATGTAAATTGCCAACTGCCTCTCTGAAAGAGTGCATTGTGTTCCCTAAAACAAGTAAACAACAGAACTACAGAGTCAAGGGCACTTCCAGTCTAGGGAATATTCCTTGGGAAAACTGAAAATGAATAAGACAGAACCACCCAAAAAATTTAGGGCTGCACTGCTTACAAGGACCTCAACTTGGGTACACCTTAAATATCCCAGGAAATATAAAAATGTTTCAAAAAATTGTGGGACTTACGTACGATGGAATATCCCTCAGCCATGACATCAATGTCATAAGACCAGTAGCAGCAAAATGGGTGGATTCATGTACGATGATTCTAAGTGAAATAAGTCACACAGAAAAAGAAACTTATCATAAGATATCACTTATGAAGATCCTGTAAACATGGCTACACTTGAACTGAGTTAGGAAAGAGAACAGTGTCTCACATTTAGAAAACACTCTTATGCCTGCTTAAGGGGGAAGGAGAGGTGGGGTGATGCATAAAACCAGAGTTTGATATAAGCACAGTTACCGTTCCAAAAACCAACTATGGAATAGACAAGACCTAAACCTTCCTCAGTGAAAGGGACTCAAAACACCATACTTCCCGCAGAGGAATATATCTGACTAGTAAGAATCTTAAAACTTATGTATTGATATGTCTCCGTAAGGGAATCAAGTGTGTCTAGACTGGCATAAACATGGCAGCGAGAATCAGCTCAAACCCACTATAAAAAGGAATTTCAAAAACAAAACAACAAAACTGGGAAATTCTTTACAATTCCTTCAGGGTCTCTGATGAAACCTGTAATGACCCTATCTACAATGACAGCTGGATATGGCATAAGGAGGGACACTTGGGACTGAGACTATTGGTGAGATTGGGTGAGCAAATGCAGACCCTTTAAAGCACAAATGCCTGGCACCCATTCCATGGGTCCCAACTCTCCAGGTTGAAGGGAATATTACTACAGCTATAACATGTACTGGAAACCTAGAGAACGGACATACTGTGAATACGAAAGGTTTCTAAAACTCAACAAATAGTCCCTCTCTTGGTGCTCCGGTTTGACTTTCCATCTGCTTTACTATCAACCTCCCAATTTGGAGAGACAACCCCTTTAACCTCCTGGTTCGCACAGGTTGCCAATTAGGCAGAAGATGAAAGGGAAGAGGGAGAACCAATGAGAGAGTAGCTGTTAGGCATTTGGACGGGCACATATCACTATAATTTCCAGGCAGGAAGAAGAATTAACCAAAGTCTCAGCCACCCACTGGGAACCAGTATAGGTCCTGAACCAAAATTTTGGACTTGCGGTCAGCTCACCAAAAACGAGTTGAAAAATGGAGCTCCGGGGCACAGCAATTCACAAACTGGAGGAGTAATAAAGGACAACTATGGTCCAAAATTCTGTTGAGGGAAGGCAACGAGGCGGACTTGAAAGCGAGCCAGAATAGCAGGAAACAGATTTCAAGAGGTACGTTGGAATCGCCTTTAAAGCACAGGAAGAGGGGCACAACTTCGACAATGATGCACTTGGCCAAAAAGGGCGTATGCGTTTTCTCCTGAATATATTCAGGAGAAAACGCATACGCCCTTTTTGGCCCAGCAAGCAAGCGGGCAATGCAAATCTGCACTACAAAGAAGTATCACTTGCCACCGGTCAAAAGGGACATCCACAAAATGTGTAAAAACCAGAAAGGCAAGACAGGCCCTGGAGAACAGGGAGCCTTGTTATGCTGATGGGCTGGATGTAAATTGCCAACTGCCTCTCTGTAGGAGTGCATTGTGTTCCCTAAAACAAGTAAAGAACCAAGCTACAGAGCCAAGGGCACTTCCAGTCTAGGGAACATACCTTGGGAAAACTGAAAATGAATAAGAAAGAGCCAACCCAATATTTAGGGCTGCACTGCTTACAAGGACCTCAACTTGGGTACACCTTAAATATCCCAGGAAATATATAAATGGTTCAAAAAATTGTGGTACTTACGTACGATGGAATATCCCTCAGCCATGAAATCAATGTCATAAGACCAGTAGCAGCAAAATGGGTGGATTCAGGTACGATGATTCTAAGTGAAATAAGTCACACAGAAAAAGAAACTTATCATAAGATATCACTTATGAAGATCCTGTAAACATGGCTACACTTGAACTGATTTAGGAAAGAGAACGGTGTCTCACATTTAGAAAACACTCTTATGCCTGCTTAAGGGGGAAGGAGAGGTGGGGTGATGCATAAAACCAGAGTTTGATATAAGCAGAGGTACCGTTCCAAAAACCAACTATGGAATAGAAAAGACATACACCTTCCTCGGTGAAAGGGACTCAAAACCCGATAGTTCCCGAAGAAGAATATATCTGACTAGTAAGAATCTTAAAACCTATGTATTGATATGTCTCCGTAAGGGAATCAAGTGTGTCTAGACTGGCATAAACATGGCAGCGAGAATCAGCTCAAACCCACTATAAAAAGGAATTTCAAAAACAAAACAAAAATACTGGGAAATTCTTTACAATTCCTTCAGGGTCTCTGATGAAACCTGGAATGACCCTATCTACAATGACAGCTGGATGTGGCATAAGGAGGGACACTTGGGACTGAGACGATTGCTGAGATTGGGTGAGCAAACGCAGACCCTTTAAAGCACAAATGCCTGGCACCCATTCCATGGGTCCCAACTCTCCAGGTTGAAGGGAATATTACTACAGCTATAACATATACGGGAAACCTAGAGAACGGACACACAGTGAATACGAAATGTTTCTAAAACTCAATGAATAGTCCCTCTCCTGGTGCTCCAGTTTGACTTTCCATCTGATATACTATCAACCTCCCAACTTGGAGAGACAGCCCATTTAACCTCCTGGTTCGCACAGGTTGCCAATTTGGCAGAGGATGAAAGGGAAGAGGGAGAACCAATGAGAGAGTAGCTGTTAGGCATTTGGACGGGCACATATCACTCTAATTTCCCGGCAGGAAGAAGAATTAACCAAAGTCTCAGCCACCCACCGGGAAACAATATAGGTCCTGAACCAAAATTTTGGACTTGCGGTCAGCTCACCAAAAACGAGTTGAAAAATGGAGCTCAGGGGCACAGCAATTCACAAACTGGCCGAGTAATAAAGGACAACTATTGCCCAAAATTCTGTTGAGGGAAGGCAACGAGGCGGACTTGAAAGCGAGGCAGAATAGCAGGAAACAGATTTCAAGAGGTACGTTGGAATCACCTTTAAAGCACAGGAAGAGGGGCACAACTTCGACAATGATGCACTTGGCCAAAAAGGGCGTATGCGTTTTCTCCTGAATATATTCAGGAGAAAACGCATACGCCCTTTTTGGCCAAGCAAGCAAGCGGGCAATGCAAAACTGCACTACAAAGAAGTATCACTTCCCATTGGTCAAAAGGGACATCCACAAAATATGTAAAAACCAGAAAGGCAACACAGTCCCTGGAGAACAGGGATCCTTGTTATGCTGATGGGCGGGATGTAAATTGCCAACTGCCTCTCTGGAGGAGTGCATTGTGTTCCCTAAAACAAGTAAACAACAGAGCTACAGAGCCAAGGGCACTTCCAGTCTAGGGAATATACCTTGGGAAAACTGAAAATCAATAAGACAGAGCCACCACAAAATTTAGGGCTGCACTGCTTACCAGGACCTCAACTTGGGTACACCTTAAATATCCCAGGAAAGATAAAAATGGTTCAAAAAATTGTGGTACTTACGTACGATGGAATATCCCTCAGCCATGAAATCAATGTCATAAGACCAGTAGCCGCAAAAAGGGTGGATTCAGGTACGTTGATTCTAAGTGAAATAAGTCACACAGAAAAAGAAACTTATCATAAGATATCACTTTTGAAGATTCTGTAAACATGGCTACACTTGAACTGAGTTAGGAAAGAGAACAGTGTCTCACATTTAGAAAACACTCTTATGCCAGCTTAAGGGGGAAGGAGAGGTGGGGTGAAGCATAAAACCAGAGTTTGATATAAGCACAGGTACCGTTCCAAAAACCAACTATGGAATAGACAAGACCTACACCTTCCTCAGTGAAAGGGACTCTAAACCCCATATTTCCCGCAGAGGAAAGTATCTGACTAGTAAGAATCTTAAAACCTATGTATTGATATGTCTCCGTAAGGGAATCAAGTGTGTCTAGACTGGCATAAACATGGCAGCGAGAATCAGCTCAAACCCACTCTGAAAAGGAATTTCAAAAACAAAACAAAAACCTGGGAAATTCTTTACAATTCCTTCAGGGTCTCTGATGAAACCTGGAATGACCCTATCTACAACGACAGCTGGATGTGGCATAAGGCTGCACACTAGGGACTGAGAGGATTGGTGAGATTGGGTGAGCAAATGCAGACCCTTTAAAGCAATAATGCATGGCACCCATTCCATGGGTCCCAACTCTCCAGGTTGAAGGGAATATTACTACAGTTATAACATGTACAGAAAACCTAGAGAACGGACACACTGTGAATACGAAAGGTTTCTAAACCTCAACGAATAGTCCCTCTCCTGGTGCTCCGGTTTGACTTTCCATCTGCTTTACTATCAATCTCCCAACTTGGAGAGACAGCCCCTTTAACCTCCTGGTTCTCACAGGTTGCCAATATGGCAGAGGATGAAAGGGAAGAGGGAGAACCAATGAGAGAGTAGCTGTTAGGCAATTGGACGGGCACATATCACTCTAACTTCCCGGCAGGAAGAAGAATTAACCAAAGTCTCAGCCCCCCACCGGGAACCAGCATAGGTCCTGAACCAAAACTTTGGACTTGCGGTCAGCTCACAAAAAACGAGTTGAGAAATGGAGCTCAGGGGCACAGCAATTCACAAACTGGCCGAGTAATAAAGGACAACTATCGTCCAAAAATCTGTTGACGGATTGCAACGAGGCGGACTTGAGCGCGAGGCAGAATAGCAGGAAACAGATTTCAAGAGGTACGTTGGAATCGCCTTTAAAGCACAGAAAGAGGGGCACAACTTCGACAATAATGCACTTGGCCAAAAAGTGCATATGCGTTTTCTCCTGAATATATTCAGGAGACAACGCATACACATTTTTTGGCCAAGCAAGGAAGCGGGCAATGCAAATCTGCACTACAAAGAAGTATCACTTCCCACCGGTCAAAAGGGACATCCACAAAATGTGTAAAAACCAGAAAGTCAAGACAGGCCCTGGAGAACAGGGAGCCTTGTTATGCTGATGGGCGGGATGTAAATTGCCAACTGCCTCTCTGGAGGAGTGCATTGTGTTCCCAAAAACAAGTAAACAACAGAGCTACAGAGCCAAGGGCACTTCCAGTCTAGGGAATATACCTTGGGAAAACTGAAAATCAATAAGACAGAGCCACCCCAAAATTTAGGGCTGCACTGCTTACAAGGCCCTCAACTTGGGTACACCTTAAATATCCCAGGAAATATAAAAATGGTTCAAAAAATTGTGGTACTTACGTACGATGGAATATCCCTCAGCCATGAAATCAATGTCATAAGACCAGTAGCAGCAAAATGGGTGGATTCAGGTACGATGATTCTAAGTGAATTAAGTCACACAGAAAAAGAAACTTATCATAAGATATCACTTATGAAGATCCTGTAAACATGGCTACACTTGAACTGAGTTAGGAAAGAGAACAGTGTCTCACATTTAGAAAACACTCTTATGCCTGCTTAAGGGGGAAGGAGAGGTGGGGTGATGCATAAAACCAGAGTTTGATATAAGCACAGGTACCCTTCCAAAAACCAACTATGGAATAGACAAGACCTACACCTTCCTCAGTTAAAGGGACTCAAAACACCATATTTCCCCCAGAGGAATATATCTGACTAGTAAGAATCTTAAAACCTATGTATTGATATATCTCCGTAAGGGAATCAAGTGTCTCTAGACTGGCATAAACATGGCAGCGAGAATCAGCTCAAACCCACTATAAAAAGGAATTTCAAAAACAAAACAAAAAAACTGGGAAATTTTTTACCATTCCTTCAGGGTCTCTGATGAAACCTGGAATGACCCTATCTACAACGACAGCTGGATGTGGCATAAGGCTGGACACTTGGGACTGAGAGGATTGGTGAGATTGGGTGAGCAAATGCAGACCCTTTAAAGCACAAATGCCTGGCACCCATTCCATGGGTCCCAACTCTCCAGGTTAAAGGGAATATTACTACAGCTATAACATGTACTGGAAACCTAGAGAACGGACACACTGTGAATACGAAAGGTTTCAAAAACTCAACGAATATTCCCTCTCCTGGTGCTCGGGTTTGACTTTCCATCTGCTTTACTACCAACCTCCCAACTTGGAGAGACAGCCCCTTTAACCTCCTGGTTAGCACAGGTTGACAATTTGGCAGAGGATGAAAGGGAAGAGGGAGAACCAATGAGAGAGTAGCTGTTAGGCATTTGGATGGGCACATATCACTCTAATTTCCCGGCAGGAAGAAGAATTAAACAAAGTCTCAGCCACACACCGGGAACCAGCATAGGTCCTGAACCATAATTTTGGACTTGCGGTCAGCTCACAAAAAACGAGTTGAAAAATGGAGCTCAGGTGCACAGCAATTCACAAACTGGCCGAGTAATAAAGGACAACTATCGTCCAAAAATCTGTTGAGGGAAGGCAACGAGGCGGACTTGAAAGCGAGGCAGAATAGCAGGAAACAGATTTCAAGAGGTACGTTGGAATCGCCTTTAAAGCACAGGAAGAGGGGCACATCTTCGACATGATGCACTTGGCCAAAAAGGGCGTATGCGTTTTCTCCTGAATATATTCAGGAGAAAACGCATACGCCCTTTTTGGCCAAGCAAGCAAGCGGGCAATGCAAATCTGCACTACAAAGAAGTATCACTTCCCACCGGTTAAAAGGGACATCCACAAAATGTGTAAAAACCAGAAAGGCAAGACAGGCCCTTCAGAACAGGGAGCCTTGTTATGCTGATGGTCGGGATGTAAATTGCCAACTGCCTCTCTGGAGGAGTGCATTGTGTTCCCTAAAACAAGTAAACAACAGAGCTACAGAGCCAAGGACACTTCCAGTCTAGGGAATATACCTTGGGAAAACTGAAAATCAATAAGACAGAGCCACACCAAAATTTAGGGCTGCACTGCTTACAAGGACCTCAACTTGGGTACACCTTAAATATCCCAGGAAATATAAAAATGGTTCAAAAAATTGTGGTATTTACGTACGATGGAATATCCCTCAGCCATGAAATCAATGTCATAAGACCAGTAGCAGCAAAATGGGTGGATTCAGGTACGATGATTCTAAGTGAAATAAGTCACACAGAAAAAGAAACTTATCATAAGATATCACTTATGAAGATCCTGTAAACATGGCTACACTTGATCTGAGTTAGGAAAGAGAACAGAGTCTCACATTTAGAAAACACTCTTATGCCTGCTTAAGGGGGAAGGAGAGGTGGGGTGATGCATAAAACCAGAATTTGATATAAGCACAGGTACCGTTCCAAAAACCAACTATGGAATAGACAAGACCTACACCTTCCTCAGTGAAAGGGACTCAAAACCCCATATTTCCCGCAGAGGAATATATCTGACTAGTAAGAATCTTAAAACTGATGTATTGATATATCTCCGTAAGGGAATCAAGTGTGTCTAGACTGGGATAAACATGGCAGCGAGAATCAGCTCAAACCCACTACAAAAATGAATTTCAAAAACAAAACAAAACAACTGGGAAATTCTTTACAATTACTTCAGGGTCTCTGATGAAACCTGGAATGACCCTATCTACAACGACAGCTGGATGTGGCATAAGGAGGGACACTTGGGACTGAGACGATTGGTGAGATTGGGTGAGCAAATGCAGACCCTTTAAAGCACAAATGCCTGGCAACCATTCTATGGGTCCCAAATCTCCAGGTTGAAGGGAATATTACTAAAGCTATAACATGTACCGGAAACCTAGAGAACGGACACACTGTGAATACGAAAGGTTTCTAAAACTCAACGAATAGTCCCTCTCCTGGTCCTCCGGTTTGACTTTCCATCTGCTTTACTATCAACCTCCCGACTTGGAGAGACAGCCCCTTTAACCTGCTGGTTCACACAGGTTGCCAATTTGGCAGAGGATAAAAGGGAAGAGGGAGAACCAATGAGAGAGTAGCTGTTAGGCATTAGGACGGGCACATATCTCTCTAACTTCCCGGCAGAGAGAAGAATTAAGCAATGTCTCAGCCACACACCGGGAACCAGCATAGGTCCTGAGCCAAAATTTTGGACTTGCGGTCAGCTCACCAAAAACGAGTTGAAAAATGGAGCTCAGGGGCACAGCAATTCACAAACTGTCCAAGTAATAAAGGACAACTATCGTCCAAAAATCTGTTGAGGGAAGGCAATGAGGCAGACTTGAAAGCGAGGCAGAATAGCAGGAAACAGATTTCAAGAAGTACGTTAGAATCGCCTTTAAAGCACAGGAAGAGGGGCACAACTTCCACAAAGATACACTTGGCCAAAAAGGGCGTATGTGTTTTCTCCTGAATATATTCAGGAGAAAACGCATACGCCCTTTTTGGCCAAGCAAGCAAGCGGGCAATGCAAATCTGCACTACAAAGAAGTATCACTTCCCACCTGTCAAAAGGGACATCCACAAAATGTGTAAAAACCAGAAAGGCAAGACAGGCCCTGGAGAACAGGGAGCCTTGATATGCTGATGGGCGGGATGTAAATTGCCAACTGCCTCTCTGGAGGAGTGCATTGTGTTCCCTAAAACAAGTAAAGAACAGAGCTACAGAGCCAAGGGCACTTCCAGTGTAGGGAATATACCTTGGGAAAACTGAAAATCAATAAGACAGAGCCACCCCAAAATTTAGGGCTGCACTGCTTACAAGGACCTCAACTTGGATACACCTTAAGTATCCCAGGAAATATAAAAATGGTTCAAAAAATTGTGGTACTTACATACGATGGAATATCCCTCAACCATGAAATCAATGTCATAAGGCCAGTAGCAGCAAATTGGGTGGATTCAGGTACGATGATTCTAAGTGAAAAAAGTCACACAGAAAAAGAAACTTATCATAAGATATCACTTATGAAGTTCCTATAAACATGGCTACACTTGAACTGAGTTAGGAAAGAGAACAGTGTCTCAAATTTAGAAAACAGTCTTATGCCTGCTTAAGGGGGAAGGAGAGGTGGGGTGATGCATAAAACCAGAGTTTGATATAAGCACAGGTACCGTTCCAAAAACCAACTATGGAATACAGAAGACCTACACCTTCCTCAGTGAAAGGGACTCAAAACCCCATATTTCCCGCAGAGGAATATATCAGACTAGAAAGAATTTTAAAACCTATGTATTGATATGTCTCCGTAAGGGAATCAAGTGTGTCTAGACTGGCATAAACATGGCCGCGAGAATCAGCTCAAACCCACTATAAAAAGGAATTGCAAAAAGAAAACAAAAAAAACTGGGAAATTCTTTACAATTCCTTCAGGGTCTCTGATGAAACCTGGAATGACCCTATCTACAATGACAGCTGGATGTGGCATAAGGCTGGACACTTGGGACTGAGAGGATTGGTGAGATTGGGTGAGCAAATGCAGACCCTTTAAAGCACAAATGCCTGGCACCCATTCCATGGGTCCCAACTCTCCAGGTTGAAGGGAATATTACTACAGTTATAACATGTACGGGAAACCTAGAGAACGGACACACTGTGAATACGAAAGGTTTCTAAAACTCAACGAATAGTCCCTCTCCTGGTGCTCCGGTTTGACTTTCCATCTGCTTTACTATCAATCTCCCAACTTGGAGAGACAGCCCCTTTAACCTCCTGGTTCGCACAGGTTTCCAATTTGGCAGAGGATGAAAGGGAAGAGGGAGAACCAATGAGAGAGTAGCTGTTAGGCATTTGAACGGGCACATATCACTCTAACTTCCCGGCAGGAAGAAGAATTAACCAAAGTCTCAGCCCACCACCGGGAACCAGCATAGGTCCTGAACCAAAATTCTGGACTTGCGGTCAGCTCACAAAAAACGAGTTGAAAAATGGAGCTCAGTGTCACAGCAATTCACAAACTGGCCGAGTAATAAAGGACAACTATCGTCCAAAAATCTGTTTAGGGAAGGCAACGAGGAGGACTTGAAAGCGAGGCAGAATAGCAGGAAACAGATTTCAAGAGGTACGTTGGAATCGCCTTTAAAGCACAGGAAGAGGGGCACAACTTCGACAATGATGCACTTGGCCAAAAAGGGCGTATGCATTTTCTCCTGAATATATTCAGGAGAAAACGCATACGCCCTTTCTGGCCAAGCAAGCAAGCGGGCAATGCAAATCTGCACTACAAAGAAGTATCACTTCCCACCGGTCAAAAGGGACATCCACAAAATGTGTAAAAACCAGAAAGGCAAGACAGGCCCTGGAGAACAGGGAGCCTTGTTATGCTGCTGGGCGGGATGTAAATTGCCAACTGCCTCTCTGGAGGAGTGCATTGTGTTCCCTAAAACAAGTAAACAACAGAGCTACAGAGCCAAGGGCACTTCCAGTCTAGGGAATATACCTTGGGAAAACTGAAAATCAATAAGACAGAGCCACCCCAAAATTTAGGGCTGCACTGCTTACAAGGACCTCAACTTGGATACACCTTAAGTATCCCAGGAAATATAAAAATGGTTCAAAAAATTGTGGTACTTACGTACGATGGAATATCCCTCAGCCATGAAATCAATGTCATAAGACCAGTAGCAGCAAAATGGGTGGATTCAGGTACGATGATTCTAAGTGAAATAAGTCACAGAGAAAAAGAAACTTATCATAAGATATCACTTATGAAGATCCTGTAAACATGGCTACACTTGAACTGAGTTAGGAAAGAGAACAGTGTCTCACATTTAGAAAACACTCTTATGCCTGCTTAAGGGGGAAGGAGAGGTGGGGTGATGCATAAAACCAGAGTTTGATATAAGCACAGGTACCGTTCCAAAAACCAACTATGGAATAGACAAGACCTCCACCTTCCTCAGTGAAAGGGACTCAAAACCCCATATTTCCCACAGAGGAATATATCTGACTAGTAAGAATCTTAAAACCTATGTAATGATATGTCTCCGTAATGGAATCAAGTGTGTCTAGACTGGCATAAACATGGCAGCGAGAATCAGCTCAAACCCACTATAAAAAGGAATTTCAAAAACAAAACAAAAAAACTGGGAAATTCTTTACAATTCCTTCAGGGTCTCTGATGAACCCTGGAATGACCTTATGTACAACGACAGCTGTATGAGGCATAAGGCTGGACACTTGGGACTGAGAGGATTGGTGAGATTGGGTGAGCAAATGAAGACCCTTTAAATCACAAATGCCTGGCACCCATTCCATGGGTCCCAACTCTCCAGGTTAAAGGGAATATTACTACAGCTATAACATGTACGGGAAACCTAGAGAACGGACACACTGTGAATACGAAAGGTTTCTAAAACTCAACGAATAGTCCCTCATCTAGTGCTCCGGTCTGACTTTCCATCTGCTTTACTATCAACTTCCCAACTTGGAGAGACAGCCCCTTTAACCTCCTGCTTCTCACAGGTTGCCAATTTGGCAGAGGATGAAAGGGAAGAGGGAGAACCAATGAGAGAGTAGCTGTTAGGCATTTGGACGGGCACATATCACTCTAATTTCCCGGCAGGAAGAACAATTAACCAAAGTCTCAGCCATCCACCGGGAACCAGTATAAGTCCTGAACCAAAATTTTGGACTTGCGGTCAGCTCACAAAAAACGAGTTGAAAAATGGAGCTCAGGGGCACAGCAATTCACAAACTGGCCGAATAATAAAGGACAACTATCGTCCAAAAACCTGTTGAGGGAAGGCAACGAGGCGGACTTGAAAGCGAGGCAGAAGAGCAGGAAACAGATTTCAAGAGGTACGTTGGAATCGCCTTTAAAGCACAGAAAGAGGGGCACAACTTCGACAATAATGCACTTGGCCAAAAAGTGCATATGCGTTTTCTCCTGAATATATTCAGGAGACAACGCATACACATTTTTTGGCCAAGCAAGGAAGCGGGCAATGCAAATCTGCACTACAAAGAAGTATCACTTCCCACCGGTCAAAAGGGACATCCACAAAATGTGTAAAAACCAGAAAGTCAAGACAGGCCCTGGAGAACAGGGAGCCTTGTTATGCTGATGGGCGGGATGTAAATTGCCAACTGCCTCTCTGGAGGAGTGCATTGTGTTCCCAAAAACAAGTAAACAACAGAGCTACAGAGCCAAGGGCACTTCCAGTCTAGGGAATATACCTTGGGAAAACTGAACATCAATAAGACAGAGCCACACCAAAATTTAGGGCTGCACTGCTTACAAGGCCCTCAACTTGGGTACACCTTAAATATCCCAGGAAATATAAAAATGGTTCCAAAAATTGTGGTCCTTACGTACGATGGAATATCCCTCAGCCATGAAATCAATGTCATAAGACCAGTAGCAGCAAAATGGGTGGATTCAGGTACGATGATTCTAAGTGAATTAAGTCACACAGAAAAAGAAACTTATCATAAGATATCACTTATGAAGATCCTGTAAACATGGCTACACTTGAACTGAGTTAGGAAAGAGAACAGTGTCTCACATTTAGAAAACACTCTTATGCCTGCTTAAGGGGGAAGGAGAGGTGGGGTGATGCATAAAACCAGAGTTTGATATAAGCACAGGTACCCTTCCAAAAACCAACTATGGAATAGACAAGACCTACACCTTCCTCAGTTAAAGGGACTCAAAACACCATATTTCCCCCAGAGGAATATATCTGACTAGTAAGAATCTTAAAACCTATGTATTGATATGTCTCCGTAAGGGAATCAAGTGTCTCTAGACTGGCATAAACATGGCAGCGAGAATCAGCTCAAACCCACTATAAAAAGGAATTTCAAAAACAAAACAAAAAACTGGGAAATTTTTTACCATTCCTTCAGGGTCTCTGATGAAACCTGGAATGACCCTATCTACAACGACAGCTGGATGTGGCATAAGGCTGGACACTTGGGACTGAGAGGATTGGTGAGATTGGGTGAGCAAATGCAGACCCTTTAAAGCACAAATGCCTGGCACCCATTCCATGGGTCCCAACTCTCCAGGTTAAAGGGAATATTACTACAGCTATAACATGTACTGGAAACCTAGAGAACGGACACACTGTGAATACGAAAGGTTTCAAAAACTCAACGAATATTCCCTCTCCTGGTGCTCGGGTTTGACTTTCCATCTGCTTTACTACCAACCTCCCAACTTGGAGAGACAGCCCCTTTAACCTCCTGGTTAGCACAGGTTGACAATTTGGCAGAGGATGAAAGGGAAGAGGGAGAACCAATGAGAGAGTAGCTGTTAGGCATTTGGATGGGCACATATCACTCTAATTTCCCGGCAGGAAGAAGAATTAAACAAAGTCTCAGCCACACACCGGGAACCAGCATAGGTCCTGAACAAAAATTTTGGACTTTAGGTCAGCTCACAAAAAACGAGTTGAAAATGGAGCTCAGGGGCACAGCAATTCACAAACTGGCCGAGTAATAAAGGACAACTATCGTCCAAAAATCTGTTGAGGGAAGGCAACGAGGCGGACTTGAAAGCGAGGCAGAATAGCAGGAAACAGATTTCAAGAGGTACGTTGGAATCGCCTTTAAAGCACAGGAAGAGGGGCACATCTTCGACATGATGCACTTGGCCAAAAAGGGCGTATGCGTTTTCTCCTGAATATATTCAGGAGAAAACGCATACGCCCTTTTTGGCCAAGCAAGCAAGCGGGCAATGCAAATCTGCACTACAAAGAAGTATCACTTCCCACCGGTCAAAAGGGACATCCACAAAATGTGTAAAAACCAGAAAGGCAAGACAGGCCCTTCAGAACAGGGAGCCTTGTTATGCTGATGGTCGGGATGTAAATTGCCAACTGCCTCTCTGGAGGAGTGCATTGTGTTCCCTAAAACAAGTAAACAACAGAGCTACAGAGCCAAGGACACTTCCAGTCTAGGGAATATACCTTGGGAAAACTGAAAATCAATAAGACAGAGCCACACCAAAATTTAGGGCTGCACTGCTTACAAGGACCTCAACTTGGGTACACCTTAAATATCCCAGGAAATATAAAAATGGTTCAAAAAATTGTGGTATTTACGTACGATGGAATATCCCTCAGCCATGAAATCAATGTCATAAGACCAGTAGCAGCAAAATGGGTGGATTCAGGTACGATGATTCTAAGTGAAATAAGTCACACAGAAAAAGAAACTTATCATAAGATATCACTTATGAAGATCCTGTAAACATGGCTACACTTGATCTGAGTTAGGAAAGAGAACAGAGTCTCACATTTAGAAAACACTCTTATGCCTGCTTAAGGGGGAAGGAGAGGTGGGGTGATGCATAAAACCAGAATTTGATATAAGCACAGGTACCGTTCCAAAAACCAACTATGGAATAGACAAGACCTACACCTTCCTCAGTGAAAGGGACTCAAAACCCCATATTTCCCGCAGAGGAATATATCTGACTAGTAAGAATCTTAAAACTGATGTATTGATATATCTCCGTAAGGGAATCAAGTGTGTCTAGACTGGGATAAACATGGCAGCGAGAATCAGCTCAAACCCACTACAAAAATGAATTTCAAAAACAAAACAAAACAACTGGGAAATTCTTTACAATTACTTCAGGGTCTCTGATGAAACCTGGAATGACCCTATCTACAACGACAGCTGGATGTGGCATAAGGAGGGACACTTGGGACTGAGACGATTGGTGAGATTGGGTGAGCAAATGCAGACCCTTTAAAGCACAAATGCCTGGCAACCATTCTATGGGTCCCAAATCTCCAGGTTGAAGGGAATATTACTAAAGCTATAACATGTACCGGAAACCTAGAGAACGGACACACTGTGAATACGAAAGGTTTCTAAAACTCAATGAATAGTCCCTCTCCTGGTCCTCCGGTTTGACTTTCCATCTGCTTTACTATCAACCTCCCGACTTGGAGAGACAGCCCCTTTAACCTGCTGGTTCACACAGGTTGCCAATTTGGCAGAGGATAAAAGGGAAGAGGGAGAACCAATGAGAGAGTAGCTGTTAGGCATTAGGACGGGCACATATCTCTCTAAATTCCCGGCAGGAAGAAGAATTAAGCAATGTCTCAGCCACACACCGGGAACCAGCATAGGTCCTGAGCCAAAATTTTGGACTTGCGGTCAGCTCACCAAAAACGAGTTGAAAAATGGAGCTCAGGGGCACAGCAATTCACAAACTGTCCAAGTAATAAAGGACAACTATCGTCCAAAAATCTGTTGAGGGAAGGCAATGAGGCAGACTTGAAAGCGAGGCAGAATAGCAGGAAACAGATTTCAAGAAGTACGTTGGAATCGCCTTTAAAGCACAGGAAGAGGGGCACAACTTCCACAAAGATGCACTTGGCCAAAAAGGGCGTATGTGTTTTCTCCTGAATATATTCAGGAGAAAACGCATACGCCCTTTTTGGCCAAGAAAGCAAGCGGGCAATGCAAATCTGCACTACAAAGAAGTATCACTTCCCACCTGTCAAAAGGGACATCCACAAAATGTGTAAAAACCAGAAAGGCAAGACAGGCCCTGGAGAACAGGGAGCCTTGATATGCTGATGGGCGGGATGTAAATTGCCAACTGCCTCTCTGGAGGAGTGCATTGTGTTCCCTAAAACAAGTAAAGAACAGAGCTACAGAGCCAAGGGCACTTCCAGTGTAGGGAATATACCTTGGGAAAACTGAAAATCAATAAGACAGAGCCACCCCAAAATTTAGGGCTGCACTGCTTACAAGGACCTCAACTTGGATACACCTTAAGTATCCCAGGAAATATAAAAATGGTTCAAAAAATTGTGGTACTTACATACGATGGAATATCCCTCAACCATGAAATCAATGTCATAAGGCCAGTAGCAGCAAATTGGGTGGATTCAGGTACGATGATTCTAAGTGAAATATGTCACACAGAAAAAGAAACTTATCATAAGATATCACTTATGAAGTTCCTATAAACATGGCTACACTTGAACTGAGTTAGGAAAGAGAACAGAGTCTCACATTTAGAAAACACTCTTATGCCTGCTTAAGGGGGAAGGAGAGGTGGGGTGATGCATAAAACCAGAATTTGATATAAGCACAGGTACCGTTCCAAAAACCAACTATGGAATAGACAAGACCTACACCTTCCTCAGTGAAAGGGACTCAAAACCCCATATTTCCCGCAGAGGAATATATCTGACTAGTAAGAATCTTAAAACTGATGTATTGATATATCTCCGTAAGGGAATCAAGTGTGTCTAGACTGGGATAAACATGGCAGCGAGAATCAGCTCAAACCCACTACAAAAATGAATTTCAAAAACAAAACAAAACAACTGGGAAATTCTTTACAATTACTTCAGGGTCTCTGATGAAACCTGGAATGACCCTATCTACAACGACAGCTGGATGTGGCATAAGGAGGGACACTTGGGACTGAGACGATTGGTGAGATTGGGTGAGCAAATGCAGACCCTTTAAAGCACAAATGCCTGGCAACCATTCTATGGGTCCCAAATCTCCAGGTTGAAGGGAATATTACTAAAGCTATAACATGTACCGGAAACCTAGAGAACGGACACACTGTGAATACGAAAGGTTTCTAAAACTCAACGAATAGTCCCTCTCCTGGTCCTCCGGTTTGACTTTCCATCTGCTTTACTATCAACCTCCCGACTTGGAGAGACAGCCCCTTTAACCTGCTGGTTCACACAGGTTGCCAATTTGGCAGAGGATAAAAGGGAAGAGGGAGAACCAATGAGAGAGTAGCTGTTAGGCATTAGGACGGGCACATATCTCTCTAAATTCCCGGCAGGAAGAAGAATTAAGCAATGTCTCAGCCACACACCGGGAACCAGCATAGGTCCTGAGCCAAAATTTTGGACTTGCGGTCAGCTCACCAAAAACGAGTTGAAAAATGGAGCTCAGGGGCACAGCAATTCACAAACTGTCCAAGTAATAAAGGACAACTATCGTCCAAAAATCTGTTGAGGGAAGGCAATGAGGCAGACTTGAAAGCGAGGCAGAATAGCAGGAAACAGATTTCAAGAAGTACGTTGGAATCGCCTTTAAAGCACAGGAAGAGGGGCACAACTTCCACAAAGATGCACTTGGCCAAAAAGGGCGTATGTGTTTTCTCCTGAATATATTCAGGAGAAAACGCATACGCCCTTTTTGGCCAAGAAAGCAAGCGGGCAATGCAAATCTGCACTAAAAAGAAGTATCACTTCCCACCTGTCAAAAGGGACATCCACAAAATGTGTAAAAACCAGAAAGGCAAGACAGGCCCTGGAGAACAGGGAGCCTTGATATGCTGATGGGCGGGATGTAAATTGCCAACTGCCTCTCTGGAGGAGTGCATTGTGTTCCCTAAAACAAGTAAAGAACAGAGCTACAGAGCCAAGGGCACTTCCAGTGTAGGGAATATACCTTGGGAAAACTGAAAATCAATAAGACAGAGCCACCCCAAAATTTAGGGCTGCACTGCTTACAAGGACCTCAACTTGGATACACCTTAAGTATCCCAGGAAATATAAAAATGGTTCAAAAAATTGTGGTACTTACATACGATGGAATATCCCTCAACCATGAAATCAATGTCATAAGGCCAGTAGCAGCAAATTGGGTGGATTCAGGTACGATGATTCTAAGTGAAATATGTCACACAGAAAAAGAAACTTATCATAAGATATCACTTATGAAGTTCCTATAAACATGGCTACACTTGAACTGAGTTAGGAAAGAGAACAGTGTCTCAAATTTAGAAAACAGTCTTATGCCTGCTTAAGGGGGAAGGAGAGGTGGGGTGATGCATAAAACCAGAGTTTGATATAAGCACAGGTACCGTTCCAAAAACCAACTATGGAATAGAGAAGACCTACACCTTCCTCAGTGAAAGGGACTCAAAACCCCATATTTCCCGCAGAGGAATATATCAGACTAGAAAGAATTTTAAAACCTATGTATTGATATGTCTCCGTAAGGGAATCAAGTGTGTCTAGACTGGCATAAACATGGCAGCGACAATCAGCTCAAACCCACTATAAAAAGGAATTGCAAAAACAAAACAAAAAAAACTGGGAAATTCTTTACAATTCCTTCAGGGTCTCTGATGAAACCTGGAATGACCCTATCTACAATGACAGCTGGATGTGGCATAAGGCTGGACACTTGGGACTGAGAGGATTGGTGAGATTGGGTGAGCAAATGCAGACCCTTTAAAGCACAAATGCCTGGCACCCATTCCATGGGTCCCAACTCTCCAGGTTGAAGGGAATATTACTACAGTTATAACATGTACGGGAAACCTAGAGAACGGACACACTGTGAATACGAAAGGTTTCTAAAACTCAACGAATAGTCCCTCTCCTGGTGCTCCGGTTTGACTTTCCATCTGCTTTACTATCAATCTCCCAACTTGGAGAGACAGCCCCTTTAACCTCCTGGTTCGCACAGGTTTCCAATTTGGCAGAGGATGAAAGGGAAGACGGAGAACCAATGAGAGAGTAGCTGTTAGGCATTTGAACGGGCACATATCACTCTAACTTCCCGGCAGGAAGAAGAATTAACCAAAGTCTCAGCCCACCACCGGGAACCAGCATAGGTCCTGAACCAAAATTCTGGACTTGCGGTCAGCTCACAAAAAACGAGTTGAAAAATGGAGCTCAGTGTCACAGCAATTCACAAACTGGCCGAGTAATAAAGGACAACTATCGTCCAAAAATCTGTTTAGGGAAGGCAACGAGGAGGACTTGAAAGCGAGGCAGAATAGCAGGAAACAGATTTCAAGAGGTACGTTGGAATCGCCTTTAAATCACAGGAAGAGGGGCACAACTTCGACAATGATGCACTTGGCCAAAAAGGGCGTATGCGTTTTCTCCTGAATATATTCAGGAGAAAACGCATACGCC
Source organism: Hyperoodon ampullatus (assembly GCF_949752795.1). NCBI lineage: Eukaryota > Metazoa > Chordata > Mammalia > Artiodactyla > Ziphiidae > Hyperoodon > Hyperoodon ampullatus. The sequence continues at coordinate 670,498 of NW_027640702.1, read as the reverse complement.
CTTTCTGGCCAAGCAAGCAAGCGGGCAATGCAAATCTGCACTACAAAGAAGTATCACTTCCCACCGGTCAAAAGGGACATCCACAAAATGTGTAAAAACCAGAAAGTCAAGACAGGCCCTGGAGAACAGGGAGCCTTGTTATGCTGCTGGGCGGGATGTAAATTGCCAACTGCCTCTCTGGAGGAGTGCATTGTGTTCCCAAAAACAAGTAAACAACAGAGCTACAGAGCCAAGGGCACTTCCAGTCTAGGGAATATACCTTGGGAAAACTGAAAATCAATAAGACAGAGCCACCCCAAAATTTAGGGCTGCACTGCTTACAAGGCCCTCAACTTGGGTACACCTTAAATATCCCAGGAAATATAAAAATGGTTCAAAAAATTGTGGTACTTACGTACGATGGAATATCCCTCAGCCATGAAATCAATGTCATAAGACCAGTAGCAGCAAAATGGGTGGATTCAGGTACGATGATTCTAAGTGAATTAAGTCACACAGAAAAAAAAACTTATCATAAGATATCACTTATGAAGATCCTGTAAACATGGCTACACTTGAACTGAGTTAGGAAAGAGAACAGTGTCTCACATTTAGAAAACACTCTTATGCCTGCTTAAGGGGGAAGGAGAGGTGGGGTGATGCATAAAACCAGAGTTTGATATAAGCACAGGTACCCTTCCAAAAACCAACTATGGAATAGACAAGACCTACACCTTCCTCAGTAAAGGGACTCAAAACACCATATTTCCCCCAGAGGAATATATCTGACTAGTAAGAATCTTAAAACCTATGTATTGATATGTCTCCGTAAGGGAATCAAGTGTCTCTAGACTGGCATAAACATGGCAGCGAGAATCAGCTCAAACCCACTATAAAAAGGAATTTCAAAAACAAAACAAAAAAACTGGGAAATTTTTTACCATTCCTTCAGGGTCTCTGATGAAACCTGGAATGACCCTATCTACAATGACAGCTGGATGTGGCATAAGGCTGGACACTTGGGACTGAGAGGATTGGTGAGATTGGGTGAGCAAATGCAGACCCTTTAAAGCACAAATGCCTGGCACCCATTCCATGGGTCCCAACTCTCCAGGTTAAAGGGAATATTACTACAGCTATAACATGTACTGGAAACCTAGAGAACGGACACACTGTGAATACGAAAGGTTTCAAAAACTCAACGAATACTCCCTCTCCTGGTGCTCGGGTTTGACTTTCCATCTGCTTTACTATCAACCTCCCAACTTGGAGAGACAGCCCCTTTAACCTCCTGGTTAGCACAGGTTGACAATTTGGCAGAGGATGAAAGGGAAGAGGGAGAACCAATGAGAGAGTAGCTGTTAGGCATTTGGATGGGCACATATCACTCTAATTTCCCGGCAGGAAGAAGAATTAAACAAAGTCTCAGCCACACACGGGGAACCAGCATAGGTCCTGAACCAAAATTTTGGACTTTAGGTCAGCTCACAAAAAACGAGTTGATAAATGGAGCTCAGGGGCACAGCAATTCACAAACTGGCCGAGTAATAAAGGACAACTATCGTCCAAAAATCTGTTGAGGGAAGGCAACGAGGCGGACTTGAAAGCGAGGCAGAATAGCAGGAAACAGATTTCAAGAGTTACGTTGGAATCGCCTTTAAAGCACAGGAAGAGGGGCACATCTTCGACATGATGCACTTGGCCAAAAAGGGCGTATGCGTTTTCTCCTGAATATATTCAGGAGAAAACGCATACGCCCTTTTTGGCCAAGCAAGCAAGCGGGCAATGCAAATCTGCACTACAAAGAAGTATCACTTCCCACCGGTCAAAAGGGACATCCACAAAATGTGTAAAAACCAGAAAGGCAAGACAGGCCCTTCAGAACAGGGAGCCTTGTTATGCTGATGGTCGGGATGTAAATTGCCAACTGCTTCTCTGGAGGAGTGCATTGTGTTCCCTAAAACAAGTAAAGAACAGAGCTACAGAGCCAAGGGCACTTCCAGTCTAGGGAATATACCTTGGGAAAACTGAAAATCAATAAGACAGAGCCACACCAAAATTTAGGGCTGCACTGCTTACAAGGACCTCAACTTGGGTACACCTTAAATATCCCAGGAAATATAAAAATGGTTCAAAAAATTGTGGTATTTACGTACGATGGAATATCCCTCAGCCATGAAATCAATGTCATAAGACCAGTAGCAGCAAAATGGGTGGATTCAGGTACGATGATTCTAAGTGAAATAAGTCACACAGAAAAAGAAACTTATCATAAGATATCACTTATGAAGATCCTGTAAACATGGCTACACTTGATCTGAGTTAGGAAAGGGAACAGAGTCTCACATTTAGAAAACACTCTTATGCCTGCTTAAGGGGGAAGGAGAGGTGGGGTGATGCATAAAACCAGAATTTGATATAAGCACAGGTACCGTTCCAAAAACCAACTATGGAATAGACAAGACCTACACCTTCCTCAGTGAAAGGGACTCAAAACCCCATATTTCCCGCAGAGGAATATATCTGACTAGTAAGAATCTTAAAACTGATGTATTGATATATCTCCGTAAGGGAATCAAGTGTGTCTAGACTGGGATAAACATGGCAGCGAGAATCAGCTCAAACCCACTACAAAAATGAATTTCAAAAACAAAACAAAACAACTGGGAAATTCTTTACAATTACTTCAGGGTCTCTGATGAAACCTGGAATGACCCTATCTACAACGACAGCTGGATGTGGCATAAGGAGGGACACTTGGGACTGAGACGATTGGTGAGATTGGGTGAGCAAATGCAGACCCTTTAAAGCACAAATGCCTGGCAACCATTCTATGGGTCCCAAATCTCCAGGTTGAAGGGAATATTACTAAAGCTATAACATGTACCGGAAACCTAGAGAACGGACACACTGTGAATACGAAAGGTTTCTAAAACTCAACGAATAGTCCCTCTCCTGGTCCTCCGGTTTGACTTTCCATCTGCTTTACTATCAACCTCCCGACTTGGAGAGACAGCCCCTTTAACCTGCTGGTTCACACAGGTTGCCAATTTGGCAGAGGATAAAAGGGAAGAGGGAGAACCAATGAGAGAGTAGCTGTTAGGCATTAGGATGGGCACATATCACTCTAATTTCCCGGCAGGAAGAAGAATTAAACAAAGTCTCAGCCACACACGGGGAACCAGCATAGGTCCTGAACCAAAATTTTGGACTTTAGGTCAGCTCACAAAAAACGAGTTGATAAATGGAGCTCAGGGGCACAGCAATTCACAAACTGGCCGAGTAATAAAGGACAACTATCGTCCAAAAATCTGTTGAGGGAAGGCAACGAGGCGGACTTGAAAGCGAGGCAGAATAGCAGGAAACAGATTTCAAGAGTTACGTTGGAATCGCCTTTAAAGCACAGGAAGAGGGGCACATCTTCGACATGATGCACTTGGCCAAAAAGGGCGTATGCGTTTTCTCCTGAATATATTCAGGAGAAAACGCATACGCCCTTTTTGGCCAAGCAAGCAAGCGGGCAATGCAAATCTGCACTACAAAGAAGTATCACTTCCCACCGGTCAAAAGGGACATCCACAAAATGTGTAAAAACCAGAAAGGCAAGACAGGCCCTTCAGAACAGGGAGCCTTGTTATGCTGATGGTCGGGATGTAAATTGCCAACTGCTTCTCTGGAGGAGTGCATTGTGTTCCCTAAAACAAGTAAAGAACAGAGCTACAGAGCCAAGGGCACTTCCAGTCTAGGGAATATACCTTGGGAAAACTGAAAATCAATAAGACAGAGCCACACCAAAATTTAGGGCTGCACTGCTTACAAGGACCTCAACTTGGGTACACCTTAAATATCCCAGGAAATATAAAAATGGTTCAAAAAATTGTGGTATTTACGTACGATGGAATATCCCTCAGCCATGAAATCAATGTCATAAGACCAGTAGCAGCAAAATGGGTGGATTCAGGTACGATGATTCTAAGTGAAATAAGTCACACAGAAAAAGAAACTTATCATAAGATATCACTTATGAAGATCCTGTAAACATGGCTACACTTGATCTGAGTTAGGAAAGGGAACAGAGTCTCACATTTAGAAAACACTCTTATGCCTGCTTAAGGGGGAAGGAGAGGTGGGGTGATGCATAAAACCAGAATTTGATATAAGCACAGGTACCGTTCCAAAAACCAACTATGGAATAGACAAGACCTACACCTTCCTCAGTGAAAGGGACTCAAAACCCCATATTTCCCGCAGAGGAATATATCTGACTAGTAAGAATCTTAAAACTGATGTATTGATATATCTCCGTAAGGGAATCAAGTGTGTCTAGACTGGCATAAACATGGCAGCGAGAATCAGCTCAAACCCACTACAAAAATGAATTTCAAAAACAAAACAAAACAACTGGGAAATTCTTTACAATTACTTCAGGGTCTCTGATGAAACCTGGAATGACCCTATCTACAACGACAGCTGGATGTGGCATAAGGAGGGACACTTGGGACTGAGACGATTGGTGAGATTGGGTGAGCAAATGCAGACCCTTTAAAGCACAAATGCCTGGCAACCATTCTATGGGTCCCAAATCTCCAGGTTGAAGGGAATATTACTAAAGCTATAACATGTACCGGAAACCTAGAGAACGGACACACTGTGAATACGAAAGGTTTCTAAAACTCAACGAATAGTCCCTCTCCTGGTCCTCCGGTTTGACTTTCCATCTGCTTTACTATCAACCTCCCGACTTGGAGAGACAGCCCCTTTAACCTGCTGGTTCACACAGGTTGCCAATTTGGCAGAGGATAAAAGGGAAGAGGGAGACCCAATGAGAGAGTAGCTGTTAGGCATTAGGTCGGGCACATATCTCTCTAACTTCCCGGCAGGAAGAAGAATTAAGCAATGTCTCAGCCACACACCGGGAACCAGCATAGGTCCTGAGCCAAAATTTTGGACTTGCGGTCAGCTCACCAAAAACGAGTTGAAAAATGGAGCTCAGGGGCACAGCAATTCACAAACTGTCCAAGTAATAAAGGACAACTATCGTCCAAAAATCTGTTGAGGGAAGGCAATGAGGCAGACTTGAAAGCGAGGCAGAATAGCAGGAAACAGATTTCAAGAAGTACGTTGGAATCGCCTTTAAAGCACAGGAAGAGGGGCACAACTTCCACAAAGATGCACTTGGCCAAAAAGGGCGTATGCGTTTTCTCCTGAATATATTCAGGAGAAAACGCATACGCCCTTTTTGGCCAAGCAAGCAAGCGGGCAATGCAAATCTGCACTACAAAGAAGTATCACTTCCCACCGGTCAAAAGGGACATCCACAAAATGTGTAAAAACCAGAAAGGCAAGACAGGCCCTGGAGAACAGGGAGCCTTGATATGCTGATGGGCGGGATGTAAATTGCCAACTGCCTCTCTGGAGGAGTGCATTGTGTTCCCTAAAACAAGTAAAGAACAGAGCTACAGAGCCAAGGGCACTTCCAGTGTAGGGAATATACCTTGGGAAAACTGAAAATCAATAAGACAGAGCCACCCCAAAATTTAGGGCTGCACTGCTTACAAGGACCTCAACTTGGATACACCTTAAGTATCCCAGGAAATATAAAAATGGTTCAAAAAATTGTGGTACTTACATACGATGGAATATCCCTCAACCATGAAATCAATGTCATAAGACCAGTAGCAGCGAATTGGGTGGATTCAGGTACGATGATTCTAAGTGAAAAAAGTCACACAGAAAAAGAAACTTATCATAAGATATCACTTATGAAGTTCCTATAAACATGGCTACACTTGAACTGAGTTAGGAAAGAGAACAGTGTCTCAAATTTAGAAAACAGTCTTATGCCTGCTTAAGGGGGAAGGAGAGGTGGGGTGATGCATAAAACCAGAGTTTGATATAAGCACAGGTACCGTTCCAAAAACCAACTATGGAATAGAGAAGACCTACACCTTCCTCAGTGAAAGGGACTCAAAACCCCATATTTCCCACAGAGGAATATATCAGACTAGAAAGAATTTTAAAACCTATGTATTGATATGTCTCCGTAAGGGAATCAAGTGTCTCTAGACTGGCATAAACATGGCAGCGACAATCAGCTCAAACCCACTATAAAAAGGAATTGCAAAAACAAAACATAAAAAACTGGGAAATTCTTTACAATTCCTTCAGGGTCTCTGATGAAACCTGGAATGACCCTATCTACAATGACAGCTGGATGTGGCATAAGGCTGGACACTTGGGACTGAGACGATTGGTGAGATTGGGTGAGCAAATGCAGACCCTTTAAAGCACAAATGCCTGGCACCCATTCCATGGGTCCCAACTCTCCAGGTTGAAGGGAATATTACTACAGTTATAACATGTACGGGAAACCTAGAGAACGGACACACTGTGAATACGAAAGGTTTCTAAAACTCAACGAATAGTCCCTCTCCTGGTGCTCCGGTTTGACTTTCCATCTGCTTTACTATCAATCTCCCAACTTGGAGAGACAGCCCCTTTAACCTCCTGGTTCGCACAGGTTTCCAATTTGGCAGAGGATGAAAGGGAAGACGGAGAACCAATGAGAGAGTAGCTGTTAGGCATTTGAACGGGCACATATCACTCTAACTTCCCGGCAGGAAGAAGAATTAACCAAAGTCTCAGCCCACCACCGGGAACCAGCATAGGTCCTGAACCAAAATTCTGGACTTGCGGTCAGCTCACAAAAAACGAGTTGAAAAATGGAGCTCAGTGTCACAGCAATTCACAAACTGGCCGAGTAATAAAGGACAACTATCGTCCAAAAATCTGTTGAGCGACGGCAGCGAGGCGGACTTGAAAGCGAGGCAGAATAGCAGGAAACAGATTTCAAGAGGTACGTTGGAATCGCCTTTAAAGCACAGGAAGAGGGGCACAACTTCGACAATGATGCACTTGGCCAAAAAGGGCGTATGCGTTTTCTCCTGAATATATTCAGGAGAAAACGCATACGCCCTTTTTGGCCAAGCAAGCAAGCGGGCAATGCAAATCTGCACTACAAAGAAGTATCACTTCCCACCGGTCAAAAGGGCATCCACAAAATGTGTAAAAACCAGAAAGGCAAGACAGGCCCTGGAGAACAGGGAGCCTTGTTATGCTGATGGGCGGGATGTAAATTGCCAACTGCCTCTCTGGAGGAGTGCATTGTGTTCCCTAAAACAAGTAAACAACAGAGCTACAGAGCCAAGGGCACTTCCAGTCTAGGGAATATACCTTGGGAAAACTGAAAATCAATAAGACAGAGCCACACCAAAATTTAGGGCTGCACTGCTTACAAGGACCTCAACTTGGATACACCTTAAGTATCCCAGGAAATATAAAAATGGTTCAAAAAATTGTGGTACTTACGTACGATGGAATATCCCTCAGCCATGAAATCAATGTCATAAGACCAGTAGCAGCAAAATGGGTGGATTCAGGTACGATGATTCTAAGTGAAATAAGTCACACAGAAAAAGAAACTTATCATAAGATATCACTTATGAAGATCCTGTAAACATGGCTACACTTGAACTGAGTTAGGAAAGAGAACAGTGTCTCACATTTAGAAAACACTCTTATGCCTGCTTAAGGGGGAAGGAGAGGTGGGGTGATGCATAAAACCAGAGTTTGATATAAGCACACGTACCGTTCCAAAAACCAACTATGGAATAGACAAGACCTACACCTTCCTCAGTGAAAGGGACTCAAAATCCCATATTTCCCGCAGAGGAATATATCAGACTAGTAAGAATCTTAAAACCTATGTATTGATATATCTCCATAAGGGAATTAAGTGTGTCTAGACTGGCATAAACATGGCAGCGAGAATCAGCTCAAACCCACTATAAAAAGGAATTTCAAAAACCAAACAAAAAAAACTGGGAAATTCTTTACAATTCCTTCAGGGTCTCTGATGAAACCTGGAATGACCCTATCTACAACGACAGCTGGATGTGACATAAGGCTGGACACTTGGGACTGAGACGATTGGTGAGATTGGGTGAACAAATGCAGACCCTTTAAAGCAATAATGCATGGCACCTATTCCATGGGTCCCAACTCTCCAGGTTGAAGGGAATATTACTACAGTTATAACATGTACGGGAAACCTAGAGAACGGACACACTGTGAATACGAAAGGTTTCTAAAACTCAACGAATAGTCCCTCTCCTGGTGCTCTGGTTTGACTTTCCATCTGCTTTACTATCAATCTCCCAACTTGGAGAGACAGCCCCTTTAACCTCCTGGTTCGCACAGGTTTCCAATTTGGCAGAGGATGAAAGGGAAGAGGGAGAACCAATGAGAGAGTAGCTGTTAGGCATTTGAACGGGCACATATCACTCTAACTTCCCGGCAGGAAGAAGAATTAACCAAAGTCTCAGCCCACCACCGGGAAGCAGCATAGGTCCTGAACCAAAATTCTGGACTTGCGGTCAGCTCACAAAAAACGAGTTGAAAAATGGAGCTCAGTGTCACAGCAATTCACAAACTGGCCGAGTAATAAAGGACAACTATCGTTCAAAAATCTGTTGAGGGAAGGCAGCTAGGCGGACTTGAAAGCGAGGCAGAATGGCAGGAAACAGATTTCAAGAGGTACGTTGGAATCGCCTTTAAAGCCTAGGAAGAGGGGCACAACTTCGACAATGATGCACTTGGCCAAAAAGGGCGTATGCGTTTTCTCCTGAATATATTCAGGAGAAAACACATACGCCTTCTTTGGCCAAGCAAGCAAGCGGGCAATGCAAATCTGCACTACAAAGAATTATCACTTCCCACCGGTCAAAAGGGACATCCACAAAATGTGTAAAAACCAGAAAGGCAAGACAGGCCCTGGAGAACAGGGAGCCTTGTTATGCTGATGGGCGGGATGTAAATTGCCAACTGCCTCTCTGGAGGAGTGCATTGTGTTCCCTCAAACAAGTAAACAACAGAGCTACAGAGCCAAGGGCACTTCCAGTCTAGGGAATATACCTTGGGAAAACTGAAAATCAATAAGACAGAGACACCCCAAAATTTAGGGCTGCACTGCTTACAAGGACCTCAACTTTTATACACCTTAAGTATCCCAGGAAATATAAAAATGGTTCAAAAAATTGTGGTACTTACGTACGATGGAATATCCCTCAGCCATGAAATCAATGTCATAAGACCAGTAGCAGCAAAATGGGTGGATTCAGGTACGATGATTCTAAGTGAAATAAGTCACACAGAAAAAGAAACTTATCATAAGATATCACTTATGAAGATCCTATAAACATGGCTACACTTGAACTCAGTTAGGAAAGAGAACAGTGTCTCACATTTAGAAAACACTCTTATACCTGCTTAAGGGGGAAGGAGAGGTGGGGTGATGCATAAAACCAGAGTTTGATATAAGCACAGGTACCGTTCCAAAAACCAACTATGGAATAGAGAAGACCTACACCTTCCTCAGTGAAAGGGACTCAAAACCCCATATTTCCCGCAGAGGAATATATCAGACTAGTAAGAATCTTAAAACCTATGTATTGATATATCTCCATAAGGGAATTAAGTGTGTCTAGACTGGCATAAACATGGCAGCGAGAATCAGCTCAAACCCACTATAAAAAGGAATTTCAAAAACAAAACAAAAAAACTGGGAAATTCTTTACAATTCCTTCAGGGTCTCTGATGAAACCTGGAATGACCCTATCTACAACGACAGCTGGATGTGGCAGAAGGCTGGACACTTGGGACTGAGACGATTGGTGAGTTTGGGTGAACAAATGCAGACCCTTTAAAGCAATAATGCATGGCACCTATTCCATGGGTCCCAACTCTCCAGGTTGAAGGGAATATTACTACAGTTATAACATGTACGGGAAACCTAGAGAACGGACACACTGTGAATACGAAAGGTTTCTAAAACTCAACGAATAGTCCCTCTCCTGGTGCTCCGGTTTGACTTTCCATCTGCTTTACTATCAATCTCCCAACTTGGAGAGACAGCCCCTTTAACCTCCTGGTTCGCACAGGTTCCCAATTTCGCAGAGGATGAAAGGGAAGAGGGAGAACCAATGAGAGAGTAGCTGTTAGGCATTTGGACGGGCACATATCACTGTAATTTCCCAGCAGGAAGAAGAATTAACCAAAGTCTCAGCCACCCACCGGGAACCAGTATAGGTCCTGAACCAAAATTTGGGACTTGCGGTCAGCTCACCAAAAACGAGTTGAAAAATGGAGCTCAGGGGCACAGCAATTCACAAACGGGCCGAGTAATAAAGGACAACTATCGTCCAAAAATCTGTTGAGGAAAGGCAACGAGGCGGACTTGAAAGCGAGGCAGAAGAGCAGGAAACAGATTTCAAGAGGTACGTTGGAATCGCCTTTAAAGCACAGGAAGAGGGGCACAACTTCGACAATGATGCACTTGGCCAAAAAGGGCGTAAGCATTTTCTCCTGAATATATTCAGGAGAAAACGCATACGCCCTTTTTGGCCAAGCAAGCAAGCGGGCAATGCAAATCTGCACTACAAAGAAATATCACTTCCCACCGGTCAAAAGGGACATCCACAAAATGTGTAAAAACCAGAAAGGCAAGACAGGCCCTGGAGAACAGGAAGCCTTGTTATGCTGATGGGCGGGATGTAAATTGCCAACTGCCTCTCTGGAGGAGTGCATTGTGTTCCCTAAAACAAGTAAACAACAGAGCTACAGAGCCAAGGGCACTTCCAGTCTAGGGAATATACCTTAGGAAATCTGAAAATCAATAAGACAGAGCCACCCCAAACTTTAGGGCTGCACTGCTTACAAGGACCTCAACTTGGGTACACCTTAAATATCCCAGGATATATAAAAATGGTTCAAAAATTTGTGGTACTTACGTACGATGGAATATCCCTCAGCCATGAAATCAATGTCATAAGACCAGTAGCAGCAAAATGGTTGGATTCAGGTACGATGATTCTAAGTGAAATAAGTCACAGAGAAAAAGAAACTTATCATAAGATATCACTTATGAAGATCCTGTAAACATGGCTACACTTGAACTGAGTTAGGAAAGAGAACAGTGTCTCACATTTAGAAAACACTCTTATGTCTGCTTAAGGGGGAAGGAGAGGTGGGGTGATGCATAAAACCAGAGTTTGATATAAGCACAGGTACCGTTCCAAAAACCAACTATGGAATAGACAAGACCTACACCTTCCTCAGTGAAAGGGACTCAAAACCCCATATTTTCCACAGAGGAATATATCTGACTACTAAGAATCTTAAAACCTATGTATTGATATGTCTCCGTAAGGGAATCTAGTGTGTCTAGACTGGCATAAACATGGCAGCGAGAATCAGCTCAAACCCACTATAAAAAGGAATTTCAAAAACAAAACAAAAAAACTGGGAAATTCTTTACAATTCCTTCAGGGTCTCTGTTGAAACCTGGAATGACCCTATCTACAACGATAGCTGGATGTGGCATAAGGCTGGACACTTGGGACTGAGAGGATTGGTGAGATTGGATGAGCAAATGCAGACCCTTTAAAGCACAAATGCCTGGCACCCATTCCATGGGTCCCAACTATCCAGGTTGAAGGGAATATTACTACAGTTATAACATGTAAGAGAAACCTAGAGAATGGACACACAGTGAATACGAAAGGTTTCTAAAACTCAACGAATAGTCCCTCTGGTGCGGCTCCGGTTTGACTTTCCATCTGCTTTACTATCAACCTCCCAACTTGGAGAGACAGCCCCTTTAACCTCCTGGTTCGCACAGGTTTCCAATTTCGCAGAGGATGAAAGGGAAGAGGGAGAACCAATGAGAGAGTAGCTGTTAGGCATTTGGACGGGCACATATCACTCTAATTTCCCGGCAGGAAGAAGAATTAACCAAAGACTCAGCCACCCACCGGGAAGCAGTATAGGTCCTGAACCAAAATTTGGGACTTGCAGTCAGCTCACCAAAAACGAGTTGAAAAATGGGGCTCAGGGGCACAGCAATTCACAAACTGGCCGAGTAATAAAGGACAACTATCGTCCAAAAATCTGTTGAGGGAAGGCAACGAGTCGGACATGAAAGCAAGGCAGTATAGCAGGAAACAGATTTCAAGAGGTACGTTGGAATCGCCTTTAAAGCACAGGAAGAGGGGAATAACTTCGACAATGATGCACTTGGCCAAAAAGGGCGTATGCGTTTTCTCCTGAATATATTCAGAAGAAAACGCATACGCCCTTTTTGGCCAAGCAAGCAAGCGGGCAATGCAAATCTGCACTACAAAGAAGTATCACTTCCCACCGGTCAAAAGGGACATCCACAAAATGTGTAAAAACCAGAAAGGCAAGACAGGCCCTGGAGAACAGGGAGCCTTGTTATGCTGATGGGCGGGATGTAAATTGCCAACTGCCTCTCTGGAGGAGTGCATTGTGTTCCCTAAAAAAATTAAACAACAGAGCTACAGAGCCAAGGGCACTTCCAGTCTTGGGAATATACCTTGGGAAAACTGAAAATCCATAAGACAGAACCACCCAAAATTTAGGGCTGCACTGCTTACAAGGACCTCAACTTGGGTACACCTTAAATATCCCAGGAAATATAAAAATGGTTCAAATAATTGTGGTACTTACGTACGATGGAATATCCCTCAGCCATGAAATCAATGTCATAAGACCAGTAGCAGCAAAATGGGTGGATTCAGGTACGATGATTCTAAGTGAAATAAGTCACACAGAAAAAGAAACTTATCATAAGATATCACTTATGAAGATCCTGTAAACATGGCTACACTTGAACTGAGTTAGGAAAGAGAAGATTGTCTCACATTTAGAAAACACTCTTATGCCTGCTTAATGGGGAAGGAGAGGTGGGGTGATGCATAAAACCAGAGTTTAATATAAGCACATTTACCGCTCCAAAAACCAACTATGGAATAGGCAAGACCTACACCTTCCTCAGTGAAAGGGACTCAAAATCCCATATTTCCCACAGAGGAATATAACTGATTAATAAGAATCTTAAAACCTATGTATTGATATGTCTCCTTAAGGGAATCAAGTGTGTCTAGACTGGCATAAACCTGGCAGCGAGAATCAGCTCAAACCCACTATAAAAAGGAATTTCAAAAACAAAACCAAAAAACTGGGAAATATTTTTTTTTTTTTTTTTTGCGGTACACAGGCCTCTCACTGTTGTGGCATCTCCCGTTGCGGAGCACAGGCTCCGGAGGCGCAGGCTCAGCGGCCATGGCTCACGGGCCCAGCCACTCCGCGGCATGTGGGATCTTCCCAGACCAAGGGCACGAACCCGTGTCCCCTGTATCGGCAGGCGGACTCTCAACCACTGCCCCACCAGGGAAGCCCAAAAAAACTGGGAAATTCTTTACAATTCCTTCAGGGTCTCTGATGAAACCTGGAATGACCCTATCTACAACGACAGCTGGATGTGGCATAAGGCTGGACACGTGGGACTGAGAGGATTGGTGAGATTGGGTGAGAAATGCAGACCCTTTAAAGCAATAATGCATGGCACCCATTCCATGGGTCCCAACTCTCCAGGTTGTAGGGAATATTACTACAGTTATAACATGTACGAGAAACCTAGAGAATGGACACACTGTGAATACGAAAGGTTTCTAATACTAAACGAATAGTCCCTCTCCTGGTGCTCCGGTTTGACTTTCCATCTGCTTTACTATCAATCTCCCAACCCGGAGAGACAGCCCCTTCAACCTCCTGGTTCCACAGGTTTCCAATTTGGCAGAGGATGAAAGGGAAGAGGGAGAACCAATGAGAGAGTAGCTGTTAGGCATTTGAACCGGCACATATCACTCTAACTTCCCGGCAGGAAGAAGAATTAACCAAAGTCTCAACCCCCCACCGGGAACCAGCATAGGTCCTGAACCAAAATTTTGGACTTGCGGTCAGCTCACCAAAAACGAGTTGAAAAATGGAGCTCAGGGGCACAGCAATTCACAAACTGGCCGAGTAATAAAGGACAACTGTCGTCCAAAAATCTGTTGAGGGAAGGCAACGAGGCGGACTTGAAAGCGAGGCAGAATAGCAGGAAACAGATTTCAAGAGGTACGTTGGAATCACCTTTAAAGCACAGGAAGAGGGGCACAACTTCTACAATGATGCACTTGGCTAAAAAGGGCATATGCGTTTTCTCCTGAATATATTCAGGAGAAAACGCATACGCCCTTTTTGGCCAAGCAAGGAAGCGGGCAATGCAAATCTGCACTACAAAGAAGTAGCACTTCCCACCGGTCAAAAGGGCCATCCACAAAATGTGTAAAAACCAGAAAGGCAAGACAGGCCCTGGAGAACAGGGAGCCTTGTTATGCTCATGGACGGGATGTAAATTGCCAACTGCCACTCTGGAGGAGTACATTGTGTTCCCTAAAACAAGTAAAGAACAGAGCTACAGAGCCAAGGGCACTTCCAGTCTAGGGAATATACCTTGGGAAAACTGAAAATCAATAAGACAGAGCCACCCCAAAATTTAGGTCTGCACAGCTTAAAAGGACCTCAACTTGGGTACAACTTAAATATCCCAGGAAATATAAAAATGGTTCAAAAAATTGTGGTTCTTACGTACGATGGAATATCCCTCAGTCATGAAATCAATGTCATAAGACCAGTAGCAGCAAAATGGGTGGATTCAGGTACGATGATTCTAAGTGAAATAAGTCACACAGAAAAAGAAACTTATCACAAGATATCACTTATGAAGATCCTGTAAACATGGCTACACTTGAACCGAGTTAGGAAAGAGAACAGTGTCTCACATTTAGAAAACACTCTTATGCCTGCTTAAGGGGGAAGGAGAGGTGGGGTGATGCATAAAACCAGAGTTTGATATAAGCACAGGTACCGTTCAAATAACCAAATATGGAATAGACAAGACCTACACCTTCCTCAGTGAAAGGGACTCAAAACCCCATATTTCCCGCAGAGGAATATATCTGACTAGTAAGAATCTTAAAACCTATGTATTGATATGTCTCCGTAAGGGAATCAAGTGTGTCTAGACTGGCATAAACATGGCAGCGAGAATCAGCTCAAACCCACTATAAAAAGGAATTTCAAAAACAAAACAATAAAACTGGGAAATTCTTTACAATTCCTTCAGGGACTCTGATGAAACCTGGAATGACCCTATCTACAATGACAGCTGGATGTGGCATAAGGAGGGACACTTGGGACTGAGAGGATTGGTGAGATTGGGTGAGCAAATGCAGACTCTTTAAAGCAATAATGCATGGCACCCATTCTATGGGTCCCAATTCTCCAGGTTGAAGGGAATATTACTACAGCTATAACATGTACGGGAAACCTAGAGAACGGACACACTGTGAATACGAAAGGATTCTAAAACTCAACGAATAGTCCCTCTCCTGGAGCTCTGGTTTGACTTTCCATCCACTTTACTATCAAGCTCCCAACTTGGAGAGACTGCCCCTTTAACCTCCTGGTTCGCACAGGTTGCCAATTTGGCAGAGGATGAAAGGGAAGAGGGAGAACCAATGAGAGAGTAGCTGTTAGGCATTTGGACAGGCACACATCAGTCTAAATTCCCGGCATGAAGAAGAATTTACCAAAGTCTCAGCCACCCACCGGAAACCAGCATAGGTCCTGAACCAAAATTTTGGACTTGCGGTCAGCTCACCAAAAACGAGTTGAAAAATGGAGCTCAGGGGCACAGCAATTCACAAACTGGCCGAGTAATAAAGGACAACTATCGTCCAAAAATCTGTTGAGGGAAGGCAACGAGGCGGACTTGAAAGCGAGGCAGAATAGCAGGAAACAGATTTCAAGAGGTACGTTGGAATCGCCTTTAAAGCACAGGAAGAGGGGCACAACCTCGACAATGATGCACTTGGCCAAATAGTGCGTATACGTTTTCTCCTGAATATATTCAGGAGAAAACGCATACGCACTTTTTGGCCAAGCAAGCAAGCGGGCAATGCAAATCTGCACTTCAAAGAAGTATCACTTCCCACCGGTCAAAAGGGACATCCACAAAATGTGTAAAAGCCAGAAAGGCAAGACAGGCCCTGGAGAACAGGGAGCCTTGTTATGCTGATGGGCGGGATGTAAATTGCCAACTGCCTCTCTGGAGGAGTGCATTGTGTTCCGTAAAACAAGTAAAGAACAGAGCTACAGAGCCAAGGGCACTTCCAGTCTAGGGAATATACCTGGGGAAAACTGAAAATCATTAAGACAGAGCCACCCCAAAATTTAGGGCTGCCCTGCTTACAAGGACCTCAACTTGGGTACACCTTAAATATCCCAGGAAATATAAAATTGGTTCAAAAAATTTTGGTACTTATGTACGATGGAATATCCCTCAGCCATGAAATCAATGTCATAAGACCAGTAGCAGCAAAATGGGTGGATTCATGTACGATGATTCTAAGTGAAATAAGTCACACAGAAAAAGAAACTTATCATAAGATATCACTTATGAAGATCCTGTAAACATGGCTACACTTGAACTGAGTTAGGAAAGAGAACAGTGTCTCACATTTAGAAAACACTCTTATGCCTGTTTAAGGGGGAAGGAGAGGTGGGGTGATGCATAAAACCAGAGTTTGATATAAGCACAGGTACCGTTCCAAAAACCAACTATGGAATAGACAAGACCTACACCTTCCTCAGTGAAAGGGACTCAAAACACCATATTTCCCGCAGAGGAATATATCTGACTAGTAAGAATCTTAAAACCTATGTATTGATATGTCCCCGTAAGGGAATCAAGTGTGTCTACACTGGCATAAACATGGCAGCGAGAACAGCTCAAACCCACTAAAAAAAAGGAATTTCAAAAACAAAACAAAAAAACTGGGAAATTCTTTACAATTCCTTCAGGGTCTCTGATGAAACCTGGAATGACCCTATGTACAACGACAGCTGGATGTTGCATAAGCAGGGACACTTGGGACTGAGAGGATTGGTGAGATTGGGTGAGCAAATGCAGACCCGTTAAAGCAATAATGCATGGCACCCATTCCATGGGTCCCAACTCTCCAGGTTGAAGGGAATATTACTACAGTTATAACATGTACGGGAAACCTAGGGAACGGACACACTGTGAATACGAAAGGTTTCTAAAACTCAACGAATAGCCCCTCTCCTGGTGCTCCGGTTTGGCTTTCCATCTGCTTTACTATCAACCTCCCAACTTGTAGAGACAGCCCCTTTAACCTCCTGGTTCGCAAGGTTGCCAATTTGGCAGAGGATGAAAGGGAGGAAGGAGAACCAATGAGAGAGTAGCTGTTAGCCATATGGACGGGCACATATCACTGTAATTTCCCGGCAGGAAGAAGAATTAACCAACGTCTCAGCCACCCACCGGGAACCAGTATAGTTCCTGAACCAAAATTTGGACTTGCGGTCAGCTCACCAATAACGAGTTGAAAAATGGAGCTCAAGGGCACAGCAATTAACAAACTGGCCGAGTAATAAAGGGCAACTATCGTCCAAAAATCTGTTGAGGGAAGGCAACGAGGCGGACTTGAAAGCGAGGCAGAATAGCAGGAAACAGATTTCAAGAGGTACGTTGGAATCGCCTTTAAAGCACAGGAAAAGGGGCACAACTTCGACAATGATGCACTTGGCCAAAAAGGGCGTAAGCGTTTTCTCCTGAATATATTCAGGAGAAAACGCATACGCCCTTTTTGGCCAAGCAAGCAAGCGGGCAATGCAAATCTGCACTACAAAGAAGTAGCACTTCCCACCGGTCAAAAGGGACATCCACAAAATGTGTAAAAACCAGAAAAGCAAGACAGGCCCTCGAGAACAGGGAGCCTTGTTATGCTGATGGGCGGGATGTAAATTGCCAACTGCCTCTCTGGAGGAGTGCATTGTGTTCCCTAAAACAAGTAAAGAACAGAGCTACCGACCCAAGGGCACTTCAACTCTAGGGAATATACCTGGGGAAAACTGAAAATCAATAAGACAGAGCCACCCCAAAATTTAGGGCTGCACTGCTTACAAGGACCTCAACTTGGGTACACCTTAAATATCCCAGGAAATATAAAAATAGTTCAAAAAATTGTTGTACTTACGTACGATGGAATATCCCTCAACCATGAAATCAATGTCATAAGACCAGTAGCAGCAAAATGGGTGGATTCAGGTACGATGATTCTAAGTGAAATAAGTCACAGAGAAAAAGAAACTTATCATAAGATATCACTTATGAAGATCCTGTAAACATGGCTACAGTTGAACTGAGTTAGGAAAGAGAACAGTGCCTCACATTTAGAAAACACTCTTATGCCTGCTTAAGGGGGAAGGAGAGGTGGGGTGATTCATAAAACCAGAGTTTGATATAAGCACATGTACCGTTCCAAAAACCAACTATGGAATAGACACGACCTACACCTTCCTCAGAGAAAGGGACTCAAAACCCCATATTTCCCGCAGAGGAATATATCTGACTAGTAAGAATCTTAAAACCTATGTATTGATATGTCTCCGTAAGGGAATCAAGTGTGTCTAGACTGGCATAAACAGGGCAGCAAGAATCAGCTCAAACCCACTATAAAAAGGAATTTCAAAAACAAAACAAAAAAACTGGGAAATTCTTTACAATTCCTTCAGGGTCTCTGATGAAACATGGAATGACCCTATCTACAACGACAGCTGGATGTGGCATAAGGCTGGACACTTGGGACTGAGAGGATTGGTGAGATTGGGTGAGCAAATGCACACGCTTTAAAGCAGTAAGGCATGGCACCCATTCCATGGGTCCCAACTCTCCAGGTTGAAGGCAATATTACTACAGTTATAACATGTACGGGAAACCTAGAGAAGGGACACACGGTGAATACGAAAAGTATCTAAAACTCAATGAATAGTCCCTCTCCTGCTGCTCCGGTTTGACTTTCCATCTGCTTTACTATCAACCTCCCAACTTGGAGAGACAGCCCCTTTAACCTCCTGGTTCGCACAGGTTGCCAATTTGGCAGAGGATGAAAGGGAAGAGGGAGAACCAATGAGAGAGTAGCTGTTAGGCATTTGGACGGGCACATAGCACTGTAATTTCCCTGCAGGAAGAAGAATTAACCAAAGTCTCAGCCACCCACCGGGAACCAGTATAGGTCCTGAACCAAAATTTTGGACTTGCGGTCAGCTCACCAAAAACGAGTTGAAAAATGGAGCTCAGGGGCACAGCAATTCACAAACTGGCCGAGTAATAAAGGACAACTATCGTCCAAAAATCTGTTGAGGGAAGGCAACGAGGCGGAATTGAAAGCGAGGCAGAATAGCATGAAACAGATTTCAAGAGGTACGTTGGAATCGCCTTTAAAGCACAGGAAGATGGGCACAATTTCGACAATGATGCACTTGGCCAAAAAGGGCATATGCGTTTTCTCCTGAATGTATTCAAGAGAAAACGCATACGCCCTTTTTGGCCTAGCAAGCAAGCGGGCAATACAAATCTGCACTTCAAAGAAGTATCACTTCCCACCGGTCAAAAGGGACATCCACAAAATGTGTAAAAGCCAGAAAGGCAAGACAGGCCCTGGAGAATAGGGAGACTTGTTATGCTGATGGGCGGGATGTAAATTGCCAACTGCCTCTCTGGAGGAGTGCATTGTGCTGCCTAAAACAAATAAAGAACAGAGCTACAGAGCCAAGGCCACTTCCAGTCTAGGGAATATATCTTGGGAAAACTGAAAATCAATAAGACAGAGGCACCCAAAATTTAGGGCTGCACTGCTTACAAGGACCTCAACTTGGGTACACCTTAAATATCCAAGGATATATAAAAATGGTTCAAAAAATTGTGGTAATTACGTACGATGGAATATCCCTCAGCCATGAAATCAATGTCGTAAGACCAGTAGCAGCAAAATGGGTGGATTCAGGTACGATGATTCTAATTGAAATAAGTCACAGAGAAAAGGAAACTTATCATAAGATATCACTTATGAAGATCCTGTAAACATGGCTACACTTGAACTGAGTTAGGAAAGAGAACAGTGTCTCACATTTAGAAAACACTCTTATGCCTGCTTAAGGTGGAAGGAGAGGTGGGGTGATGCATAAAACCAGAGTTTGATATAAGCACAGGTACCGTTACAAAAACCAACTATGGAATAGACAAGACCTACGCCTTCCTCAGTGAAAGGGACTCAAAACCCCATATTTCCCGCAGAGGAATATATCTGACTAGTAAGAATCTTAAAACCTATGTATTGATATGTCTCTCTAAGGGAATCAAGTGCGTCTAGACTGGCATAAGCATGGCGAGAATCAGCTCAAACCCACTATAAAAAGGAATTTCAAAAACAAAACAAAAAACTGGGAAATTCTTTACAATTCCTTCAGGGTCTCTGATGAAACCTGGAATGACCCTGTCTACAATGACAGCTGGATGTGGCATAAGGAGGGACACTTGGGACTGAGACGTTTGGTGAGATTGGGTGAGCAAATGCAGCCCCTTTAAAGCACAAATGCCTGGCACCCATTCCATGGGTCCCAAGTCTCCAGGTTGAAGGGAATATTACTACAGCTATAACATATACGGGAAACCTAGAGAACGGACACACTGTGAATACGAAAGGTTTCTAAAACTCAACGAATAGTCCCTCTCCTGGTGCTCTGGCTTGACTTTCCATCTGCTTTACTAACAACCTCCCAACTTGGAGAGACAGACCCTTTAACCTCCTGGTTCGCACAGGTTTCCAATTTGGCAGAGGATGAAAGGGAAGAGGGAGAACCAATGAGAGAGTAGCTGTTAGGCATTTGGACGAGCACATATCACTGTAATTTCGCGTCGGGAAGAAGAATTAACCAAAGACTCAGGCCCCCACCGGGAAACAGCATAAGTCCTGAACCAAAATTTTGGAATTGCGGTCAGCTCACAAAAAACGATTTGAAAAATGGAGCTCAAGGGAACAGCAATTCACAAACTGGCAGAGTAATAAAGGACAACTATCGTCCAAAAATCTGTTAAGGGAAGGCAACGAGGCGGACTTGAAAGCGAGGCAGAATAGCAGGAAACAGATTTCAAGAGGTAGGTTGGAATCGCCTTTAACGCACAGGATGAGGGGCACAACTTCGAAAAGGATGCACTTGGCCAAAAAGGGCGTATGCGTTTTCTCCTGAATATATTCAGGAGATAACGCATACGCCCTTTTTGGCCAAGCAAGCAAGCGGGCAATGGAAATCTGCACTACAAAGAAGTATCACTTCCCAACGCTCAAAAGGGACATCCACAAAATATGTAAAAACCAGAAAGCCAAGACAGGCCCTTGAGAAAAGGGAGCCTTGTTATGCTGATGGGCGGGATGTAAATTGCCAACTGCCTCTCTGGAGGAGTGTATTGTGTTTCCTAAAACAAGTAAACAACAGAGCTACAGAGCCAAGGGCACTCCCACTCTAGGGAATATACCTTGGGAAAACTGAAAATCAATAAGACAGAGCCACCCCAAAATTTAGGGCTGCACTGCTTACAAGGACCTCAACTTGGGTACACCCTAAATATCCCAGGAAATATAAAAATGGTTCAAAAAATTGCGGGTACTTACGTACGATGGAATATCCCTCAGCCATGAAATCAATGTCATAAGACCAGTAGCAGCAAAATGGCTGGATTCAGGTACGATGATTCTAAGTGAAATAAGTCACACAGAAAAAGAAACTTATCATAAGATATCACTTATGAAGATCCTGTAAACATGGCTACACTTGAACTGAGTTAGGAAAGAGAACAGTGTCTCACATTTAGAAAACACTCTTATGCCTGCTAAAGGGGGAAGGAGAGGTGGGGTGATGCATGAAAGCAGAGTTTGATATAAGCACAGGTACCGTTCCAAAAACCAACTATGGAATAGACAAGACCTCCACCTTCCTCAGTGAAAGGGACTCAAAACCCCATATTCCCCGCAGAGGAATATATCTGACTAGTAAGAATCTTAAAACCTATGTATTGATATGTCTCCGTAAGGGAATCAAGTGTGTCTAGACTGGCATAAACATGGCAGCGAGAATCAGCTCAAACCCACTATAAAAAGGAATTGCAAAAACAAAACAAAAAAACTGGGAAATTCTTTACAATTCCTTCAGGGTCTCTGATGAAACCTGGAATGACCCTATCTACAACGACAGCTGGATGTGGCATAAGGCTGGACACTTGGGATTGAGACGATTGGTGAGATCGGGTGAACAAATGCAGACCCTTTAAAGCAATAATGCTAGGCACCCAATCCATGGGCCCCAACTCTCCAGGGTGAAGGGAATATTACTACACCTATAACATGTACGGGAAACCTAGAGAACGGACACACTGTGAATACGAAAGGTTTCTAAAACTCAACGAATAGTCCCTCTGCTGGTGCTCCAGTTTCAAATTCCATCTGCTTTACTATCAACCTCCCAACTTGGAGAGACAGCCCCTTTAACCTCCTGGTTCGCACAGGTTGCCCATTTGGCAGAGGATGAAAGGGAAGAGGGAGAACCAATGAGAGAGTAGCTGTTAGGCATTTGGACGGGCACATATCACTCTAATTTCCTGGCAGGAAGAAGAATTAATCAAAGTCTCAACCACCCAACGGGAACCAGTATAGGTCCTGAACCAAAATTTTGGACTTGAGGTCAGCTCCCAAAAAACGAGTTGAAAAATGGAGATCAGGGGCACAGCAATTCACAAACTGGCAGAGTAATAAAGGACAACTGTCGTCCAAAAATCTGTTGAGGGAAGACAACGAGGCAGACTTGAAAGGGAGGCAGAATAGCAGGAAACAGATTTCAAGAGGTACATTGGAATCGCCTTTAAAGCACAGGAAGAGGGGCACAACTTCGACAATGATGCACTTGGCCAAAAAGGGCGTATGCGTTTTCTACTGAATATATTCAGGAGAAAACGCATACGCCCTTTTTGGCCAAGCAAGCAAGCGGGCAATGCAAATCTGCACTACAAAGAATTATCACTTCCCACCCGTCAAAAGGGACATCCACAAAATGTGTAAAAACCAGAAAGGCAAGACAAGTCCTGGAGAACAGGAAGCCTTTTTATGCTGATGGGCGGGATGTAAATTGCCAACTGCCTCTCTGGAGGAGTGCATTGTGTTCCCTAAAACAAGTAAAGAACAGAGCTACAGAGCCAAGGGCACATCCAGTCTAGGGAATATACCTTGGGAAAACTGAAAATCAATAAGACAGGGCCACCCCAAAATTTAGGGCTGCACTGCTTATAAGGACTTCAACTTGGGTACACCTTAATATCCCAGGAAATATGAAAATGGTTGAAAAAATTCTGGTTCTTACGTACGATGGAATATACCTCAGCCATGAAATCAATGTCATAAGACCAGTAGCAGCAAAATGGGTGGACTCAGGTACGATGATTCTAAGTGAAATAAGCCACACAGAAAAAGAAACTTATCATAAGATATCACTTATGAAGATCCTGTAAACATGGCTACACTTGAACTGAGTTAGGAAAGAGAACAGTGTCTCACATTTAGAAAACACTCTTATGCCTGTTTAAGGGGGAAGGAGAGGTGGGGTGATGCATAAAACCAGAGTTTGATATAAGCACAGGTACCGTTCCAAAAACCAACTATGGAATAGACAAGACCTACACCTTCCTCAGTGAAAGGGACTCAAAACCCCATATTTCCCGCAGAGGAATATATCTGACTAGTAAGAATCTTAAAACCTATGTATTGATATGTCTCCGTAAGCGAATCTAGTGTGTCTAGACTGGCATAAACATGGCAGCGAGAATCAGCTCAAACCCACTATATAAAGGAATTTCAAAAACAAAACAAAGAAACTGGGAAATTCTTTACAATTCCTTCAGGGTCTCTGATGAAACCTGGAATGACCCTATCTACAATGACAGCTGTATATGGCATAAGGCTGGACACTTGGGACTGAGAGGATTGGTGAGATTGCGTGAGCAAATGCAGACCCTTTAAAGCACAAATGCCTGGCAGCCATTCCATGGGTCCCAACTCTCCAGGTTGAAGGGAATATTACTACAGCTATAACATGTACGGGAAACCTAGAGAACGGACCCACTGTGAATACGAAAGGTTTCTAAAACTCAACGAATAGTCCCTCACCTGGTTCTCCTGTTTGGCTTTCCATCTGCTTTACTATCAATCCTCCAACTTGGAGAGACAGCCCCTTTAACCTCCTGGTTCGCACAGGTTGCCAATTTGGCAGAGGATGAAAGGGAAGAGGGAGAACCAATGAGAGAGTAGCTGTTAGGCATTTGGACGGGCACATATCACTGTAATTTCCCGGCAGGAAGAAGAATTAACCAAAGTCTCAGCCACCCACCGGGAACCAGTATAGGTCTTGAACCAAAATTTGGGACTTGCGGTCAGCTCACCAAAAACGAGTTGAAAAATGGAGCTCAGGGGCACAGCAATTCACTAACTGGCCGAGTAATAAAGGACAACTATCCTCCAAAAATCTGTTGAGGGAAGGCAATGAGGCGGACTTGAAAGCGAGGCAGAATAGCAGGAAACAGATTTCAAGAGGTACGTTGGAATCGCCTTTAAAGCACAGGAAGAGGGGCACAACTTCGACAATGATGCACTTGGCCAAAAAGGGCGTATGCGTTTTCTCCTGAATATATTCAGGAGAAAAGGCATACGCCCTTTTTGGCCAAGCAAGCAAGCGGGCAATGCAAATCTGCACTACAAAGAAGTATCACTTCCCACGGGTCAAAAGGGACATCCACAAAATGTGTAAATACCAGAAAGGCAAGACTGGCCCTGGAGAACAGGGAGCCTTGTTATGCTGATGGGCGGGATGTAAATTGCCAACTGCCTCTCTGGAAGAGTGCATTGTGTTCCCTAAAACAAGTAAAGAACAGAGCTACAGAGCCAAGGGCACTTCCAGTCTAGGGAATATACCTTGGGGAAACTGAAAATCAATAAGACAGAGACAACCCAAAATTTAGGGCTGGACTGCTTACAAAGAACTCAACCTGGGTTCACCTTAAATATCCCAGGAAATATAAAACTGGTTCAAAAAATTGTGGTACGTACGTACGATGGAATATCCCTCAGCCACGAAATCAATGTCATAAGACCAGTAGCAGCAAAATGGGTGGATTCAGGTACGATGATCCTAAGTGAAATAAGTCACAGAGAAAAAGAAACTTATCATAAGATATCACTTATGAAGATCCTGTAAACATGGCTACACTTGAACTGAGTTAGGAAAGAGAACAGTGTCTCACATTTAGAAAACACTCTTATGTCTGCTTAAAGGGGAAGGAGAGGTGGGGTGATGCATAAAACCAGAGTTTGATATAAGCACAGGTACCGTTCCAAAAACCAACTATGGAATAGACAAGACCTACACCTTCCTCAGTGAAAGGGACTCAAAACCCCACATTTCCCGCAGAGGAATATATCTGACTAGTAAGAATCTTAAAACCTATGTATTGATATGTCTCCATAAGGGAATCAAGTGTGTCTAGACTGGCATAAACATGGCAGCGAGAATCAGCTCAAACCCACGATAAAAAGGAATTTCAAAAACAAAACAAAAAAATTGGGAAATTCTTTACAATTCCTTCAGGGTCTGTGATGAAACCTGGAATGACCCTATCTACAACGACAGCTGGATTTGGCATAAGGCTGGACACTTGGGAATGAGACGATTGGTGAGATTGGTTGAGCAAATGCAGACCCTTTAAAGCAATAATGCATGGCACCCATTACATGGGTCCCATCTCTCCAGGTTGAAGTGAATATTACTACAGCTAAAACATGTACGGGAAACCTAGAGAACGGACACACTGTGAATACGAAAGGTTTCTAAAACTCAACGAATAGTCCCTCTCCTGGTGCTCTAGTTTGACTTTCCATCTGCTTTACTATCAACCTCCCAACTTGGAGAGACAGCCCCTTTAACCTCCTGGTTCGCACAGGATGCCAATTTGGCAGAGGATGAAAGGGAAGAGGGAGAACCAATGAGAGAGTAGCTGTTAGGCATTTGGACGGGCACATATCACTCTAACTTCCCGGCAGGAAGAAGTATTAACCAAAGTCTCAGCCCCCCACCGGGAACCAGCATAGGTCCTGAACCAAAATTTTGGACTTGCGGTCAGCTCACAAACAACGAGTTGAAAAATGGATCTCATGGGCACAGCAATTCACAAACTGGCCAAGTAATAAAGGACAAGTATCGTCCAAAAATCTGTTCAGGGAAGGCAACGAGGTGGACTTGAAAGCGAGGCAGAATAGCAGGAAACAGATTTCAAGAGGTACGTTGGAATCGCCTTTAAAGCACAGGAAGAGGGGCACAACTTCGACAATGATGCACTTGGCCAAAAAGTGCGTATGCGTTTTCTCCTGAATATATTCAGGAGAAAACGCATACGCCCTTTTTGGCCAAGCAAGCAAGCGGGCAATGCAAATCTGCACTACAAAGTAGTATCACTTCCCACCGGTCAAAAGGGACATCCACAATATGTGGAAAAACCAGAAAGGCAAGACAGGCCCTGGAGAACAGGGAGCCTTGTTATGCTGATGGGCGGGATGTAAATTGCCAACTGCCTCTCTGAAGGAGTGCATTGTGTTCCCTAAAACAAGGGAACAACAGAGCTACAGAGCCAAGGGCACTTCCAGTCTCGGTAATATACCTTGGGAAAACTGAAAATCAATAAGACAGAGCCAACCCAAAATTTAAGGCTGAACTGCTTACAAGGACCTCAACTTGGGTACACCTTAAATATCCCAGGAAATATAAAAATTGTTCAAAAAATTGTGGTACTTACGTACGATCGAATATCCCTCAGCCATGAAATCAATGTCATAAGACCAGCAGCAGCAAAATGGGTGGATTCAGGTACGATGATTCTAAGTGAAATAAGTCACACAGAAAAAGTATCTTATCATAAGATATTACTTATGAAGATCCTGTAAACATGGCTACACTTGAACTGAGTTAGGAAAGAAAACAGTGTCTCACATTTAGAAAACACTCTTATGCCTGCTTAAGGGGGAAGGAGAGGTGGGGTGATGCATAAAACCAGAGTTTGATATAAGCACAGGTACCGTTCCAAAAACCAACTATGGAATAGACAAGACCTACACCTTCCTCAGTGAAAGGGACTCAAAACCCCATAGTTCCCGCAGAGGAATATATCTGACTAGTAAGAATCTTAAAACCTATGTATTGATATGTCTCCATAAGGGAATCAAGTGTGTCTAGACTGGCATAAACATGGCAGCGAGAATCAGCTCAAACCCACTATAAAAAGGAATTTCAAAAACAAAACAAAAAAACCGGGAAATTCTTTTCAATTCCTTCAGGGTCTCTGATGAACCCTGGAATGACCCTATCTACAACGACAGCTGGATGTGGCATAAGGCTGGACACTTGGGACTGAGACGATTGGTGAGATTTGGTGAGCAAATGCAGACCTTTAAAGCAATAATGCATGGCACCCATTCCATGGGTCCCAACTCTCCAGGTTGAAGGGAATATTACTACAGTTATAACATGTACCGGAAACCTAGAGAACGGACACACTGTGAATATGAAAGGTTTCTAAAACTCAACGAATAGTCCCTCTCCTGGTGCTCCGGTTTGACTTTCCATCTGCTTTACTATCAACCTCCCAACTTGGAGAGACAGCCCCTTTAACCTCCTGGTTCGCACAGGTTGCCAATTTGGCAGAGGATGAAAGGGAAGAGGGAGAACCAATGAGAGAGTAGCTGTTAGGCATTTGGACGGGCACATATCACTGTAATTTCCCGGCAGGAAGAAGAATTAACCAAAGTCTCAGCCACCCACCGGGAACCAGTATAGGTCCTGAACCAAAATTTTGGACTTGTGGTCAGCTCACCAAAAACGAGTTGAAAAATGGAGCTCTGGGGCATAGCAATTCACAAACTGGCCGAGTAATAAAGGACAATTATCGTCCAAAAATCTGTTGAGGGAAGGCAACGAGGCGGACTTGAAAGCGAGGCAGTATAGCAGGAAACAGATTTCAAGAGGTACGTTGAAATCGCCTTTAAAGCACAGGAAAAGGGGCACAACTTCGACAATGATGCACTTGGCCAAAAAGGGCGTATGCGTTTTCTCCTGAATATATTCAGGAGAAAACGCATACGCCCTTTTTGGCCAAGCAAGCAAGCGGGCAATGCAAATCTGCACTACAAAGAAGTATCACTTCCCACCGGTCAAAAGGGACATCCACAAAATGTGTAAAAACCAGAAAGGCAAGACAGGCCCTGGAGAACAGGGAGCCTTGTTATGCTGTTGGGCGGAATGTAAATTGCCAACTGCCTCTCTGGAGGAGTGCATTGTGTTCCCTAAAACAAGTAAAGA
Source organism: Hyperoodon ampullatus (assembly GCF_949752795.1). Taxonomy (NCBI): domain Eukaryota; kingdom Metazoa; phylum Chordata; class Mammalia; order Artiodactyla; family Ziphiidae; genus Hyperoodon; species Hyperoodon ampullatus. The sequence continues at coordinate 642,244 of NW_027640702.1, read as the reverse complement.
ACAGAGCTACAGAGCCAAGGGCACTTCCAGTCTAGGGAATATACCTTGGGAAAATTGAAAATCAATAAGACAGAGCCACCCCAAAATTTAGGGCTGCACTGCTTACAAGGACCTCAACTTGGGTACACCTTAAATATCCCAGGAAATATAAAAATGGTTCAAAAAATTGTGGTAGTTACGTACGATGGAATATCCCTCAGCCATGAAATCAATGTCATAAGACCAGTAGCAGCAAAATGGGTAGATTCAGGTACGATGATTCTAAGTGAAATAAGTCACAGAGAAAGAAACTTATCATAATATATCACTTATGATGGTCCTGTAAACATGGCTACACTTGAACTGAGTTAGGAAAGAGAACAGTGTCTCACATTTAGAAAACACTCTTATGCCTGCTTAAGGGGGAAGGAAAGGTGGGGTGATGCATAAACCCAGAGTTTGATATAAGCACAGGTACCGTTCCAAAAACCAACTATGGAATAGACAAGACCTACACCATCCTCAGTGAAAGGGAATCAAAACCCCATGTTTCCCGCAGAGGAATATATCTGACTAGTAAGTATCTTAAAACCTATGTATTGATATGTCTCCGTAAGGGAATCAAGTGTGTCTAGACTGGCATAAACATGGCAGCGAGAATCAGCTCAAACACACTATAAAAAGGAATTTCAAAAACAAAACAAAAAAACTGGGAAATTCTTTACAATTCCTTCAGGGTCTCTGATGAACCCTGGAATGACCCTATCTACAACGACAGCTGGATGTGGCATAAGGCTGGACACTAGGGACTGAGAGGATTGGTGAGATTGGGTGAGCAAATGCAGACCCTTTAAAGCAATAATGCATGGCACCCATTCCATGGGTCCCAACTCTCCAGGTTGAAGGGAATATTACTACAGTTATAACATGTACCGGAAACCTAGAGAACGGACACACTGTGAATACGAAAGGTTTCTAAAACTCAACGAATAGTCCCTCTCCTGGTGCTCTGGTTTGACTTTCCATCTGCTTTACTATCAACCTCCCAACTTGGAGAGACAGCCCCTTTAACCTCCTGGTTCGCTCAGGTTGCCAATTTGGCAGAGGATGAAAGGGAAGAGGGAGAACCAATGAGAGATTAGCTGTTAGGCATTTGGACGGGCACATATCACTGTAATTTCCCAGCAGGAAGAAGAATTAACCAAAGTCTCAGCCACCCACCGGGAACCAGTATACGTCCTGAACCAAAATTTTGGACTTGCGGTCAGCTCACCAAAAACGAGTTGAAAAATGGAGCTCTGGGGCATAGAAATTCACAAACTGGCCGAGTAATAAAGGACAATTATCGTCCAAAAATCTGTTGAGGGAAGGCAACGAGGCGGACTTGAAAGTGAGGCAGAATAGCAGGAAACAGATTTCAAGAGGTACGTTGAAATCGCCTTTAAAGCACAGGAAGAGGGGCACAACTTCGACAATGATGCACTTGGCCAAAAAGGGCGTATGCGTTTTCTCCTGAATATATTCAGGAGAAAACGCATACGCCCTTTTTGGCCAAGCAAGCAAGCGGGCAATGCAAATCTTCACTACAAAGAAGTATCACTTCCCACCGGTCAAAAGGGACATCCACAAAATGTGTAAAAACCAGAAAGGCAAGACAGGCCCTGGAGAACAGGGAGCCTTGTTATGCTGATGGTCGGGATGTAAATTGCCAAGTGCCTCTCTGGAGGAGTGCATTGTGTTCCCTAAAACAAGTAAACAACAGAGCTACAGAGCCAAGGGCACTTCCAGTCTAGGGAATATACCTTGGGAAAACTGAAAATCAAAAAGACAGAGCCACCCCAAAATTTAGGGCTGCACTGCTTACAAGGACCTCAACTTGGGTACACCTTAAATATCCCAGGAAATATAAAAATGGTTCAAAAAATTGTGGTACTTACGTACGATGGAATATCCCTCAGCCATGAAATCAATGTCATAAGACCAGTAGCAGCAAAATGGGTAGATTCAGGTACGATGATTCTAAGTGAAATAAGTCACAGAGAAAGAAACTTATCATAAGATATCACTTATGAAGATCCTGTAAACATGGCTACACTTGAACTGAGTTAGGAAAGAGAACAGTGTCTCACATTTAGAAAACACTCTTATGCCTGCTTAAGGGGGAAGGAGAGGTGGGGTGATGCATAAACCCAGAGTTTGATATAAGCACAGGTACCATTCCAAAAACCAACTATGGAATAGACAAGACCTGCACCTTCCTCAGTGAAAGGGACTCAAAACCCCATATTTCCCGCAGAGGAATATATCTGACTAGTAAGAATCTTAAAACCTATGTATTGATATGTCTCCATAAGGGAATCAAGTGTGTCTAGACTGGCATAAACATGGCAGCGAGAATCAGCTCAAACCCACTATAAAAAGGAATTTCAAAAACAAAACAAAAAACTGTGAAATTCTTTACAATTCCTTCAGGGTCTCTGATGAACCCTGGAATGACCATATCTACAACGACAGCTGGATGCGGCATAAGGCTGGACACTTGGGACTGAGACGATTGGTGAGATTTGGTGAGCAAATGCAGACCCTTTAAAGCAATAATGCATGGCACCCATTCCATGGGTCCCAACTCTCCAGGTTGAAGGGAATATTACTACAGTTATAACATGTACCGGAAACCTAGAGAACGGACACACTGTGAATACGAAAGGTTTCTAAAACTCAACGAATAGTCCCTCTCCTGGTGCTCCGGTTTGACTTTCCATCTGCTTTACTATCAACCTCCCAACTTTGAGAGACAGCCCCTTTAACCTCCTGGTTCGCACAGGTTGCCAATTTCGCAGAGGATGAAAGGGAAGAGGGAGAACCAATGAGAGATTAGCTGTTAGGCATTTGGACGGGCACATATCACTGTAATTTCCCGGCAGGAAGAAGAATTAACCAAAGTCTCAGCCACCCACCGGGAACCAGTATAGGTCCTGAACCAAAATTTTGGACTTGCGGTCAGCTCACCAAAAACGAGTTGAAAAATGGAGCTCAGGGGCACAGCAATTCACAACCTGGCCGAGTAATAAAGGACAACTATCATCCAAAAACCTGTTGAGGGAAGAGAACGAGGCGGACTTGAAAGCGAGGCAGAATAGCAGGAAACAGATTTCAAGAGGTACGTTGGAATCGCCTTTAAAGCACAGGAAGAGGGGCACAACTTCGACAATGATGCACTTGGCCAAAAAGGGCGTATGCGTTTTCTCCTGAATATATTCAGGAGAAAACGCATACGCCCTTTTTGGCCAAGCAAGCAAGCGGGCAATGCAAATCTGCACTACAAAGAAGTATCACTTCCCACCGGTCAAAAGGGACATCCACAAAATGTGTAAAAACCAGAAAGGCAAGACAGGCCCTGGAGAACTGGGAGCCTTGTGATGCTGATGGCCGGGATGTAAATTGCCAACTGCCTCTCTGGAGGAGTACATTGTGTTCCCTAAAACAAGTAAAGAACAGAGCTACAGAGCCAAGGGCACTTCCAGTCTAGGGAATATACCTTGGGAAAACTGAAAATCAATAAGACAGAGCCACCCCAAAATTTAGGGCTGCACTGCTTACAAGGACCTCAACTTGGGTACACCTTAAATATCCCAGGAAATATAAAAATGGTTCAAAAAACTGTGGTACTTACGTACGATGGAATATCCCTCAGCCATGAAATCAATGTCATAAGACCAGTAGCAGCAAAATGGGTAGATTCAGCTACGATGATTCTAAGTGAAAGAAGTCACAGAGAAAAAGAAACTTATCATAAGATATCACTTATGAAGATCCTGTAAACATGGCTACACTTGAACTGAGTTAGGAAAGAGAACAGTGTCTCACATTTAGAAAACACTCTTATGCCTGCTTAAGGGGGAAGGAGAGGTGGGGTGATGCATAAACCCAGAGTTTGATATAAGCACAGGTACCGTTCCAAAAACCAACTATGGAATAGACAAGACCTGCACCTTCCTCACTGAAAGGGACTCAAAACCCCATATTTCCCGCAGAGGAATATATCTGACTAGTAAGAATCTTAAAACCTATGTATTGATATGTCTCCGTAAGGGAATCAAGTGTGTCTAGACTGGCATAAACATGGCAGCGAGAATCAGCTCAAACCCACTATAAAAAGGAATTTCAAAAACAAAACGAAAAAACTGGGAAATTCTTTACAATTCCTTCAGGGTCTCTGATGAACCCTGGAATGACCCTATCTACATCGACAGCTGGATGTGGCATAAGGCTGGACACTTGGGACTGAGACGATTGGTGAGATTCGGTGAGCAAATGCAGACCCTTTAAAGCAATAATGCATGGCACCCATTCCATGGGTCCCAACTCTCCAGGTTGAAGGGAATATTACTACAGTTATAACATGTACCGGAAACCTAGAGAACGGACACACTGTGAATACGAAAGGTTTCTAAAACTCAACGAATAGTCCCTCTCCTGGTGCTCCGGTTTGACTTTCCATCTGCTTTACTATCAACCTCCCAACTTGGAGAGACAGCCCCTTTAACCTCCTGGTTCGCACAGGTTGCCAATTTGGCAGAGGATGAAAGGGAAGAGGGAGAACCAATGAGAGAGTAGCTGTTAGGCATTTGGACGGGCACATATCACTGTAATTTCCCGGCAGGAAGAAGAATTAACCAAAGTCTCAGCCACCCACCGAGAACCAGTATAGGTCCTGAACCAAAATTTTGGACTTGCGGTCAGCTCACCAAAAACGAGTTGAAAAATGGAGCTCAGAGGCACAGCAATTCACAAACTGGCCGAGTAATAAAGGACAACTATCATCCAAAAACCTGTTGAGGGAAGGCAACGAGGCGGACTTGAAAGCGAGGCAGAATAGCAGGAAACAGATTTCAAGAGGTACGTTGGAATCGCCTTTAAAGCACAGGAAGAGGGGCACAACTTCGACAATGATGCACTTGGCCAAAAAGGGCGTATGCGTTTTCTCCTGAATATATTCAGGAGAAAACGCATACGCCCTTTTTGGCCAAGCAAGCAAGCGGGCAATGCAAATCTGCACTACAAAGAAGTATCACTTCCCACCGGTCAAAAGGGACATCCACAAAATGTGTAAAAACCAGAAAGGCAAGACAGGCCCTGGAGAACAGGGAGCCTTGTTATGCTGATGGGCGGGATGTAAATTGCCAACTGCCTCTCTGGAGGAGTGCATTGTGTTCCCTAAAACAAGTAAAGAACAGAGCTACAGAGCCAAGGGCACTTCCAGTCTAGGGAATATACCTTGGGAAAACTGAAAATCAATAAGACAGAGCCACCCCAAAATTTAGGGCTGCACTGCTTACAAGGACCTCAACTTGGGTACACCTTAAATATCCCAGGAAATATAAAAATGGTGCAAAAAATTGTGGTACTTACGTACGATGGAATATCCCTCAGCCATGAAATCAATGTCATAAGACCAGTAGCAGCAAAATGGGTAGATTCAGGTACGATGATTCTAAGTGAAATAAGTCACAGAGAAAGAAACTTATCATAAGATAACACTTATGAAGATCCTGTAAACATGGCTACACTTGAACTGAGTTAGGAAAGAGAACAGTGTCTCACATTTAGAAAACACTCTTATGCCTGCTTAAGGGGGAAGGAGAGGTGGGGTGATGCATAAACCCAGAGTTTGATATAAGCACAGGTACCGTTCCAAAAACCAACTATGGAATAGACAAGACCTACACCTTCCTCAGTGAAAGGGAATCAAAACCCCATCTTTCCCGCAGAGGAATATATCTGACTAGTAAGAATCTTAAAACCTATGTATTGACATATCTCCGTAAGGGAATCAAGTGTGTCTAGACTGGCATAAACATGGCAGTGAGAATCAGCTCAAACCCACTCTAAAAAGGAATTTCAAAAACAAAACCAAAAAACTGGGAAATTCTTTACAATTCCTTCAGGGTCTCTGATGAAACCTGGAATGACCCTATTTACAATGACAGCTGGATGTGGCATAAGGCTGGACACTTGGGACTGAGAGGATTGGTGAGATTGGGTGAGCAAATGCAGACCCTTTAAAGCAATAATGCATGGCACCCATTCCATGGGTCCCAACTCTCCAGGTTGAAGAGAATATTACTACAGTTATAACATGTATCGGAATCCTAGAGAACGGACACACTGTGAATATGAAAGGATTCTAAAACTCAACGAATAGTCCCTCTCCTGGTGCTCTGGTTTAAATTTTCATCTGCTTTACTATCAACCTCCCAACTTGGAGAGACAGCCCCTTTAACCTCCTGGTTCGCACAGGTTGCCAATTTGGCAGAGGATGAAAGGGAAAAGGGAGAACCAATGAGAGAGTAGCTGTTAGGCATTTGGACGGGCACATATCACTGTAATTTCCCGGCAGGAAGAAGAATTAACCAAAATCTCAGCCACCCACCGGGAACCAGTATAGGTTCTGAACCAAAATTTTGGACTTGCGGTCAGCTCACCAAAAGCGAGTTGAAAAATGGAGCTCAGGGGCACAGCAATTCACAAACTGGCCGAGTAATAAAGGACAACTATCATCCAAAAATCTGTTGAGGGAAGGCAACGAGGCGGACTTGAAAGCGAGGCAGAATAGCAGGAAACAGATTTCAAGAGGTACGTTGGAATCGCCTTTAAAGCACAGGAAGAGGGGCACAACTTCGACAATGATGCACTTGGCCAAAAAGGGCGTATGCGTTTTCTCCTGAATATATTCAGGAGAAAACGCATACGCCCTTTTTGGCCAAGCAAGCAAGCGGGCAAAGCAAATCTGCACTACAATGAAGTATCACTTCCCACCGGTCAAAAGGGACATCCACAAAATGTGTAAAAACCAGAAAGGCAAGACAGGCCCTGGAGAACAGGGAGCCTTGTTATGCTGATGGGCGGGATGTAAATTGCCAACTGCCTCTCTGGAGGAGTGCATTGTGTTCCCTAGAACAAGTAAACAACAGAGCTACAGAGCCAAGGGCACATCCAGTCTAGGGAATATACCTTGGGAAAACTGAAAATCAATAAGACAGAGCCACCCCAAAATTTAGGGCTGCACTGCTTACAAGGACCTCAACTTGGGTACACCTTAAATATCCCAGGAAATATAAAAATGGTTCAAAAAATTGTGGTACTTACGTACGATGGAATATCCCTCAGCCATGAAATCAATGTCATAAGACCAGTGGCAGCAAAATGGGTAGATTCAGCTACGATGATTCTAAGTGAAATAAGTCACAGAGAAAAAGAAACTTATCATAAGATATCACTTATGAAGATCCTGTAAACATGGCTACACTTGAACTGAGTTACGAAAGAGAACAGTGTCTCACATTTAGAAAACACTCTTATGCCTGCTTAAGGGGGAAGGAGAGGTGGGGTGATGCATAAACCCAGAGTTTGATATAAGCACAGGTACCGTTCCAAAAACCAACTACGGAATAGACAAGACCTGCACCTTCCTCAGTGAAAGGGACTCAAAACCCCATATTTCCCGCAGAGGAATATATCTGACTAGTAAGAATCTTAAAACCTATGTATTGATATGTCTCCGTAAGGGAATCAAGTGTGTCTAGACTGGCATAAACATGGCAGCGAGAATCAGCTCAAACCCACTATAAAAAGGAATTTCAAAAACAAAACAAAAAAACTGGGAAATTCTTTACAATTCCTTCAGGGTCTCTGATGAAACCTGGAATGACCCTATCTACAACGACAGCTGGATGTGGCATAAGGCTGGACACTTGGGACTGAGAGGATTGGTGAGATTGGGTGAACAAATGCAGACCCTTTAAAGCAATAATGCATGGCACCCATTGCATGGGTCCCAACTCTCCAGGTTGAAGGGAATATTACTACAGTTATATCATGTACGAGAAACCTAGAGAACGGACACACTGTGAATATGAAAGGTTTCTAAAACTCAACGAATAGTCCCTCTCCTGGTGCTCCGGTTTGACTTTCCATCTGCTTTACTATCAATCTCCCAACTTGGAGAGACAGCCCCTTCAACCTCCTGGTTCACACAGGTTTCCAATTTGGCAGAGGATGAAAGGGAAGAGGGAGAACCAATGAGAGAGTAGCTGTTAGGTATTTGGTCGGGCACATATCACTCTAACTTCCCGGCAGGAAGAAGAATTAAGCAAAGTCTCAGCCACCCACCGGGAACCAGTATAGTTCCTGAACCAAAATTTTGGACTTGCGGTCAGCTCACCAAAAACGAGTTGAGAAATGGAGCTCAGGGGCACAGCAATTCACAAACTGGCCGAGTAATAAAGGACAACTATCGTCCAAAAATCTGTTGAGGGAAGGCAACGAGGCGGACTTGAAAGCGAGGCAGAATAGCAGGAAACAGATTTCAAGAGGTACGTTGGAATCGCCTTTGAAGCACAGGAAGAGGGGCACAACTTCGACAATGATGCACTTGGCCAAAAAGGGCGTATGCGTTTTCTCCTGAATATATTCAGGAGAAAACGCATATGCCCTTTTTGGCCAAGCAAGCAAGCGGGCAATGCAAATCTGCACTACAAAGAAGTATCACTTCCCACCGGTCAAAAGGGACATCCACAAAATGTGTAAAAACCAGAAAGGCAAGACAGGCCCTGGAGAACAGGGAGCCTTGTTATGCTGATGGGCGGGATGTAAATTGCCAACTGCCTCTCTGGTGGAGTGCATTGTGTTCCCTAAAACAAGTAAAGAACAGAGCTACAGAGCCAAGGGCACTTCCAGTCTAGGGAATATACCTTGGGAAAACTGAAAATCAATAAGACAGAGCCACCCCAAAATTTAGGGCTGCACTGCTTACAATGACCTCAACTTGGGTACACCTTAAATATCCCAGGAAATATAAAAATGGTTCAAAAAATTGTGGTACTTACGTACGATGGAATATCCCTCAGCCATGAAATCAATGTCATAAGACCAGTAGCAGCAAAATGGGTGGATTCAGGTACGATGATTCTAAGTGAAATAAGTCGCACAGAAAAAGAAACTTATAATAAGATATCACTTATGAAGATCCTGTAAACATGGCTACACTTGACCTGAGTTAGGAAAGAGAAGAATGTCTCACATTTAGAAAACACTCTTATGCCTGTTTAAGGGGGAAGGAGAGGTGGGGTGATGCATAAAACCAGAGTTTGATATAAGCACAGGTACCGTTCCAAAAACCAACTATGGAATAGACAAGACCTACACCTTCCTCAGTGAAAGGGACTCAAAACCCCATATTTCCCGCAGAGGAATATAACTGACTAGTAAGAATCTTAAAACCTATGTATTGATATGTCTCCGTAAGGGAATCAAGTGTGTCTAGACTGGCATAAACATGGCAGCGAGAATCAGCTCAAACCCACTAAAAAAGGAATTTCAAAAACAAAACAAAAAAATGGGAAATTCTTTACAATTCCTTCAGGGTCTCTGATGAAACCTGGAATGACCATATCTACAATGACAGCTGGATGTGGCATAAGGCTGGACACTTGGGACTGAGAGGATTGGTGAGATTGGGTGAGCAAATGCAGACCCTTTAAAGCAATAATGCATGGCACCCATTCCATGGGTCCCAACTCTCCAGGTTGAAGGGAATATTACTACAGTTATAACATGTACGAGAAACCTAGAGAACGGACACACTGTGAATATGAAAGGTTTCTAAAACTCAACGAATAGTCCCTCTCCTGGTGCTCCGGTTTGACTTTCCATCTGCTTTACTATCAATCTCCCAACTTGGAGAGACAGCCCCTTCAACCTCCTGGTTCACACAGGTTTCCAATTTGGCAGAGGATGAAAGGGAAGAGGGAGAACCAATGAGAGAGTAGCTGTTAGGTATTTCGTTGGGCACATATCACTCTAACTTCCCGGCAGGAAGAAGAATTAAGCAAAGTCTCAGCCCCCCACCGGGAACCAGTATAGGTCCTGAACCAAAATTTTGGACTTGCGGTCAGCTCACCAAAAACGAGTTGAAAAATGGAGCTCAGGGGCACCGCAATTCACAAACTGGCCGAGTAATAAAGGACAACTATCGTCCAAAAATCTGTTGAGGGAAGGCAACGAGGCGGACTTGAAAGCGAGGCAGAATAGCAGGAAACAGATTTCAAGAGGTACGTTGGAATCGCCTTTAAAGCACAGGAAGAGGGGCACAACTTCGACAATGCTGCACTTGGCCAAAAAGGGCGTATGCGTTTTCTCCTGAATATATTCAGGAGAAAACGCATACGCCCTTTTTGGCCAAGCAAGCAAGCGGGCAATGCGAATCTGCACTACAAAGAAGTATCACTTCCCACCGGTCAAAAGGGACATCCACAAAGTGTGTAAAAACCAGAAAGGCAAGACAAGCCCTGGAGAACAGGGAGCCTTGTTATGCTGATGGGCGGGATGTAAATTGCCAACTGCCTCTCTGGAGGAGTGCATTGTGTTCCCTAAAACAAGTAAACAACAGAGCTACAGAGCCAAGGGCACTTCCAGTCTAGGGAATATACCTTGGGAAAACTGAAAATCAATAAGACAGAGCCACCCCAAAATTTAGGGCTGCACTGCTTACAAGGACCTCAACTTGGGTACACCTTAAATATCCCAGGAAATATAAAAATGGTTCAAAAAATTGTGGTACTTACGTACGATGGAATATCCCTCAGCCATGAAATCAATGTCATAAGACCAGTAGCAGCAAAATGGGTGGATTCTGGTACGATGATTCTAAGTGAAATAAGTCGCACAGAAAAAGAAACTTATCATAAGATATCACTTATGAAGATCCTGTAAACATGGCTACACTTGAACTGAGTTAGGAAAGAGAAGAATGTCTCACATTTAGAAAACACTCTTATGCCTGCTTAAGGGGGAAGGAGAGGTGGGGTGATGCATAAAACCAGAGTTTGATATAAGCACAGGTACCGTTCCAAAAACCAACTATGGAATAGACAAGACCTACACCTTCCTCAGTGAAAGGGACTCAAAACACCATATTTCCCGCAGAGGAATATATCTGACTAGTAAGAATCTTAAAACCTATGTATTGATATGTCTCTGTAAGGGAATCAAGTGTGTATAGACTGGCATAAACATGGCAGGGAGAATCAGCTCAAACCAACTATAAAAAGGAATTTCAAAAACAAAACAAAAAAACTGGGAAATTCTTTACAATTCCTTCAGGGTCTCTGATGAAATCTGGAATGACCCTATCTACAACGACAGCTGGATGTGGCATAAGGCTGGACACTTGGGACTGAGAGGATTGGTGAGATTGGGTGAACAAATGCAGACCCTTTAAAGCAATAATGCATGGCACCCATTGCAGGGGTCCCAACTCTCCAGGTTGAAGGGAATATTACTACAGTTATAACATGTACGAGAAACCTAGAGAACGGACACACTGTGAATATGAAAGGTTTCTAAAACTCAACGAATAGTCCCTCTCCTGGTGCTCCGGTTTGACTTTCCATCTGCTTTACTATCAATCTCCCAACTTGGAGAGACAGCCCCTTCAACCTCCTGGTTCACACAGGTTTCCAATTTGGCAGAGGATGAAAGGGAAGAGGGAGAACCAATGAGAGAGTAGCTGTTAGGTATTTGGTCGGGCACATATCACTCTAACTTCCCGGCAGGAAGAAGAATTAAGCAAAGTCTCAGCCACCCACCGGGAACCAGTATAGGTCCTGAACCAAAATTTTGGACTTGCGGTCAGCTCACCAAAAACGAGTTGAGAAATGGAGCTCAGGGGCACAGCAATTCACAAACTGGCCGAGTAATAAAGGACAACTATCGTCCAAAAATCTGTTGAGGGAAGGCAACGAGGTGGACTTCAAAGCGAGGCATAATAGCAGGAAACAGATTTCAAGAGGTACGTTGGAATCGCCTTTAAAGCACAGGAAGAGGAGCACAACTTCGACAATGATGCACTTGGCCAAAAAGGGCGTATGCGTTTTCTCCTGAATATATTCAGGAGAAAACGCATACGCCCTTTTTGGCCAAGCAAGCAAGCGGGCAATGCATATCTGCACTACAAAGAAGTATCACTTCCCACCGGTCAAAAGGGACATCCACAAAATCTGTAAAAACCAGAAAGGCAAGACAGGCCCTGGAGGACAGGGAGCCTTGTTATGCTGATGGGTGGGATGTAAATTGCCAACTGCCACTCTGAGGAGTGCATTGAGTTCCCTAAAAAAGTAAAGAACAGAGCTACAGAGCCAAGGGCACTTCCAGTCTAGGGAATATACCTTGGGAAAACTGAAAATCAATAAGACAGAGGCACCCCAAAATTTAGGGCTGCACTGCTTACAAGGACCTCAACTTGGGTACACCTTAAATATCCCAGGAAATATAAAAATGGTTCAAAAAATTGTGGTACTTACGTACGATGGAATATCCCTCAGCAATGAAATCAATGTCATAAGACCAGTAGCAGCAAAATGGGAAGATTCAGGTACGATGATTCTAAGTGAAATAAGTCACAGAGAAAAAGAAATTTATCATAAGATATCACTTATGAAGATCCTGTAAACATGGCTACACTTGAACTGAGTTAGGAAAGAGAACAGTGTCTCACATTTAGAAAACACTCTTATGCCTGCTTAAGGGGGAAGGAGAGGTGGGGTGATGCATAAACACAGAGTTTGATATAAGCACAGGTACCGGTCCAAAAACCAACTATGGAATAGACAAGACCTGCAACTTCCTCAGGGAAAGGGACTCAAAACCCCATATTTCCCGCAGAGGAATATATCTGACTAGTAAGAATCTTAAAACCTATGTATTGATATGTCTCCATAAGGGAATCAAGTGTGTCTAGACTGGCATAAACATGGCAGCGAGAATCAGCTCAAACCCACTATAAAAAGGAATTTCAAAAACAAAACAAAAAACTGTGAAATTCTTTACAATTCCTTCAGGGTCTCTGATGAACCCTGGAATGACCATATCTACAACGACAACTGGATGTGGCATAAGGCTGGACACTTGGGACTGAGACGATTGGTGAGATTTGGTGAGCAAATGCAGACCCTTTAAAGCAATAATGCATGGCACCCATTCCATGGGTCCCAACTCTCCAGGTTGAAGGGAATATTACTACAGTTATAACATGTACCGGAAACCTAGAGAACGGACACACTGTGAATACGAAAGGTTTCTAAAACTCAACGAATAGTCCCTCTCCTGGTGCTCCGGTTTGACTTTCCATCTGCTTTACTATCAACCTCCCAACTTGGAGAGACAGCCCTTTTAACCTCCTGGTTCGCACAGGTTGCCAATTTGGCAGAGGATGAAAGGGAAGAGGGAGAACCAATGAGAGATTAGCTGTTAGGCATTTGGACGGGCACATATCACTGTAATTTCCCGGCAGGAAGAAGAATTAACCAAAGTCTCAGCCACCCACCGGGAACCAGTATAGGTCCTGAACCAAAATTTTGGACTTGCGGTCAGCTCACCAAAAACGAGTTGAAAAATGGGGCTCAAGGGCACAGCAATTCACAACCTGGCCGAGTAATAAAGGACAACTAACATCCAAAAACCTGTTGAGGGAAGAGAACGAGGCGGACTTGAAAGCGAGGCAGAATAGCAGGAAACAGATTTCAAGAGGTACGTTGGAATCGCCTTTAAAGCACAGGAAGAGGGGCACAACTTCGACAATGATGCACTTGGCCAAAAAGGGCGTATGCGTTTTCTCCTGAATATATTCAGGAGAAAACGCATACGCCCTTTTTGGCCAAGCAAGCAAGCGGGCAATGCAAATCTGCACTACAAAGAAGTATCACTTCCCACCGGTCAAAAGGGACATCCACAAAATGTGTAAAAACCAGAAAGGCAAGACAGGCCCTGGAGAACAGGGAGCCTTGTTATGCTGATGGGCGGGATGTAAATTGCCAACTGCCTCTCTGGAGGAGTGCATTGTGTTCCCTAAAACAAGTAAAGAACAGAGCTACAGAGCCAAGGGCACTTCCAGTCTAGGGAATATACCTTGGGAAAACTGAAAATCAATAAGACAGAGCCACCCCAAAATTTAGGGCTGCACTGCTTACAAGGACCTCAACTTGGGTACACCTTAAATATCCCAGGAAATATAAAAATGGTTCAAAAAATTGTGGTACTTACGTACGATGGAATATCCCTCAGCCATGAAATCAATGTCATAAGACCAGTAGCAGCAAAATGGGTGGATTCAGGTACGATGATTCTAAGTGAAATAAGTCGCACAGAAAAAGAAACTTATAATAAGATATCACTTATGAAGATACTGTAAACATGGCTACACTTGAACTGAGTTAGGAAAGAGAAGAATGTCTCACATTTAGAAAACACTCTTATGCCTGTTTAAGGGGGAAGGAGAGGTGGGGTGATGCATAAAACCAGAGTTTGATATAAGCACAGGTACCGTTCCAAAAACCAACTATGGAATAGACAAGACCTACACCTTCCTCAGTGAAAGGGACTCAAAACCCCATATTTCCCGCAGAGGAATATAACTGACTAGTAAGAATCTTAAAACCTATGTATTGATATGTCTCCGTAAGGGAATCAAGTGTGTCTAGACTGGCATAAACATGGCAGCGAGAATCAGCTCAAACCCACTATAAAAAGGAATTTCAAAAACAAAACAAAAAAACTGGGAAATTCTTTACAATTCCTTCAGGGTCTCTGATGAAACCTGGAATGACCATATCTACAATGACAGCTGGATGTGGCATAAGGCTGGACACTTGGGACTGAGAGGATTGGTGAGATTGGGTGAGCAAATGCAGACCCTTTAAAGCAATAATGCATGGCACCCATTCCATGGGTCCCAACTCTCCAGGTTGAAGGGAATATTACTACAGTTATAACATGTACGAGAAACCTAGAGAACGGACACACTGTGAATATGAAAGGTTTCTAAAACTCAACGAATAGTCCCTCTCCTGGTGCTCCGGTTTGACTTTCCATCTGCTTTACTATCAATCTCCCAACTTGGAGAGACAGCCCCTTCAACCTCCTGGTTCACACAGGTTTCCAATTTGGCAGAGGATGAAAGGGAAGAGGGAGAACCAATGAGAGAGTAGCTGTTAGGTATTTCGTTGGGCACATATCACTCTAACTTCCCGGCAGGAAGAAGAATTAAGCAAAGTCTCAGCCCCCCACCGGGAAACAGTATAGGTCCTGAACCAAAATTTTGGACTTGCGGTCAGCTCACCAAAAACGAGTTGAAAAATGGAGCTCAGGGGCACCGCAATTCACAAACTGGCCGAGTAATAAAGGACAACTATCGTCCAAAAATCTGTTGAGGGAAGGCAACGAGGCGGACTTGAAAGCGAGGCAGAATAGCAGGAAACAGATTTCAAGAGGTACGTTGGAATCGCCTTTAAAGCACAGGAAGAGGGGCACAACTTCGACAATGCTGCACTTGGCCAAAAAGGGCGTATGCGTTTTCTCCTGAATATATTCAGGAGAAAACACATACGCCCTTTTTGGCCAAGCAAGCAAGCGGGCAATGCGAATCTGCACTACAAAGAAGTATCACTTCCCACCGGTCAAAAGGGACGTCCACAAAGTGTGTAAAAACCAGTAAGGCAAGACAAGCCCTGGAGAACAGGGAGCCTTGTTATGCTGATGGGCGGGATGTAAATTGCCAACTGCCTCTCTGGAGGAGTGCATTGTGTTCCCTAAAACAAGTAAACAACAGAGCTACAGAGCCAAGGGCACTTCCAGTCTAGGGAATATTCCTTGGGAAAACTGAAAATCAATAAGACAGAGCCACCCCAAAATTTAGGGCTGCACTGCTTACAAGGACCTCAACTTGGGTACACCTTAAATATACCAGGAAATATAAACATAGTTCAAAAAATTGTGGTACTTACATACGATGGAATATCCCTCAGCCATGAAATCAATGTCATAAGACCAGTAGCAGCAAAATGGGTAGATTCAGCTACGATGATTCTAAGTGAAATAAGTCACAGAGAAAAAGAAACTTATCATAAGATATCACTTATGAAGATCCTGTAAACATGGCTACACTTGAAATGAGTTAGGAAGGAGAACAGTGTCTCACATTTAGAAAACACTCTTATGCCTGCTTAAGGGGGAAGGAGAGGTGGGGTGATGCATAAACACAGAGTTTGATATAAGCACAGGTACCGTTCCAAAAACCAACTATGGAATAGACAAGACCTGCACCTTCCTCAGTGAAAGGGACTCAAAACCCCATATTTCCCGCAGAGGAATATATCTGACTAGTAAGAATCTTAAATCCTATGTATTGATATGTCTCCGTAAGGGAATCAAGTGTGTCTAGACTGGCATAAACATGGCAGCGAGAATCAGCTCAAACCCACTATAAAAAGGAATTTCAAAAACAAAACAAAAAAACTGGGAAATTCTTTACAATTCCTTCAGGGTCTCTGATGAACCCTGGAATGACCCTATCTACAACGACAGCTGGATGTGGCATAAGGCTGGACACTTGGGACTGAGACGATTGGTGAGATTGGGTGAGCAAATGCAGACCCTTTAAATCAATAATGCATGGCACCAATTCCATGGGTCCCAACTCTCCAGGTTGAAGAGAATATTACTACAGTTATAACATGTATCGGAATCCTAGAGAACGGACACACTGTGAATACGAAAGGTTTCTAAAACTCAACGAATAGTCCCTCTCCTGGTGCTCTGGTTGAACTTTTCATCTGCTTTACTATCAACCTCCCAACTTGGAGAGACAGCCCCTTTAACCTCCTGGTTCGCACAGGTTGCCAATTTGGCAGAGGATGAAAGGGAAAAGGGAGAACCAATGAGAGAGTAGCTGTTAGGCATTTGGACGGGCACATATCACTGTAATTTCCCGGCAGGAAGAAGAATTAACCAAAGTCTCAGCCACCCACCGGGAACCAGTGTAGGTTCTGAACCAAAATTTTGGACTTGCGGTCAGCTCACCAAAAACGAGTTGAAAAATGGAGCTCAGGGGCACAGCAATTCACAAACTGGCCGAGTAATAAAGGACAACTATCATCCAAAAATCTGTTGAGGGAAGGCAACGAGGCGGACTTGAAAGCGAGGCAGAATAGCAGGAAACAGATTTCAAGAGGTACGTTGGAATCGCCTTTAAAGCACAGGAAGAGGGGCACAACTTCGACAATGATGCACTTGGCCAAAAAGGGCGTATGCGTTTTCTCCTGAATATATTCAGGAGAAAACGCATACGCCCTTTTTGGCCAAGCAAGCAAGCGGGCAATGCAAATCTGCACTACAAAGAAGTATCACTTCCCACCGGTCAAAAGGGACATCCACAAAATGTGTAAAAACCAGAAAGGCAAGACAGGCCCTGGAGAACTGGGAGCCTTGTTATGCTGATGGGCGGGATGTAAATTGCCAACTGCCTCTCTGGAGGAGTGCATTGTGTTCCCTAAAACAAGTAAAGAACAGAGCTACAGAGCCAAGGGCACTTCCAGTCTAGGGAATATACCTTGGGAAAACTGAAAATCAATAAGACAGAGCCACCCCAAAATTTAGGGCTGCACTGCTTACAAGGTCCTCAACTTGGGTACACCTTAAATATCCCAGGAAATATAAAAATGGTTCAAAAAATTGTGGTACTTACGTACGATGGAATATCCCTCAGCCATGAAATCAATGTCATAAGACCAGTAGCAGCAAAATGGGTAGATTCAGCTACGATGATTCTAAGTGAAATAAGTCACAGAGAAAAAGAAACTTATCATAAGATATCACTTATGAAGATCCTGTAAACATGGCTACACTTGAACTGAGTTAGGAAAGAGAACAGTGTCTCACATTTAGAAAACACTCTTATGCCTGCTTAAGGGGGAAGGAGAGGTGGGGTGATGCATAAACCCAGAGTTTGATATAAGCACAGGTACCGTTCCAAAAACCAACTATGGAATAGACAAGACCTGCACCTTCCTCAGTGAAAGGGACTCAAAACCCCATATTTCCCGCAGAGGAATATATCTGACTAGTAAGAATCTTAAAACCTATGTATTGATATGTCTCCGTAAGGGAATCAAGTGTGTCTAGACTGGCATAAACATGGCAGCGAGAATCAGCTCAAACCCACTATAAAAAGGAATTTCAAAAACAAAACAAAAAAACTGGGAAATTCTTTACAATTCCTTCAGGGTCTCTGATGAACCCTGGAATGACCCTATCTACAACGACAGCTGGATGTGGCATAAGGCTGGACACTTGGGACTGAGACGATTGGTGAGATTCGGTGAGCAAATGCAGACCCTTTAAAGCAATAATGCATGGCACCCATTCCATGGGTCCCAACTCTCCAGGTTGAAGGGAATATTACTACAGTTATAACATGTACGAGAAACCTAGAGAACGGACACACTGTGAATATGAAAGGTTTCTAAAAATCAACGAATAGTCCCTCTCCTGGTGCTCCGGTTTGACTTTCCATCTGCTTTACTATCAATCTCCCAACTTGGAGAGACAGCCCCTTCAACCTCCTGGTTCACACAGGTTTCCAATTTGGCAGAGGATGAAAGGGAAGAGGGAGAACCAATGAGAGAGTAGCTGTTAGGTATTTCGTTGGGCACATATCACTCTAACTTCCCGGCAGGAAGAAGAATTAAGCAAAGTCTCAGCCCCCCACCGGGAACCAGTATAGGTCCTGAACCAAAATTTTGGACTTGCGGTCAGCTCACCAAAAACGAGTTGAAAAATGGAGCTCAGGGGCACCGCAATTCACAAACTGGCCGAGTAATAAAGGACAACTATCGTCCAAAAATCTGTTGAGGGAAGGCAACGAGGCGGACTTGAAAGCGAGGCAGAATAGCAGGAAACAGATTTCAAGAGGTACGTTGGAATCGCCTTTAAAGCACAGGAAGAGGGGCACAACTTCGACAATGATGCACTTGGCCAAAAAGGGCGTATGCGTTTTCTCCTGAATATATTCAGGAGAAAACGCATACGCCCTTTTTGGCCAAGCAAGCAAGCGGGCAATGCAAATCTGCACTACAAAGAAGTATCACTTCCCACCGGTCAAAAGGGACATCCACAAAATGTGTAAAAACCAGAAAGGCAAGACAGGCCCTGGAGAACAGGGAGCCTTGTTATGCTGATGGGCGGGATGTAAATTGCCAACTGCCTCTCTGGAGGAGTGCATTGTGTTCCCTAAAACAAGTAAAGAACAGAGCTACAGAGCCAAGGGCACTTCCAGTCTAGGGAATATACCTTGGGAAAACTGAAAATCAATAAGACAGAGCCACCCCAAAATTTAGGGCTGCACTGCTTACAAGGACCTCAACTTGGGTACACCTTAAATATCCCAGGAAATATAAAAATGGTTCAAAAAATTGTGGTACTTACGTATGATGGAATATCCCTCAGCCATGAAATCAATGTCATAAGACCAGTAGCAGCAAAATGGGTGGATTCAGGTACGATGATTCTAAGTGAAATAAGTCGCACAGAAAAAGAAACTTATAATAAGATATCACTTATGAAGATCCTGTAAACATGGCTACACTTGAACTGAGTTAGGAAAGAGAAGAATGTCTCACATTTAGAAAACACTCTTATGCCTGTTTAAGGGGGAAGGAGAGGTGGGGTGATGCATAAAACCAGAGTTTGATATAAGCACAGGTACCGTTCCAAAAACCAACTATGGAATAGACAAGACCTACACCTTCCTCAGTGAAAGGGACTCAAAACCCCATATTTCCCGCAGAGGAATATAACTGACTAGTAAGAATCTTAAAACCTATGTATTGATATGTCTCCGTAAGGGAATCAAGTGTGTCTAGACTGGCATAAACATGGCAGCGAGAATCAGCTCAAACCCACTATAAAAAGGAATTTCAAAAACAAAACAAAAAAACTGGGAAATTCTTTACAATTCCTTCAGGGTCTCTGATGAAACCTGGAATGACCATATCTACAATGACAGCTGGATGTGGCATAAGGCTGGACACTTGGGACTGAGAGGATTGGTGAGATTGGGTGAGCAAATGCAGACCCTTTAAAGCAATAATGCATGGCACCCATTCCATGGGTCCCAACTCTCCAGGTTGAAGGGAATATTACTACAGTTATAACATGTACGAGAAACCTAGAGAACGGACACACTGTGAATATGAAAGGTTTCTAAAACTCAACGAATAGTCCCTCTCCTGGTGCTCCGGTTTGACTTTCCATCTGCTTTACTATCAATCTCCCAACTTGGAGAGACAGCCCCTTCAACCTCCTGGTTCACACAGGTTTCCAATTTGGCAGAGGATGAAAGGGAAGAGGGAGAACCAATGAGAGAGTAGCTGTTAGGTATTTCGTTGGGCACATATCACTCTAACTTCCCGGCAGGAAGAAGAATTAAGCAAAGTCTCAGCCCCCC
This sequence comes from Hyperoodon ampullatus, assembly GCF_949752795.1. Taxonomy (NCBI): domain Eukaryota; kingdom Metazoa; phylum Chordata; class Mammalia; order Artiodactyla; family Ziphiidae; genus Hyperoodon; species Hyperoodon ampullatus. The sequence continues at coordinate 621,927 of NW_027640702.1, read as the reverse complement.
ACCGGGAAACAGTATAGGTCCTGAACCAAAATTTTGGACTTGCGGTCAGCTCACCAAAAACGAGTTGAAAAATGGAGCTCAGGGGCACCGCAATTCACAAACTGGCCGAGTAATAAAGGACAACTATCGTCCAAAAATCTGTTGAGGGAAGGCACCGAGGCGGACTTGAAAGCGAGGCAGAATAGCAGGAAACAGATTTCAAGAGGTACGTTGGAATCGCCTTTAAAGCACAGGAAGAGGGGCACAACTTCGACAATGCTGCACTTGGCCAAAAAGGGCGTATGCGTTTTCTCCTGAATATATTCAGGAGAAAACGCATACGCCCTTTTTGGCCAAGCAAGCAAGCGGGCAATGCAAATCTGCACTACAAAGAAGTATCACTTCCCACCGGTCAAAAGGGACATCCACAAAATGTGTAAAAACCAGAAAGGCAAGACAGGCCCTGGAGAACAGGGAGCCTTGTTATGCTGATGTGTGGGATGTAAATTGTCAACTGCCTCTCTGGAGGAGTGCATTGTGTTCCCTAAACCAGTAAAGAACAGAGCTACAGAGCCAAGGGCCCTTCCAGTCTAGGGAATATTCCTTGGGAAAATTGAAAATCAATAAGACAGAGCCACCCCAAAATTTAGGGCTGCACTGCTTACAAGGACCTCAACTTGGGTACACCTTAAATATCCCAGGAAATATAAAAATGATTCAAAAAATTGTGGTACTTACGTACGATGGAATATCCCTCAGCCATGAAATCAATGTCATAAGACCAGTAGCAGCAAAATGGGTAGATTCAGCTACGATGATTCTAAGTGAAATAAGTAACAGAGAAAAAGAAACTTATCATAAGATATCACTTATGAAGATCCTGTAAACATGGCTACACTTGAACTGAGTTAAGAAAGAGAACAGTGTCTCACATTTAGAAAACACTCTTATGCCTGCTTAAGGGGGAAGGAGAGGTGGGGTGATGCATAAACCCAGAGTTTGATATAAGCACAGGTACCGTTCCAAAAACCAATTATGGAATAGACAAGACCTGCACCTTCCTCAGTGAAAGGGACTCAAAACCCCATATTTCCCGCAGAGGAATATATCTGACTAGTAAGAATCTTAAAACCTATGTATTCATATATCTCCGTAAGGGAATCAAGTGTGTCTAGACTGGCATAAACATGGCAGTGAGAATCAGCTCAAACCCACTATAAAAAGGAATTTCAAAAACAAAACCAAAAAACTGGGAAATTCTTTACAATTCCTTCAGGGTCTCTGATGAAACCTGGAATGACCCTATTTACAATGACAGCTGGATGTGGCATAAGGCTGGACACTTGGGACTGAGAGGATTGGTGAGATTGGGTGAGCAAATGCAGACCCTTTAAATCAATAATGCATGGCACCAATTCCATGGGTCCCAACTCTCCAGGTTGAAGAGAATATTACTACAGTTATAACATGTATCGGAATCCTAGAGAACGGACACACTGTGAATACGAAAGGTTTCTAAAACTCAACGAATAGTCCCTCTCCTGGTGCTCTGGTTGAACTTTTCATCTGCTTTACTATCAACCTCCCAACTTGGAGAGACAGCCCCTTTAACCTCCTGGTTCGCACAGGTTGCCAATTTGGCAGAGGATGAAAGGGAAAAGGGAGAACCAATGAGAGAGTAGCTGTTAGGCATTTGGACGGGCACATATCACTGTAATTTCCCGGCAGGAAGAAGAATTAACCAAAGTCTCAGCCACCCACCGGGAACCAGTGTAGGTTCTGAACCAAAATTTTGGACTTGCGGTCAGCTCACCAAAAACGAGTTGAAAAATGGAGCTCAGGGGCACAGCAATTCACAAACTGGCCGAGTAATAAAGGACAACTATCATCCAAAAATCTGTTGAGGGAAGGCAACGAGGCGGACTTGAAAGCGAGGCAGAATAGCAGGAAACAGATTTCAAGAGGTACGTTGGAATCGCCTTTAAAGCACAGGAAGAGGGGCACAACTTCGACAATGATGCACTTGGCCAAAAAGGGCGTATGCGTTTTCTCCTGAATATATTCAGGAGAAAACGCATACGCCCTTTTTGGCCAAGCAAGCAAGCGGGCAATGCAAATCTGCACTACAAAGAAGTATCACTTCCCACCGGTCAAAAGGGACATCCACAAAATGTGTAAAAACCAGAAAGGCAAGACAGGCCCTGGAGAACTGGGAGCCTTGTTATGCTGATGGGCGGGATGTAAATTGCCAACTGCCTCTCTGGAGGAGTGCATTGTGTTCCCTAAAACAAGTAAAGAACAGAGCTACAGAGCCAAGGGCACTTCCAGTCTAGGGAATATACCTTGGGAAAACTGAAAATCAATAAGACAGAGCCACCCCAAAATTTAGGGCTGCACTGCTTACAAGGTCCTCAACTTGGGTACACCTTAAATATCCCAGGAAATATAAAAATGGTTCAAAAAATTGTGGTACTTACGTACGATGGAATATCCCTCAGCCATGAAATCAATGTCATAAGACCAGTAGCAGCAAAATGGGTAGATTCAGCTACGATGATTCTAAGTGAAATAAGTCACAGAGAAAAAGAAACTTATCATAAGATATCACTTATGAAGATCCTGTAAACATGGCTACACTTGAACTGAGTTAGGAAAGAGAACAGTGTCTCACATTTAGAAAACACTCTTATGCCTGCTTAAGGGGGAAGGAGAGGTGGGGTGATGCATAAACCCAGAGTTTGATATAAGCACAGGTACCGTTCCAAAAACCAACTATGGAATAGACAAGACCTGCACCTTCCTCAGTGAAAGGGACTCAAAACCCCATATTTCCCGCAGAGGAATATATCTGACTAGTAAGAATCTTAAAACCTATGTATTGATATGTCTCCGTAAGGGAATCAAGTGTGTCTAGACTGGCATAAACATGGCAGCGAGAATCAGCTCAAACCCACTATAAAAAGGAATTTCAAAAACAAAACAAAAAAACTGGGAAATTCTTTACAATTCCTTCAGGGTCTCTGATGAACCCTGGAATGACCCTATCTACAACGACAGCTGGATGTGGCATAAGGCTGGACACTTGGGACTGAGACGATTGGTGAGATTCGGTGAGCAAATGCAGACCCTTTAAAGCAATAATGCATGGCACCCATTCCATGGGTCCCAACTCTCCAGGTTGAAGGGAATATTACTACAGTTATAACATGTACGAGAAACCTAGAGAACGGACACACTGTGAATATGAAAGGTTTCTAAAAATCAACGAATAGTCCCTCTCCTGGTGCTCCGGTTTGACTTTCCATCTGCTTTACTATCAATCTCCCAACTTGGAGAGACAGCCCCTTCAACCTCCTGGTTCACACAGGTTTCCAATTTGGCAGAGGATGAAAGGGAAGAGGGAGAACCAATGAGAGAGTAGCTGTTAGGTATTTCGTTGGGCACATATCACTCTAACTTCCCGGCAGGAAGAAGAATTAAGCAAAGTCTCAGCCCCCCACCGGGAACCAGTATAGGTCCTGAACCAAAATTTTGGACTTGCGGTCAGCTCACCAAAAACGAGTTGAAAAATGGAGCTCAGGGGCACCGCAATTCACAAACTGGCCGAGTAATAAAGGACAACTATCGTCCAAAAATCTGTTGAGGGAAGGCAACGAGGCGGACTTGAAAGCGAGGCAGAATAGCAGGAAACAGATTTCAAGAGGTACGTTGGAATCGCCTTTAAAGCACAGGAAGAGGGGCACAAGTTCGACAATGATGCACTTGGCCAAAAAGGGCATATGCGTTTTCTCCTGAATATATTCAGGAGAAAACGCATACGCCCTTTTTGGCCAAGCAAGCAAGCGGGCAATGCAAATCTGCACTACAAAGAAGTATCACTTCCCACCGGTCAAAAGGGACATCCACAAAATGTGTAAAAACCAGAAAGGCAAGACAGGCCCTGGAGAACAGGGAGCCTTGTTATGCTGATGGGCGGGATGTAAATTGCCAACTGCCTCTCTGGAGGAGTGCATTGTGTTCCCTAAAACAAGTAAAGAACAGAGCTACAGAGCCAAGGGCACTTCCAGTCTAGGGAATATACCTTGGGAAAACTGAAAATCAATAAGACAGAGCCACCCCAAAATTTAGGGCTGCACTGCTTACAAGGACCTCAACTTGGGTACACCTTAAATATCCCAGGAAATATAAAAATGGTTCAAAAAATTGTGGTACTTACGTACGATGGAATATCCCTCAGCCATGAAATCAATGTCATAAGACCAGTAGCAGCAAAATGGGTGGATTCAGGTACGATGATTCTAAGTGAAATAAGTCGCACAGAAAAAGAAACTTATAATAAGATATCACTTATGAAGATCCTGTAAACATGGCTACACTTGAACTGAGTTAGGAAAGAGAAGAATGTCTCACATTTAGAAAACACTCTTATGCCTGTTTAAGGGGGAAGGAGAGGTGGGGTGATGCATAAAACCAGAGTTTGATATAAGCACAGGTACCGTTCCAAAAACCAACTATGGAATAGACAAGACCTACACCTTCCTCAGTGAAAGGGACTCAAAACCCCATATTTCCCGCAGAGGAATATAACTGACTAGTAAGAATCTTAAAACCTATGTATTGATATGTCTCCGTAAGGGAATCAAGTGTGTCTAGACTGGCATAAACATGGCAGCGAGAATCAGCTCAAACCCACTATAAAAAGGAATTTCAAAAACAAAACAAAAAAACTGGGAAATTCTTTACAATTCCTTCAGGGTCTCTGATGAAACCTGGAATGACCATATCTACAATGACAGCTGGATGTGGCATAAGGCTGGACACTTGGGACTGAGAGGATTGGTGAGATTGGGTGAGCAAATGCAGACCCTTTAAAGCAATAATGCATGACACCCATTCCATGGGTCCCAACTCTCCAGGTTGAAGGGAATATTACTACAGTTATAACATGTACGAGAAACCTAGAGAACGGACACACTGTGAATATGAAAGGTTTCTAAAACTCAACGAATAGTCCCTCTCCTGGTGCTCCGGTTTGACTTTCCATCTGCTTTACTATCAATCTCCCAACTTGGAGAGACAGCCCCTTCAACCTCCTGGTTCACACAGGTTTCCAATTTGGCAGAGGATGAAAGGGAAGAGGGAGAACCAATGAGAGAGTAGCTGTTAGGTATTTCGTTGGGCACATATCACTCTAACTTCCCGGCAGGAAGAAGAATTAAGCAAAGTCTCAGCCCCCCACCGGGAAACAGTATAGGTCCTGAACCAAAATTTTGGACTTGCGGTCAGCTCACCAAAAACGAGTTGAAAAATGGAGCTCAGGGGCACCGCAATTCACAAACTGGCCGAGTAATAAAGGACAACTATCGTCCAAAAATCTGTTGAGGGAAGGCAACGAGGCGGACTTGAAAGCGAGGCAGAATAGCAGGAAACAGATTTCAAGAGGTACGTTGGAATCGCCTTTAAAGCACAGGAAGAGGGGCACAACTTCGACAATGCTGCACTTGGCCAAAAAGGGCGTATGCGTTTTCTCCTGAATATATTCAGGAGAAAACGCATACGCCCTTTTTGGCCAAGCAAGCAAGCGGGCAATGCGAATCTGCACTACAAAGAAGTATCACTTCCCACCGGTCAAAAGGGACGTCCACAAAGTGTGTAAAAACCAGAAAGGCAAGACAAGCCCTGGAGAACAGGGAGCCTTGTTATGCTGATGGGCGGGATGTAAATTGCCAACTGCCTCTCTGGAGGAGTGCATTGTGTTCCCTAAAACAAGTAAACAACAGAGCTACAGAGCCAAGGGCACTTCCAGTCTAGGGAATATACCTTGGGAAAACTGAAAATCAATAAGACAGAGCCACCCCAAAATTTAGGGCTGCACTGCTTACAAGGACCTCAACTTGGGTACACCTTAAATATACCAGGAAATATAAACATGGTTCAAAAAATTGTGGTACTTACATACGATGGAATATCCCTCAGCCATGAAATCAATGTCATAAGACCAGTAGCAGCAAAATGGGTAGATTCAGCTACGATGATTCTAAGTGAAATAAGTCACAGAGAAAAAGAAACTTATCATAAGATATCACTTATGAAGATCCTGTAAACATGGCTACACTTGAAATGAGTTAGGAAGGAGAACAGTGTCTCACATTTAGAAAACACTCTTATGCCTGCTTAAGGGGGAAGGAGAGGTGGGGTGATGCATAAAATCAGAGTTTGATATAAGCACAGGTACCGTTCCAAAAACCAACTATGGAATAGACAAGACCTGCACCTTCCTCAGTGAAAGGGACTCAAAACCCCATATTTCCCGCAGAGGAATATATCTGACTAGTAAGAATCTTAAATCCTATGTATTGATATGTCTCCGTAAGGGAATCAAGTGTGTCTAGACTGGCATAAACATGGCAGCGAGAATCAGCTCAAACCCACTATAAAAAGGAATTTCAAAAACAAAACAAAAAAACTGGGAAATTCTTTACAATTCCTTCAGGGTCTCTGATGAACCCTGGAATGACCCTATCTACAACGACAGCTGGATGTGGCATAAGGCTGGACACTTGGGACTGAGACGATTGGTGAGATTCGGTGAGCAAATGCAGACCCTTTAAAGCAATAATGCATGGCACCCATTCCATGGGTCCCAACTCTCCAGGTTGAAGGGAATATTACTACAGTTATAACATGTACCAGAAACCTAGAGAACGGACACACTGTGAATACGAAAGGTTTCTAAAACTCAACGAATAGTCCCTCTCCTGGTGCTCCGGTTTGACTTTCCATCTGCTTTACTATCAACCTCCCAACTTGGAGAGACTGGCCCTTTAACCTCCTGGTTCGCACAGGTTGCCAGTTTGGCAGAGGATGAAAAGGAAGAGGGAGAACCAATGAGAAATTAGCTGTTAGGCATTTGGACGGGCACATATCACTGTAATTTCCCGGCAGGAAGAATAATTAACCAAAGTCTCAGCCACCCACCGGGAACCAGTATAGGTCCTGAACCAAAATTTTGGACTTGCGGTCAGCTCACCAAAAACGAGTTGAAAAATGGAGCTCAGGGGCACAGCAATTCACAAACTGGCCGAGTAATAAAGGACAACTATCGTCCAAAAATCTGTTGAGGGAAGGCAACGAGGCGGACTTGAAAGCGAGGCAGAATAGCAGGAAACAGATTTCAAGAGGTACGTTGGAATCGCCTTTAAAGCACAGGAAGAGGGGCACAACTTCGACAATGATGCACTTGGCCAAAAAGGGCGTATGCGTTTTCTCCTGAATATATTCAGGAGAAAACGCATACGTCCTTTTTGGCCAAGCAAGCAAGCGGGCAATGCAAATCTGCACTACAAAGAAGTATCACTTCCCACCGGTCAAAAGGGACATCCACAAAATGTGTAAAAACCAGAAAGGCAAGACAGGCCCTGGAGAACAGGGAGCCTTGTTATGCTGATGTGTGGGATGTAAATTGTCAACTGCCTCTCTGGAGGAGTGCATTGTGTTCCCTAAACCAGTAAAGAACAGAGCTACAGAGCCAAGGGCCCTTCCAGTCTAGGAAATATTCCTTGGGAAAATTGAAAATCAATAAGACAGAGCCACCCCAAAATTTAGGGCTGCACTGCTTACAAGGACCTCAACTTGGGTACACCTTAAATATCCCAGGAAATATAAAAATGATTCAAAAAATTGTGGTACTTACGTACGATGGAATATCCCTCAGCCATGAAATCAATGTCATAAGACCAGTAGCAGCAAAATGGGTAGATTCAGCTACGATGATTCTAAGTGAAATAAGTAACAGAGAAAAAGAAACTTATCATAAGATATCACTTATGAAGATCCTGTAAACATGGCTACACTTGAACTGAGTTAAGAAAGAGAACAGTGTCTCACATTTAGAAAACACTCTTATGCCTGCTTAAGGGGGAAGGAGAGGTGGGGTGATGCATAAACCCAGAGTTTGATATAAGCACAGGTACCGTTCCAAAAACCAATTATGGAATAGACAAGACCTGCACCTTCCTCAGTGAAAGGGACTCAAAACCCCATATTTCCCGCAGAGGAATATATCTGACTAGTAAGAATCTTAAAACCTATGTATTGATATGTCTCCGTAAGGGAATCAAGTGTGTCTAGACTGGCATAAATATGGCAGCGAGAATCAGCTCAAACCCACTATAAAAAGGAATTTCAAAAACAAAACAAAAAAACTGGGAAATTCTTTACAATTACTTCAGGGTCTCTGATGAACCCTGGAATGACCCTATCTACAACGATAGCTGGATGTGGCATAAGGCTGGACACTTGGGACTGAGACGATTGGTGAGATTCGGTGAGCAAATGCAGACCCTTTAAAGCAATAATGCATGGCACCCATTCCATGGGTCCCAACTCTCCAGGTTGAAGGGAATATTACTACAGTTATAACATGTACCGGAAACCTAGAGAACGGACACACTGTGAATACGAAAGGTTTCTAAAACTCAACGAATAGTCCCTCTCCTGGTGCTCCGGTTTGACTTTCCATCTGCTTTACTATCAACCTCCCAACTTGGAGAGACAGCCCCTTTAACCTCCTGGTTCGCACAGGTTGCCAATTTGGCAGAGGATGAAAGGGAAGAGGGAGAACCAATGAGAGAGTAGCTGTTAGGCATTTGGACGGGCACATATCACTGTAATTTCCCGGCAGGAAGAAGAATTAACCAAAGTCTCAGCCACCCACCGGGAACCAGTATAGGTCCTGAACCAAAATTTTGGACTTGCGGTCAGCTCACCAAAAACGAGTTGAAAAATGGAGCTCAGAGGCACAGCAATTCACAAACTGGCCGAGTAATAAAGGACAACTATCGTCCAAAAATCTGTTGAGGGAAGGCAACGAGGCGGACTTGAAAGCGAGGCAGAATAGCAGGAAACAGATTTCAAGAGGTACGTTGGAATCGCCTTTAAAGCACAGGAAGAGGGGCACAACTTCGACAATGATGCACTTGGCCAAAAAGGGCATATGCGTTTTCTCCTGAATATATTCAGGAGAAAACGCATACGCCCTTTTTGGCCAAGCAAGCAAGCGGGCAATGCAAATCTGCACTACAAAGAAGTATCACTTCCCACCGGTCAAAAGGGACATCCACAAAATGTGTAAAAACCAGAAAGGCAAGACAGGCCCTGGAGAACAGGGAGCCTTGTTATGCTGATGGGCGGGATGTAAATTGCCAACTGCCTCTCTGGAGGAGTGCATTGTGTTCCCTAAAACAAGTAAAGAACAGAGCTACAGAGCCAAGGGCACTTCCAGTCTAGGGAATATACCTTGGGAAAACTGAAAATCAATAAGACAGAGCCACCCCAAAATTTAGGGCTGCACTGCTTACAAGGACCTCAACTTGGGTACACCTTAAATATCCCAGGAAATATAAAAATGGTTCAAAAAATTGTGGTACTTACGTACGATGGAATATCCCTCAGCCATGAAATCAATGTCATAAGACCAGTAGCAGCAAAATGGGTGGATTCAGGTACGATGATTCTAAGTGAAATAAGTCGCACAGAAAAAGAAACTTATAATAAGATATCACTTATGAAGATCCTGTAAACATGGCTACACTTGAACTGAGTTAGGAAAGAGAAGAATGTCTCACATTTAGAAAACACTCTTATGCCTGTTTAAGGGGGAAGGAGAGGTGGGGTGATGCATAAAACCAGAGTTTGATATAAGCACAGGTACCGTTCCAAAAACCAACTATGGAATAGACAAGACCTACACCTTCCTCAGTGAAAGGGACTCAAAACCCCATATTTCCCGCAGAGGAATATAACTGACTAGTAAGAATCTTAAAACCTATGTATTGATATGTCTCCGTAAGGGAATCAAGTGTGTCTAGACTGGCATAAACATGGCAGCGAGAATCAGCTCAAACCCACTATAAAAAGGAATTTCAAAAACAAAACAAAAAAACTGGGAAATTCTTTACAATTCCTTCAGGGTCTCTGATGAAACCTGGAATGACCATATCTACAATGACAGCTGGATGTGGCATAAGGCTGGACACTTGGGACTGAGAGGATTGGTGAGATTGGGTGAGCAAATGCAGACCCTTTAAAGCAATAATGCATGGCACCCATTCCATGGGTCCCAACTCTCCAGGTTGAAGGGAATATTACTACAGTTATAACATGTACGAGAAACCTAGAGAACGGACACACTGTGAATATGAAAGGTTTCTAAAACTCAACGAATAGTCCCTCTCCTGGTGCTCCGGTTTGACTTTCCATCTGCTTTACTATCAATCTCCCAACTTGGAGAGACAGCCCCTTCAACCTCCTGGTTCACACAGGTTTCCAATTTGGCAGAGGATGAAAGGGAAGAGGGAGAACCAATGAGAGAGTAGCTGTTAGGTATTTCGTTGGGCACATATCACTCTAACTTCCCGGCAGGAAGAAGAATTAAGCAAAGTCTCAGCCCCCCACCGGGAAACAGTATAGGTCCTGAACCAAAATTTTGGACTTGCGGTCAGCTCACCAAAAACGAGTTGAAAAATGGAGCTCAGGGGCACCGCAATTCACAAACTGGCCGAGTAATAAAGGACAACTATCGTCCAAAAATCTGTTGAGGGAAGGCACCGAGGCGGACTTGAAAGCGAGGCAGAATAGCAGGAAACAGATTTCAAGAGGTACGTTGGAATCGCCTTTAAAGCACAGGAAGAGGGGCACAACTTCGACAATGCTGCACTTGGCCAAAAAGGGCGTATGCGTTTTCTCCTGAATATATTCAGGAGAAAACGCATACGCCCTTTTTGGCCAAGCAAGCAAGCGGGCAATGCAAATCTGCACTACAAAGAAGTATCACTTCCCACCGGTCAAAAGGGACATCCACAAAATGTGTAAAAACCAGAAAGGCAAGACAGGCCCTGGAGAACAGGGAGCCTTGTTATGCTGATGTGTGGGATGTAAATTGTCAACTGCCTCTCTGGAGGAGTGCATTGTGTTCCCTAAACCAGTAAAGAACAGAGCTACAGAGCCAAGGGCCCTTCCAGTCTAGGGAATATTCCTTGGGAAAATTGAAAATCAATAAGACAGAGCCACCCCAAAATTTAGGGCTGCACTGCTTACAAGGACCTCAACTTGGGTACACCTTAAATATCCCAGGAAATATAAAAATGATTCAAAAAATTGTGGTACTTACGTACGATGGAATATCCCTCAGCCATGAAATCAATGTCATAAGACCAGTAGCAGCAAAATGGGTAGATTCAGCTACGATGATTCTAAGTGAAATAAGTAACAGAGAAAAAGAAACTTATCATAAGATATCACTTATGAAGATCCTGTAAACATGGCTACACTTGAACTGAGTTAAGAAAGAGAACAGTGTCTCACATTTAGAAAACACTCTTATGCCTGCTTAAGGGGGAAGGAGAGGTGGGGTGATGCATAAACCCAGAGTTTGATATAAGCACAGGTACCGTTCCAAAAACCAATTATGGAATAGACAAGACCTGCACCTTCCTCAGTGAAAGGGACTCAAAACCCCATATTTCCCGCAGAGGAATATATCTGACTAGTAAGAATCTTAAAACCTATGTATTCATATATCTCCGTAAGGGAATCAAGTGTGTCTAGACTGGCATAAACATGGCAGTGAGAATCAGCTCAAACCCACTATAAAAAGGAATTTCAAAAACAAAACCAAAAAACTGGGAAATTCTTTACAATTCCTTCAGGGTCTCTGATGAAACCTGGAATGACCCTATTTACAATGACAGCTGGATGTGGCATAAGGCTGGACACTTGGGACTGAGAGGATTGGTGAGATTGGGTGAGCAAATGCAGACCCTTTAAATCAATAATGCATGGCACCAATTCCATGGGTCCCAACTCTCCAGGTTGAAGAGAATATTACTACAGTTATAACATGTATCGGAATCCTAGAGAACGGACACACTGTGAATACGAAAGGTTTCTAAAACTCAACGAATAGTCCCTCTCCTGGTGCTCTGGTTGAACTTTTCATCTGCTTTACTATCAACCTCCCAACTTGGAGAGACAGCCCCTTTAACCTCCTGGTTCGCACAGGTTGCCAATTTGGCAGAGGATGAAAGGGAAAAGGGAGAACCAATGAGAGAGTAGCTGTTAGGCATTTGGACGGGCACATATCACTGTAATTTCCCGGCAGGAAGAAGAATTAACCAAAGTCTCAGCCACCCACCGGGAACCAGTGTAGGTTCTGAACAAAAATTTTGGACTTGCGGTCAGCTCACCAAAAACGAGTTGAAAAATGGAGCTCAGGGGCACAGCAATTCACAAACTGGCCGAGTAATAAAGGACAACTATCATCCAAAAATCTGTTGAGGGAAGGCAACGAGGCGGACTTGAAAGCGAGGCAGAATAGCAGGAAACAGATTTCAAGAGGTACGTTGGAATCGCCTTTAAAGCACAGGAAGAGGGGCACAACTTCGACAATGATGCACTTGGCCAAAAAGGGCGTATGCGTTTTCTCCTGAATATATTCAGGAGAAAACGCATACGCCCTTTTTGGCCAAGCAAGCAAGCGGGCAATGCAAATCTGCACTACAAAGAAGTATCACTTCCCACCGGTCAAAAGGGACATCCACAAAATGTGTAAAAACCAGAAAGGCAAGACAGGCCCTGGAGAACTGGGAGCCTTGTTATGCTGATGGGCGGGATGTAAATTGCCAACTGCCTCTCTGGAGGAGTGCATTGTGTTCCCTAAAACAAGTAAAGAACAGAGCTACAGAGCCAAGGGCACTTCCAGTCTAGGGAATATACCTTGGGAAAACTGAAAATCAATAAGACAGAGCCACCCCAAAATTTAGGGCTGCACTGCTTACAAGGTCCTCAACTTGGGTACACCTTAAATATCCCAGGAAATATAAAAATGGTTCAAAAAATTGTGGTACTTACGTACGATGGAATATCCCTCAGCCATGAAATCAATGTCATAAGACCAGTAGCAGCAAAATGGGTAGATTCAGCTACGATGATTCTAAGTGAAATAAGTCACAGAGAAAAAGAAACTTATCATAAGATATCACTTATGAAGATCCTGTAAACATGGCTACACTTGAACTGAGTTAGGAAAGAGAACAGTGTCTCACATTTAGAAAACACTCTTATGCCTGCTTAAGGGGGAAGGAGAGGTGGGGTGATGCATAAACCCAGAGTTTGATATAAGCACAGGTACCGTTCCAAAAACCAACTATGGAATAGACAAGACCTGCACCTTCCTCAGTGAAAGGGACTCAAAACCCCATATTTCCCGCAGAGGAATATATCTGACTAGTAAGAATCTTAAAACCTATGTATTGATATGTCTCCGTAAGGGAATCAAGTGTGTCTAGACTGGCATAAACATGGCAGCGAGAATCAGCTCAAACCCACTATAAAAAGGAATTTCAAAAACAAAACAAAAAAACTGGGAAATTCTTTACAATTCCTTCAGGGTCTCTGATGAACCCTGGAATGACCCTATCTACAACGACAGCTGGATGTGGCATAAGGCTGGACACTTGGGACTGAGACGATTGGTGAGATTCGGTGAGCAAATGCAGACCCTTTAAAGCAATAATGCATGGCACCCATTCCATGGGTCCCAACTCTCCAGGTTGAAGGGAATATTACTACAGTTATAACATGTACGAGAAACCTAGAGAACGGACACACTGTGAATATGAAAGGTTTCTAAAAATCAACGAATAGTCCCTCTCCTGGTGCTCCGGTTTGACTTTCCATCTGCTTTACTATCAATCTCCCAACTTGGAGAGACAGCCCCTTCAACCTCCTGGTTCACACAGGTTTCCAATTTGGCAGAGGATGAAAGGGAAGAGGGAGAACCAATGAGAGAGTAGCTGTTAGGTATTTCGTTGGGCACATATCACTCTAACTTCCCGGCAGGAAGAAGAATTAAGCAAAGTCTCAGCCCCCCACCGGGAACCAGTATAGGTCCTGAACCAAAATTTTGGACTTGCGGTCAGCTCACCAAAAACGAGTTGAAAAATGGAGCTCAGGGGCACCGCAATTCACAAACTGGCCGAGTAATAAAGGACAACTATCGTCCAAAAATCTGTTGAGGGAAGGCAACGAGGCGGACTTGAAAGCGAGGCAGAATAGCAGGAAACAGATTTCAAGAGGTACGTTGGAATCGCCTTTAAAGCACAGGAAGAGGGGCACAAGTTCGACAATGATGCACTTGGCCAAAAAGGGCATATGCGTTTTCTCCTGAATATATTCAGGAGAAAACGCATACGCCCTTTTTGGCCAAGCAAGCAAGCGGGCAATGCAAATCTGCACTACAAAGAAGTATCACTTCCCACCGGTCAAAAGGGACATCCACAAAATGTGTAAAAACCAGAAAGGCAAGACAGGCCCTGGAGAACAGGGAGCCTTGTTATGCTGATGGGCGGGATGTAAATTGCCAACTGCCTCTCTGGAGGAGTGCATTGTGTTCCCTAAAACAAGTAAAGAACAGAGCTACAGAGCCAAGGGCACTTCCAGTCTAGGGAATATACCTTGGGAAAACTGAAAATCAATAAGACAGAGCCACCCCAAAATTTAGGGCTGCACTGCTTACAAGGACCTCAACTTGGGTACACCTTAAATATCCCAGGAAATATAAAAATGGTTCAAAAAATTGTGGTACTTACGTACGATGGAATATCCCTCAGCCATGAAATCAATGTCATAAGACCAGTAGCAGCAAAATGGGTGGATTCAGGTACGATGATTCTAAGTGAAATAAGTCGCACAGAAAAAGAAACTTATAATAAGATATCACTTATGAAGATCCTGTAAACATGGCTACACTTGAACTGAGTTAGGAAAGAGAAGAATGTCTCACATTTAGAAAACACTCTTATGCCTGTTTAAGGGGGAAGGAGAGGTGGGGTGATGCATAAAACCAGAGTTTGATATAAGCACAGGTACCGTTCCAAAAACCAACTATGGAATAGACAAGACCTACACCTTCCTCAGTGAAAGGGACTCAAAACCCCATATTTCCCGCAGAGGAATATAACTGACTAGTAAGAATCTTAAAACCTATGTATTGATATGTCTCCGTAAGGGAATCAAGTGTGTCTAGACTGGCATAAACATGGCAGCGAGAATCAGCTCAAACCCACTATAAAAAGGAATTTCAAAAACAAAACAAAAAAACTGGGAAATTCTTTACAATTCCTTCAGGGTCTCTGATGAAACCTGGAATGACCATATCTACAATGACAGCTGGATGTGGCATAAGGCTGGACACTTGGGACTGAGAGGATTGGTGAGATTGGGTGAGCAAATGCAGACCCTTTAAAGCAATAATGCATGGCACCCATTCCATGGGTCCCAACTCTCCAGGTTGAAGGGAATATTACTACAGTTATAACATGTACGAGAAACCTAGAGAACGGACACACTGTGAATATGAAAGGTTTCTAAAACTCAACGAATAGTCCCTCTCCTGGTGCTCCGGTTTGACTTTCCATCTGCTTTACTATCAATCTCCCAACTTGGAGAGACAGCCCCTTCAACCTCCTGGTTCACACAGGTTTCCAATTTGGCAGAGGATGAAAGGGAAGAGGGAGAACCAATGAGAGAGTAGCTGTTAGGTATTTCGTTGGGCACATATCACTCTAACTTCCCGGCAGGAAGAAGAATTAAGCAAAGTCTCAGCCCCCCACCGGGAAACAGTATAGGTCCTGAACCAAAATTTTGGACTTGCGGTCAGCTCACCAAAAACGAGTTGAAAAATGGAGCTCAGGGGCACCGCAATTCACAAACTGGCCGAGTAATAAAGGACAACTATCGTCCAAAAATCTGTTGAGGGAAGGCAACGAGGCGGACTTGAAAGCGAGGCAGAATAGCAGGAAACAGATTTCAAGAGGTACGTTGGAATCGCCTTTAAAGCACAGGAAGAGGGGCACAACTTCGACAATGCTGCACTTGGCCAAAAAGGGCGTATGCGTTTTCTCCTGAATATATTCAGGAGAAAACGCATACGCCCTTTTTGGCCAAGCAAGCAAGCGGGCAATGCGAATCTGCACTACAAAGAAGTATCACTTCCCACCGGTCAAAAGGGACGTCCACAAAGTGTGTAAAAACCAGAAAGGCAAGACAAGCCCTGGAGAACAGGGAGCCTTGTTATGCTGATGGGCGGGATGTAAATTGCCAACTGCCTCTCTGGAGGAGTGCATTGTGTTCCCTAAAACAAGTAAACAACAGAGCTACAGAGCCAAGGGCACTTCCAGTCTAGGGAATATACCTTGGGAAAACTGAAAATCAATAAGACAGAGCCACCCCAAAATTTAGGGCTGCACTGCTTACAAGGACCTCAACTTGGGTACACCTTAAATATACCAGGAAATATAAACATGGTTCAAAAAATTGTGGTACTTACATACGATGGAATATCCCTCAGCCATGAAATCAATGTCATAAGACCAGTAGCAGCAAAATGGGTAGATTCAGCTACGATGATTCTAAGTGAAATAAGTCACAGAGAAAAAGAAACTTATCATAAGATATCACTTATGAAGATCCTGTAAACATGGCTACACTTGAAATGAGTTAGGAAGGAGAACAGTGTCTCACATTTAGAAAACACTCTTATGCCTGCTTAAGGGGGAAGGAGAGGTGGGGTGATGCATAAAATCAGAGTTTGATATAAGCACAGGTACCGTTCCAAAAACCAACTATGGAATAGACAAGACCTGCACCTTCCTCAGTGAAAGGGACTCAAAACCCCATATTTCCCGCAGAGGAATATATCTGACTAGTAAGAATCTTAAATCCTATGTATTGATATGTCTCCGTAAGGGAATCAAGTGTGTCTAGACTGGCATAAACATGGCAGCGAGAATCAGCTCAAACCCACTATAAAAAGGAATTTCAAAAACAAAACAAAAAAACTGGGAAATTCTTTACAATTCCTTCAGGGTCTCTGATGAACCCTGGAATGACCCTATCTACAACGACAGCTGGATGTGGCATAAGGCTGGACACTTGGGACTGAGACGATTGGTGAGATTCGGTGAGCAAATGCAGACCCTTTAAAGCAATAATGCATGGCACCCATTCCATGGGTCCCAACTCTCCAGGTTGAAGGGAATATTACTACAGTTATAACATGTACCAGAAACCTAGAGAACGGACACACTGTGAATACGAAAGGTTTCTAAAACTCAACGAATAGTCCCTCTCCTGGTGCTCCGGTTTGACTTTCCATCTGCTTTACTATCAACCTCCCAACTTGGAGAGACTGGCCCTTTAACCTCCTGGTTCGCACAGGTTGCCAGTTTGGCAGAGGATGAAAAGGAAGAGGGAGAACCAATGAGAAATTAGCTGTTAGGCATTTGGACGGGCACATATCACTGTAATTTCCCGGCAGGAAGAATAATTAACCAAAGTCTCAGCCACCCACCGGGAACCAGTATAGGTCCTGAACCAAAATTTTGGACTTGCGGTCAGCTCACCAAAAACGAGTTGAAAAATGGAGCTCAGGGGCACAGCAATTCACAAACTGGCCGAGTAATAAAGGACAACTATCGTCCAAAAATCTGTTGAGGGAAGGCAACGAGGCGGACTTGAAAGCGAGGCAGAATAGCAGGAAACAGATTTCAAGAGGTACGTTGGAATCGCCTTTAAAGCACAGGAAGAGGGGCACAACTTCGACAATGATGCACTTGGCCAAAAAGGGCGTATGCGTTTTCTCCTGAATATATTCAGGAGAAAACGCATACGTCCTTTTTGGCCAAGCAAGCAAGCGGGCAATGCAAATCTGCACTACAAAGAAGTATCACTTCCCACCGGTCAAAAGGGACATCCACAAAATGTGTAAAAACCAGAAAGGCAAGACAGGCCCTGGAGAACAGGGAGCCTTGTTATGCTGATGTGTGGGATGTAAATTGTCAACTGCCTCTCTGGAGGAGTGCATTGTGTTCCCTAAACCAGTAAAGAACAGAGCTACAGAGCCAAGGGCCCTTCCAGTCTAGGAAATATTCCTTGGGAAAATTGAAAATCAATAAGACAGAGCCACCCCAAAATTTAGGGCTGCACTGCTTACAAGGACCTCAACTTGGGTACACCTTAAATATCCCAGGAAATATAAAAATGATTCAAAAAATTGTGGTACTTACGTACGATGGAATATCCCTCAGCCATGAAATCAATGTCATAAGACCAGTAGCAGCAAAATGGGTAGATTCAGCTACGATGATTCTAAGTGAAATAAGTAACAGAGAAAAAGAAACTTATCATAAGATATCACTTATGAAGATCCTGTAAACATGGCTACACTTGAACTGAGTTAAGAAAGAGAACAGTGTCTCACATTTAGAAAACACTCTTATGCCTGCTTAAGGGGGAAGGAGAGGTGGGGTGATGCATAAACCCAGAGTTTGATATAAGCACAGGTACCGTTCCAAAAACCAATTATGGAATAGACAAGACCTGCACCTTCCTCAGTGAAAGGGACTCAAAACCCCATATTTCCCGCAGAGGAATATATCTGACTAGTAAGAATCTTAAAACCTATGTATTGATATGTCTCCGTAAGGGAATCAAGTGTGTCTAGACTGGCATAAATATGGCAGCGAGAATCAGCTCAAACCCACTATAAAAAGGAATTTCAAAAACAAAACAAAAAAACTGGGAAATTCTTTACAATTCCTTCAGGGTCTCTGATGAACCCTGGAATGACCCTATCTACAACGATAGCTGGATGTGGCATAAGGCTGGACACTTGGGACTGAGACGATTGGTGAGATTCGGTGAGCAAATGCAGACCCTTTAAAGCAATAATGCATGGCACCCATTCCATGGGTCCCAACTCTCCAGGTTGAAGGGAATATTACTACAGTTATAACATGTACCGGAAACCTAGAGAACGGACACACTGTGAATACGAAAGGTTTCTAAAACTCAACGAATAGTCCCTCTCCTGGTGCTCCGGTTTGACTTTCCATCTGCTTTACTATCAACCTCCCAACTTGGAGAGACAGCCCCTTTAACCTCCTGTTTCGCACAGGTTGCCAATTTGGCAGAGGATGAAAGGGAAGAGGGAGAACCAATGAGAGAGTAGCTGTTAGGCATTTGGACGGGCACATATCACTGTAATTTCCCGGCAGGAAGAAGAATTAACCAAAGTCTCAGCCACCCACCGGGAACCAGTATAGGTCCTGAACCAAAATTTTGGACTTGCGGTCAGCTCACCAAAAACGAGTTGAAAAATGGAGCTCAGAGGCACAGCAATTCACAAACTGGCCGAGTAATAAAGGACAACTATCATCCAAAAACCTGTTGAGGGAAGGCAACGAGGCGGACTTGAAAGCGAGGCAGAATAGCAGGAAACAGATTTCAAGAGGTACGTTGGAATCGCTTTTAAAGCACAGGAAGAGGGGCACAACTTCGACAATGATGCACTTGGCCAAAAAGGGGGTATGCGTTTTCTCCTGAATATATTCAGGAGAAAACGCATACGCCCTTTTTGGCCAAGCAAGCAAGCGGGCAATGCAAATCTGCACTACAAAGAAGTATCACTTCCCACCGGTCCAAAGGGACATCCACAAAATGTGTAAAAACCAGAAAGGCAAGACAGGCCCTGGAGAACAGGGAGCCTTGTTATGCTGATGGGCGGGATGTAAATTGCCAACTGCCTCTCTGGAGGAGTGCATTGTGTTCCCTAAAACAAGTAAAGAACAGAGCTACAGAGCCAAGGGCACTTCCAGTCTAGGGAATATACCTTGGGAAAGCTGAAAATCAATAAGACAGAGCCACCCCAAAATTTAGGGCTGCACTGCTTACAAGGACCTCAACTTGGGTACACCTTAAATATCCCAGGAAATATAAAAATGGTGCAAAAAATTGTGGTACTTACGTACGATGGAATATCCCTCAGCCATGAAATCAATGTCATAAGACCAGTAGCAGCAAAATGGGTAGATTCAGGTACGATGATTCTAAGTGAAATAAGTCACAGAGAAAGAAACTTATCATAAGATAACACTTATGAAGATCCTGTAAACATGGCTACACTTGAACTGAGTTAGGAAAGAGAACAGTGTCTCACATTTAGAAAACACTCTTATGCCTGCTTAAGGGGGAAGGAGAGGTGGGGTGATGCATAAACCCAGAGTTTGATATAAGCACAGGTACCGTTCCAAAAACCAACTATGGAATAGACAAGACCTACACCTTCCTCAGTGAAAGGGAATCAAAACCCCATCTTTCCCGCAGAGGAATATATCTGACTAGTAAGAATCTTAAAACCTATGTATTCATATATCTCCGTAAGGGAATCAAGTGTGTCTAGACTGGCATAAACATGGCAGTGAGAATCAGCTCAAACCCACTATAAAAAGGAATTTCAAAAACAAAACCAAAAAACTGGGAAATTCTTTACAATTCCTTCAGGGTCTCTGATGAAACCTGGAATGACCCTATTTACAATGACAGCTGGATGTGGCATAAGGCTGGACACTTGGGACTGAGAGGATTGGTGAGATTGGGTGAGCAAATGCAGACCCTTTAAATCAATAATGCATGGCACCAATTCCATGGGTCCCAACTCTCCAGGTTGAAGAGAATATTACTACAGTTATAACATGTATCGGAATCCTAGAGAACGGACACACTGTGAATACGAAAGGTTTCTAAAACTCAACGAATAGTCCCTCTCCTGGTGCTCTGGTTGAACTTTTCATCTGCTTTACTATCAACCTCCCAACTTGGAGAGACAGCCCCTTTAACCTCCTGGTTCGCACAGGTTGCCAATTTGGCAGAGGATGAAAGGGAAAAGGGAGAACCAATGAGAGAGTAGCTGTTAGGCATTTGGACGGGCACATATCACTGTAATTTCCCGGCAGGAAGAAGAATTAACCAAAGTCTCAGCCACCCACCGGGAACCAGTGTAGGTTCTGAACCAAAATTTTGGACTTGCGGTCAGCTCACCAAAAACGAGTTGAAAAATGGAGCTCAGGGGCACAGCAATTCACAAACTGGCCGAGTAATAAAGGACAACTATCATCCAAAAATCTGTTGAGGGAAGGCAACGAGGCGGACTTGAAAGCGAGGCAGAATAGCAGGAAACAAATTTCAAGAGGTACGTTGGAATCGCCTTTAAAGCACAGGAAGAGGGGCACAACTTCGACAATGATGCACTTGGCCAAAAAGGGCGTATGCGTTTTCTCCTGAATATATTCAGGAGAAAACGCATACGCCCTTTTTGGCCAAGCAAGCAAGCGGGCAAAGCAAATCTGCACTACAATGAAGTATCACTTCCCACCGGTCAAAAGGGACATCCACAAAATGTGTAAAAACCAGAAAGGCAAGACAGGCCCTGGAGAACAGGGAGCCTTGTTATGCTGATGGGCGGGATGTAAATTGCCAACTGCCTCTCTGGAGGAGTGCATTGTGTTCCCTAGAACAAGTAAACAACAGAGCTACAGAGCCAAGGGCACATCCAGTCTAGGGAATATACCTTGGGAAAACTGAAAATCAATAAGACAGAGCCACCCCAAAATTTAGGGCTGCACTGCTTACAAGGACCTCAACTTGGGTACACCTTAAATATCCCAGGAAATATAAAAATGGTTCAAAAAATTGTGGTACTTACGTACGATGGAATATCCCTCAGCCATGAAATCAATGTCATAAGACCAGTGGCAGCAAAATGGGTAGATTCAGCTACGATGATTCTAAGTGAAATAAGTCACAGAGAAAAAGAAACTTATCATAAGATATCACTTATGAAGATCCTGTAAACATGGCTACACTTGAACTGAGTTACGAAAGAGAACAGTGTCTCACATTTAGAAAACACTCTTATGCCTGCTTAAGGGGGAAGGAGAGGTGGGGTGATGCATAAACCCAGAGTTTGATATAAGCACAGGTACCGTTCCAAAAACCAACTACGGAATAGACAAGACCTGCACCTTCCTCAGTGAAAGGGACTCAAAACCC